>NC_058134.1:24042297-24052160 GCF_016433145.1 Gracilinanus agilis | reverse complement strand
CTCCTCCTCCTTCTCCTTCCTCTTCCTCTTCCTCTTCCTCTTCTCCTTTCTCTTTTTTCTCCTCCTCCTCCTCCTCCTCCTCCTCCTTCAATCTCAAGATGTTTTATCATTCTTGACACCTTCTTTTAGGTGTTTCTGATATATCAATGTACCTACCTAAAATGCAAGACCCAGAACCAAACAGAACCCTCCAGATTTGGTTTAACCAAGACCATATATAGTGAGATGAACAGTTCCCTAGCCCCAGACATCATGACTCTCTTAATCAATACCGTAACTGTGATTTTCCTGGCAGAGGAACTCCCAGATGAGGACATTCCTTCTACCATTGTAGGTTGGCAAATTCTTTACAACAACCTTAGTCCTAGAGTTTCTCAGGGACTTCAGGGGTCAAGTTGCCACTGGTACTTGTCAGAGGCAAGCCTGGAGAGTCTCCTGGCTCTGATGCCAACTCTCTATTCACTGTGTCTCTAAATCTTCTTATTAAATCATCATTATTATTATTTTTGTATTTCTTGATTGACATCTTGTACTGTTGATTTATATGGTGCTTGAAGTCCCCTAAAAACTTCAGATCTTTTCCAGACAAAATGGAGCCTCTGCAATCATTTTCTTGGGTATTTGGATCTGTATTCAAGCAGAGGACTTTACATACATCCCCATTATAATTCATATTACTAGATTCAGCCCAACTTCTCTAGACCAAACAACAATCTGTTCAATATCTTCAACCATATGCCCTATAGACATCTCAAATTCAATATGTCCAAAACAGAACTCATTGTCTTCTTCCACAAACCTACTTTTCTCCTCTATACTTCCATATTTCTCTTGAAGACATCACTCTCCCTCAGGGTCTCAGATTCCTCAAATCTTCCCTAACCTTCTTCCCCCTTCCCACTATCCAGTTGCTCTCTCTTATTTCCTTTCCCTTCTTTCCATTTACTTGGCTATCATTCTGGTTCAGATCCTCAACTGGACCAATACAATAGTAACTTGGACTCCTGTTTTCCACCCTCTCCCTTCATTAATCCTCATTCTACACAACTGTTGAATGGATGTTCCAAAACATACTATATTTCATCTCCTGCTCCACACCTCAAGAAATGGAATGCTCTCTGTCCTCATCTCCTTGAGGACAAGGACTGCTATTTGTGTCTTTGTATTCTCAGTGCCTAGGATAGTCCCTGATCCAGTAGTAGATTACTTAATAAATCACTGATAAATTAAATCAAGTGAAATTCTAGCCTTTTCCCTCTCTGAAACTTAGTATCTGGCTTTGGGCACCAATCAAATCCTAGTTTGTAGTCTATGAAGCAGTGATGGAGAACCTTTTAGAGACTGAGTGCCCAAACTACAATCCTCATGCCACATGTGAGCCCCTCTCTTTTACACTCAGACATGAGAAAGAGGAAGTGCTCCCATGGGGCTGCTGGGCAGAGGGATGGGTGGTGTAAGAATTGTCCTCAAATGGAGAGGGAGAAGGGAGCAGTCCCTTCCAGCATGCATTCAATAGGTTTATCAATATGACTATAGGGTGTTCTAAAAGTCTGAATGTTTTTAGCTTTGTTCAGTCATTTTTCCGTAGTATCTGACTCTTCATGACCCCATTTGGGATTTTCTTGGCAAAGATTCTAGCATGATTTGCCAAATGGGTGAGGAAACTGAGACTGACAATATTAAGTGACTTGCCCAGGGTCACACACTTAGTAAGTGCCTGAGGCTGGATTTGAAATTAAATCTTCCTGACTCCAGGGTTTAACATTCTACCCACTGTGCCATTATTGGGTAAAGCACCCTAGCTGGACAAATACTTGAGATGCTAGAGTATGTCCTATAGTTCATCCAGTCCCTAGAACATCATGCATAATAGGTGCTTAATCAATGTTTATTGAATCAATGGTTTTTAAGCTGTTTTTAAAAGGTTCTGGTTGAGAAGAAGAAAATCTCATGGAGTTTGCTTTTATTAGGTGTCTTCTATTTTTTTTTCTCTTTAATGTCAGTTCTCTGTGAGAAACACTGTAAAGGAGGGAACAGAAAGCTGGTCTTGGAGCCAACTTCTATTCTTTACAAATACTTTCTGGCTGTGGGACCCTGGGCAAGTCATGGCCCCTATGGTTGCCCTAGGCTAGCCTTCAACACTTTCAAGGAATTGGGAAATCTTTTTCAAAATAAATAAAAAATCCAATAGAACACAGACAAGATTAATATGTGGTTTTCTAAGTTCACATGCTGATCACCAGAATACTAATGTACAGCTTAGCAGTCCTATTTCTATCTAAGCTTATACCACTGCTCTAGGCCACTTTCCAAGATTATTAACTATAGGAAAAGTGGCAGTCAGAACTGGAAGAGGGAGTTTCCTCATCAGGGTTTTCCCTACCCCAATGAACTCACAGATCTAACTGAGAAAATGGAAATATCAAGGCTTACTTCCTTGCAGTATTACTTGCTTCTCTTATGTCACAAATTCTACTTCTTTGGACTAGATTCTAACTATTCTTAACAATGGAATATTAGTCTTAAAAAAGAAGCACTGGTTTTTCTCTTAGCTCAAAGCATTTCTACCCTCCTCGCCCCCCCACAAAATGTCAGCAGCTTTCCATCAAAGTGAAAAATGCTAGCAGGAAGATCACGATTAAATTCTCCCGTCCTCCCATTCTGATTTCTTTTTATGGGTTGCTTACCATCAGAAATGTATTCTTAAGCACTTCTCTGCCTGCATTATCTGCCGATAATGCAAGACTAGTCCCAAGGACAGTGTTAAGTGCCCGAAATAGGTAATGAATGTTCTGTCTAGACATGGACGCAGTGAATTCCATCCATCGTTTCTAGGCTTCACCATCTGCCACCAGTTTTGATAGTAAGTAGAGTATTTAGATAATGTCCATGTCCATTATATTAAAGCGAAAGAAGTTTAATTAGTCATGTATAAATGATGAAAATGATAAACTTTCAAATTTGAGAAACGCTTTTTGAGTAAAAAGTGGCACTGCAAATGAGATTATCAGGGAATTTAGTCAATATGCTGTGACAAGGAAATATTGCTTTGAAGATCACAGTAGGCAACTAGGTGGCGCCATAATGCACAGAGTGATGGACTTGGAGTTGGAAAGACTAATTCACAATTTGCCCAAGACACTTACAAGTCCTATGACTTAATCTTTCTCATCTTTAGTGTTCTCATCTGTAAAATGGGAATAACACTAGCTCCTACCTCACAAAGTTGTTATAGAGCTTAAATGGCATAGTGTATATATGGAAAGAACTTTCTATGTCTTAAAGCCTAGATATCATCATCATCATCATCATCATCATCATCATCATCATCATCATCATCATCATCATNAAGCCTAGATATCATCATCATCATCATCATCATCATCATCATCATCATCATCATCATTATCATCATAGAATCCCTGAATTGAAGGGGACCCTTGTTTGGAGTAAATGTAATCTAACCAGAACTGAAAAGAGACCCTGCCATGATCTTCTCAAAGAGTGCACATCTAGCCTTTGCTTGAAGACTCTCCAATGAAAAGGAGCCCAATGACTTCTCCTTCCTAAATGTGTCCTTAGTGCTGTCCCTGGGAGCCTTTCTCACCTTTCCCAAAGGCATAGGTAGATTAAGTTAGTTGCTCAGTGTTCTCTCAATGAATTTTAGACTTCCCCAAAGGCTAGAGTGGGTCAGTGGGTATGGAGAAAGGGCTGGTGAATAGGGGCTGGAGGGAAAGAAAGGAGCCAGATATCCTTTCATCTTACCCACCAGGTATCCTCAGGAGTTGGGGGGAGAGGGAAGGAAGAGTCAGCAGGAAGGAGACTGATGGGACAAGTCTTCGGAACCAAATGGTTCATTGGAATAAGTTACTGGGAATGCCTGATCTACAAAGCCAGGTCCTCTGAGCCCTAAATCCCAAGAATGTTCATGATCTCCTCTCTGTTCCACCATCCCCTGTTGCAGAAGCAGGTACTCTGGGGTTCCCACCATCTTTCCCCAAAGAATATTAGGGAAGAAAGAAGAATTTAAACTGAGAAGCCATAGGAAAGCTTCTGAATAGTCACAAAAAGTGCTCCTTTCCCCATTCTGCATGGCTTATTGTCTCTTGTCCTTCTTATAGTTACAATCCCTTCTTAATTGACCATGGATCATGTCTCTTATACTTAGGAAGAAGCACTCCCAGGATGAAGAAGTCTATTTGTTTTTTAACCCTTATCTTCTGTCTGATCAATATTGCATTTTGGTCCCAAGATGGAAGAGCAGAAAGGGCTAGGCAATGGGGGTTAAGTGACTTGCCCAGGGTCACACAGCTAGAAAGTGTATGAAGCTAAATTTGGACCCAGAACAAACCATCTCTAGGTCTGACTCTCAATCCACTGAGCCACTTAGCTGCCCCCCCCACCTTTTTCAACCCTCATCTTCCATCTTGGAATCAATACTATATATTGGTTCCAAGGCAGAAGAGTGGTAAGGGCTGGGCAATGAGAATTAAATGCCTTACCCAGGGTCACACAGTCAGGAAGTGTTTGAGACCAAATGTAAACCCAGGACCTCCCATCTCTCCAGGTCCAGCTCTCTATCCATTGAGCCACCCAGCTGCCCCCAGGATCCAATCTTAAAGAGATTTATTTACAGTGCCTAGCACACAGTGGCCACTGAATCATCCAACAGGCCTAGCAATAAACAAAATTCAGTTTACTCACCAGGTTCAGCTTAGCCCAGAACTCGGGTCCTTCTTCCATTGTCCTTAAACTTGGTGGAATGTACCAAAAGCAAATGTTAGCAAACTCGGGCTGAGGAAGAAGGAAAGATAAAGAGTTTCCATTAACCCAGAGGGCAGATGCCTGCACAATGCTGCTGCCTGTCAAGGCTTCACTACAGAAGGTAAAAATGTGCCTCTCCATTTTAAGAACATGCTTTCCTGAGCTATTTTCATACATTTCTTGTTTATGAAGATTCACACACTAAAATTCTAGGGACAAAAATCCCAGTTTACATATAAATTCAATTAACTTCAACTAATATTTGTTAATGGAAGAGTGGGTGGCTAGAGCACCGAATTTCAAATCAGGAAGACCTGGGTTCAAATCCTACCTTAGACATTTACAAAGGAAAAGACACAAATCTTTTGGAAGAGAATGTTGCTCCCATTTTTTTCCCCCTTAAAAATGTTTGCTTTTTGTCTTAGAATCAGTACTAGGAATTGATTCCAAGGCAGAAGAGCAGTAAGGACGGTCACACAATTGAGGTCAAATCTGAACCCAGGACTTCCCATCTCTGGGTCTAACACTGAATCCACTGAGCCAACCAGCCCCCTCTTGCTGCCCCAATCCAGACAGACTATGAAGGCAAGCCAAGAGGCTACTAGAATCAATGGAAAACTCTATAGCTGTGTCACTGTGGGTAAATCATTTAACCTATGCTAGCCTTAATTTCCTCATCTGTAAAAGGAAGGGGCTTTCAGGTCCCTGCTAGTCCTAGCTATACAATCCTATACACCGAATAAATGAAGCATTTATTAAATATAGTCTATCTGTAAGAATCTGGATGTAGAGTCAAGAGAGGCAGCTATGAGACTGATTTGATAGGAAAGGGAGGAACAGGAAATAGGACTGGAAAAACTACTATAGTAATGGCTGAACTTCACCAAAGCTGCCTGGCTGCTTGGAAAAGTGAGCTAGGAAAGGGCAGCTAGTGGATCAAAAGCCAAGTCTGGAGAAGGGAGGTCCTGGGTTCAAATCTGACCTCAGACATAGTGACCCAGGGCAAATCACTTAACCCCCATTGCCTAACCCTCAAAGCTCTTCTGCCTTGGAATTTGTACTTATAATTCATTCTTAGACAGAAGATAAGGGTTTAACATAATAAAGTGAGCTAGTGGAAACCTTACCCAAAGCATGGAGCTGGTCTATACCCTCCCCTACACGTAGCCATTCAGTCTCCTTGAAAATGCCCAGAGATGCACAGCTCACTACTCCTCAGGGCAGCCCTTTCCACATTTAGATGCTTCTCATAGAATGTTGTTCCTTACATTAAGCCCAAATTGGCTCTCTTGTCATTTTCATCCTCTGGTCCTGACAAATCTGTCTTCCAAGGCTGTTGCTATATTGCTCCTTGGGGTAGCTACATGGATTAAAATTCAATGCTGAGCCTGAAGTCAGGAAGATTCATCTTCCTCCATTCAAATCCAGCTTCAGACACTTACTACCTATGTGACCCTGACCAAGTCACTTAATCCTATTTGCCTCAGTTTCCTCATCTGGAAAATGAGCTAGAGAAGGAATTGGCAAACCTTTCCACTATCGTAGCTATATGACCCTGGTCAAGTCACTTAATCCTGTTTGCCTCAGTTTCCTCATCTGGAAAATGAGCTAGAGAAGGAAATGTCAAACCTTTCCAGTATCTCTGCCAAGAAAACCTCAAATTGGGATCCCAAAGAGTCAAACACAACTGAAGAACAAAATATTGCTCCCGATTTTCCAAGTCTTTTTTTTTCTTTTGGTAGCCAAAATATTAGCAGGTGTTTTAATTGATAGTTTTTTCTAAAAGGATGGTTTCTGGTCCCCTAACCATCCAGGCTGATCTCCTTCCCACCTACTCCAGTTTATTAATGTCCTTCCTTAAATGCATGGCTCAGACGGGAAGAGAATACTCCAACTATGTTCTGATGGGTCCAGAGTACAGCAGGACCATAGTCCAGCCCACTTAAGTTCACATTGGCCCTTTCAGCCACTCACACTGCCCATTTATATTGAGCTCGCAGTCTACTCAAAGCCAAGCCTTTTTTTTTTTTCCATGGGAACTGCTTTTCAGCCATATCTCTCTCATCCTTCACTGGTGCCATTGATTTAAAAACAAAAACAAAAAAAACCCTTCAGCATGGGATTCTGCATTTTCCCCTTCTAATTTCATCTTGCTGGCTTCAGTTCATTAAGCTAGCCTGTAGAAGCCTTTGGAGGATCTCAGGCCCCTGATTGGATGTACTGGCCAGCCTTTCCACACTTTTATGTCACCAGCAAGTTTGATAAATCCCCATCTATGCCCTAATCTAAGTCATTGATTTAAATGCTGAACAGAACCAGGCCAAGGACAGAGCCCCGGGGCGCTTCAATAGAGAACTCCCTTCAGGCTGACATTAATCCATTCATTAGCATTCTGTGGGCTCAATCAGCTCCAAACACACCCAGCCGGGAAATCATTCAGTCCCCATCAATGGCAAGAGGGAGAGATTTTGTTAGACTCCTTGCTGACCTCAACTGTGGTGGGTTCATACCATTTCTTTCCAGGCTATTAGTGAAAGAGGAGTGGACTTGGAATATCATGGGGACAACCAGTTATTCAGTCAGTCAACAAGCATAAGGGCATCTAGGTGGCCCAGTGGATAGAGCACTGGGCCTGCCATCAGGAAGGCCTGAGTTCAAATCCAGATTCAGATCCTTATGAGCTGTATAACCCTGGCCAAAGCACTTCCTGATGGCCTCAGTTTCCTCATCTGTTAAATGAGCTAGAGAAGGAAATGGTAAGCCATTCTAGTACCTTTGCCAAGAAAATCCCAAAATGGGGTCAGAGAGAGTCAAACACAACTAAATTAAATGAACAATAATAAGTTTAAGCACTAAACTGTATCTGGCAACAGCTGAGTGCTGGGCATTCAAAGGAAGACAAATACACAATCCCTAGAGAAAAAGACCTTCAATCAATATATCAAGATCTTCCTTCCTTCCTTCCTTCCTTCCTTCCTTCCTTCCTTCCTTCCTTCCTTCCTTCCTTCCTTCCTCTGAGAATCAGTCCTAAGGCAAAAGAACAACAAGGGCTAGGCAATTAGGGTTAAGTGACTTGTCTAGGGTCACATAGCTTAGAAGTATCTCAGGTCACATTTGAACCCTGATCCTGCCAACTCCAGGCCTGGAGCTCTAACTACTTTGCTATCTAGTTGCCCCTTTTCTATAATTTATAGCTTTAGTGAGTTGCCCAGGGCAATGGGAAGTTAAGTGACTTGCCAAGGGTTATACAACCAATATGTGTCAAACTTTAACTTGACCAAACTTGATCCCAAGTCTTTGCTGTCCTTGGGCTGGCTCTCTATCCACTAACACTAGGCTGCTTCAGCACAAGTTTGCTAAGTTTATTGGAAAGGGAAATGGATCTGGTGGAGTATGCCATATTTTTAATAAAGCATGCTGGCCTCTCATCCCTTTCTAAGTACTTATAAACTATTCCTTTAATGATTCTTGCTATTTTTTTCTGTCCCCACCAGGGACTGGCATCAAGTCCCCTGCCCAATGGTCTCAATGATATTGACCTTCCTGCCCATTATGAAAGCCAGAGCAGCATCAGCCCCTCTCTGGTCCCCCATCTACAGCTCCTTTCCCGTTAGTTCTATGATGGACAAGTAAAAGTGTAACAATCCCATCTGCAGTCTTTCAGCATCCAAAGACAACCAGACCCTAAAGAAGGCAAATTACAGTGACTAAGTAGAGTCTGATTAGATGCCTGCTCAGTTTTCATCTCCGAGTATCTGACTCCTGGCTCTGGGTCCCTCTCTGGTATTGATTCCTAATCTCCCTTGTGAGCAAACCCCACCTCAAAGCCCTATTTCCTTCCCAGTTTGCTCTTCTTGGTTTGACTTTGGTTTGTCAGGTTTAGATTGAGTGACTACAAGCTCAATATAAATGAGCAGTCTGAGGAGCTGAAAGGGCCAATGGGAACTTAATTGGGCTATACGATATATATATATATGTATATGTATACTATATACTATACTATATTATATGATATATACTCTATTATATATACTATAATATTATATATGCTATCATACATGATATATTGTATATATCATATATGCTATTATACATGATATATTGTATATATAATATCATATATGCTATATAGCACATATATACTACATGTACTATATATTAAATATGTGATAATATACTATATATGCTACATATCATATATACTCTATTATAATGTTGCATATAATATATTATGTATAATACATATTATATGTACTCTAATATAATATTGTATATACTGTATATACTGTTATAATATACACTATATAGTATACATACTCAAATGTAATATTATGTATGCTATATATGATATGCTCTAATATTATATATATGTAAAATGACATCTCCCTCAATGGAGATATAACCATGTTCTAACAGTCTCTGGCCTTTAAGTATAATTTTGTCTTTCTTTGATCATTGCACTTATTCAAGGGGTTTAAAGTATTGTTAGACTCATCTCAGATGCCGGGAACATTCAGATCCTTTTCAGATGTACTTCTTAGGGCTGAAAGAAGTCCAGACCCCTTGAAGAAATAAAACATATTCGGTCTTTTCTGAATAAAGGGGATGAAACCAATGTCAGACTTGCTGAAAGGCTTTCAAAGTGAGCGATCAATCAGGTTTATTTAGCCAGCATGGGTTTACTAGAAACAAAACTGACAAACCCATTTTATTGCTAAGGTTATTTTTGTTTGTTTGTTTTAAATTTTATTGATGCTTTGTTTTGTTTTTTACTTTGTAGAAATTTATAAATTACTCTACTTACTAAAGGTGTCTCTTGTACAAATGAAATACTGAAGTAAAACAAATACATAGAGAACTCAATGGAAAGTTGAGGCAAATATTTCAAATTTTTCCAATCTCTACCTCTCAGTTTTTTTTTAAACATTTATTAATATTCATTTTTAACATGGTTACATGATTCATGCTCCTCCTTTCCCCTTCGCCCCCCCCGCACTCCCCCCACCCATGGCTGATGCGCATTTCCACTGGTTTTGTCATGTGTCCTTGATCAAGACCAATTTCCAAATTGTTGGTAGTTGCATTGGTGTGGTAGTTTC
>NC_058134.1:24035130-24040400 GCF_016433145.1 Gracilinanus agilis | reverse complement strand
TCTTTCTTTCTTTCTTTCTTTCTTTCTTTCTTTCTTCCCCTTACTTTCTGACAGTATTAATTCTAAGACAGAAGGACAAGGGCTAGGCAAACAGAGGTTAAGTGACTTGCCCAGAATCATACAGGTAGGAACCAAGCTGCCCCTTCCTCATTCCCTTTCATAGCCATCCAATGAGCATGTTCACAATACACTGGGAAGGAAATTCTTTGTTATATGGTGGATACCAATGCAGCAGGAAAGCTTCTCACAAGTACTAGAGGACCAAGCCAGAGCCCTGATCTTCAGTCAACTGAATTCAATTATCATGTTGTTACTTTATGCCAACTGCCAGGTAAAGGAAGGCACATGATGGTAAAAGTTTAAAAACCTGCTCTCTGAAAAAAAAGTACCCATGCCACATTTTTTAGTGTAATCTGTGTTATTAATATTTTCTCTATTATTTTTATACCTTTAGACAATCAACAAAACAATAACTTAGTCCTTGAAATTTGTAGGAATGGAAAGATTTCCAAGATGGAAATACATTGGAAACTTAATGGTGGTGCCTCACAATCCTGTAGGAGCCAGCTCTAGGATGCCACCACATACAGGGCATACAGAGACCAAAATAAGGCTGCCCTAACCTCAAGGTGCTTCCATTCCATTGGACAATCTTAAGAGTTGTATGCTCAATTTATTATTGTTACTATTATGTTTGTTCAGTCTTTTTCAGTCATGTTTGACTCTTTGTGACCCTATGAGGGTTTTCTTGGCTGAGATAATAGAGTAGTTTGTGATTTCCTTCTCTAGCTCATTTTTTTACAGGTGAGGAAACTGAGGTCAACACAGTTGAGTGACTTGCCCAGGGTCACACAGCTAGTAAGTGTGTGAGGCTAGATTTGAACTCAGGAAGATGAGTTTTCCTGATTCCAGGACCAGCTCTCTGTCCACTGTGCCATCTAGATGTCCTGTTACTATTAGGGATCTTATTATTTTAGTAATAGCTGAGAGACATGGCAAGGTAGTAGACAGATCCTTCTCCTTACACCAGTTCTGAGTGAGGAAGAGAAGGTTCAAGTTTTGCCTGTCCTATCCTAGCTTTGTTGCATGTCTACTGTTAAGACATCTGGCCTCTTGAGTGCCCAGGCAATGCTCTAAGACTATGGGCCATAGAAGAATTGCTGATCTGCATCAGAGGCTTAGAGAGGTAGAGCTCGGAGGGTCCAAAGAGGCCATCTATTGACTCCTTCATTTTACAGATGACAAAACTGAGTCCTAGAGGGGTTAACTGATCTGCTCAAGGTCAGAAAAGTAATTAAAGTCAACATCAGGATCTAAATCATGTTCTCCGACTCCAAATTTCATCCCTCATTGCATCATACCACCATCAGCAGAGGAAGTCTCCATGCTGGAAGGTACTTACCATGATGGAATCACAGGTCAGATACAATATGACCACCACCACTCAAAATCCCTCAATAGCATCACATGTGTATAATGCTTTCCTCCCAGCATCTTGTGATAGAGCACAATTATTATTGCTCCTATTTCACAGATATAGAAACTCAGGATGGAGGAGGTGGTGAGTTCCTAGAAGAGTCAGAACTCCCAATCCAGGGTTTCTGAACCTAAGACCAAGGTTTATCCCAGTACCCCACATCTCCTTCCCATGTTAAATCACAAAAAAAAATATTTATACTCTGTTATTTATTTCTTAAACTCAGCCAACAAAAGAATCTCCATTTTTCTGGCACTGAGATCTGTGGGAGTGGGAAGGGGGAACAATTCACCCTTTAAAAAGCAAAAGGAGGAATGACAATTATTTTCTCTTCACTGAAGGATTTGCATCTTAACAGATTTTCCATACTTTTTCAGCCTGGGCAGCCAGGAGTCAATAAGCAATTTGTATATCGTCATGTCATAATTTATTCTGCAGAATCCCTGGTAATTATTAGTGACCACTTTGATTTCCACTGCTTAAAAGCATGTGTGTGTTCTCAGTTGATCCTACAAAGAGGAAAAGTATTCACTAATAGAGTAAATTAACATAATGGACTCTCTGAATTAAGCTAATGATTGATTTCCACCAGCTACAACCCCAGCAAAGAATAACAGATGAGAAAATTGCCACCTTTATCCTTGTTGATTGACAAAATCACTAACACAACAAGCCTATGTTGACTTACCTCTAAAAGCAGTCGGAATCCTTCTCTCTTCTTAATTTCCTCCACGAGGTACCTGTAATTAAAAAACACAACTGCATCAGAAAGAAAAACCCTAAAGCCAACAGTATTTTAGGTCCAGGATATAATTGTGATGGCTGAGCCTTTTCTGTGAACGTTATCATGGATTTAGAGCAGTGGTTCCCAAACTTTTTTGGCCTACTGCTCCCTTTCCAGGAAAAATATTACAGCCCCCTGGAAATTAATTTTTTAAAACATTTAATAGCAATTAATAGGAAAGATAAATGCACCTGTGGCTATCACTGCCTCCCTGGATCACTGCAGCACCCACCAGGGGGCGATAGTGCCCACTTTGGGAATCACTGATTTAGAGCAAGAGGAGACTTTAGAAGCCATTGATTCTGACCATTCCATTTTTCAAATAAGGAAACTGAAGCTCCATGTCAGATAGGTAATGCCTTAGAGGGGATTTGAACCTAGATCTTTCTGATTCCAAGTCCAGGACTCTCTATCTATTACATGAGACTGCCCCACCAATGTATAGATACAGTGTCCCAGAAAATATACATTGATGTGTAAATTAAACAATTCTTAGATTTCTTGGAAGGTGAGGGAGATGGAGCTTTTGTCCAAATTAGAAAAGGAAAGATCATTTGAGTCACCCTCTGGGGTGAGATTAATGGGTTTCAGGATTAGGATTATCAAATTCAAGATGGCGGGGCACTTCAAAGTTGAGCAGCTGAGGTCCCAGACTGGAACTCTAGCAGTTCTGATATGACTGAGAAACTTAAGATTCAGTCTAGGTTGCCGCTTACTTCCTGGAGGACCTCGGGAACATCATCGGACCTTATCACAACTCTGTGAAATGAGAGGAGACAGACTGATGGGTCTTTCAGGTCTTTTCTAGCTCTAAAATTCAATGTCAGGATGGAAAGGCCCTGCTCTGCCTTCAGTCTCATTCTGGGACAGCAGGCATTTAGGATTGATTGAATGATTGGTAAAAGGTGGTCCTAGAGAATCATCCCCAGATGGAGCAGGAATATTTGAATCTAAACTGTTTTAAGTTTTTAAACATTATTCTGAGAAGGGTTCCAGAGGCTTCACTAGACTGACCAAGGGGTCCTTGATAAACATAAGGAAGGTGATTGACCCCTGGCTTAGCTGATGTCTAAGGTTCCTTCCAGATGTTCTTTGGGTCTTCTCCCATATCCTGCCTTCTATAACTTCATGAAGTGGCCTTGCCTTTCTCCATGGCCTTGGTTCCCCAAGCCTGACTACAACCACTCTGGCCCCTTTCATACTTTACCCGCCCCCAACAGTCTTCATCATTTCATTAAAGGATTTCCCCTTGGATGTACGAGCCCACTCAAGGCTTCTGCAATCTGCCATCTGTATTCAGCCTCCCCTGCCTATTTCAGCACGGATCTGGGCTGGCACGATTCATCACAGACACCCACCTGGGAATGGGTGTCCATAGCATGGGTGATTTGCAGAGAGAAGCAAGGGACGGAAAAGCCAAAAAATGAAAAACGATGAGCCATTCTCTAGCTTTCTGCCCCTCCCCAGTCGCAGAAACACAGCTCCTGCCACGACAGCCCCACGATGTTCCAGCTAACCATTTCTTTGCTGGCAACAAGAAGTCTCTTCGTCTCCATGTGAGTCAATGGAATGCATTCCAGTGTTGCCGAGATTGCAGGCCCAGGGAATAGATAAATGAGACCCCGAGGACCAGCGCCGAGGAGAGCTGCTGAGTTGTTTGTTGTTGCTACAAAGACGGATGCCCATGATTCTTCAGTGTGCAGCTTTAAAAATCACCCCATGGCGAATACCCATTTAGCCTGATTGCCGCGACATACCACAGCAGGCCAGCCTCCCCAATGGGTAGCTGCAAACATGGCAAAATGCTTTTGTTTTTCTTTCCCTGCTGAAACCCAGCAAGCACAATTCTCTGTCTCGTGTCAAGCAGAAGCGGCATTTTCCAACCTGTGGAGTTCTGGATTCTTTTCCCCGTTGAAATTATGACAGCATAAAGTAGAGGAAAGAGTGCCATGAGTAGTGGGCACAACAAGGGACCCTGAGACAGGAGGGCTTGGGCTCAAATTCTACCTTGGATACTAGTTATATGGTACTGACCAAGTCAAGAGTGGACCTGATGGTCTCTTCCAGGTTTAAATCTATGATCCTAAGATTTGGAATCAGAAGACCTGGCATCAAATCCTAGTGTGCTGGCATGAGTCAGCTTTATACAATTACTAAGTAGTGCCTCAGTTTTCTTATCTATAAAAACAAGAGAAAAGTTGGACTTGATGCCCTCTAAGATACTTTCTACCTCCAAATCAGTGATCTTATGAGCTCATGATTTGGAATCAGAAGACCTAAATTTGAATGAAACAGTAGGTTTGAACACAAAAATAATGAAGATAATACTACTTCTACTCTCTTTATCACACCACTCGAGAAGCTTTGACTCTAAAGAAAGAGAATCTCCATCCAAATCCCATCTCTGGCAGTTCCTAACTATGTGACCTTAGATAAGTTGTGCAACCTTGTGACTTAGTTTCTTTATCTGTAAAATGAGCGAGTAGATCTAGATGGCCTCTAATGCCCCTTCCAGATCCATATCTGTAATGATTTTAATACCTGATAGGAGATTTTTACTTCCTGGTCCCAACCTACCTGCTACCAAAACATCCAAGAAATGATGACTGGTGGTGCGAGGTCATTAACAAGCATTTATTAAGGTGGGTGTCATAATTATTAGTTAAGCAATGGCTGAAGACAATCTTTCCCACATTTGTAAATGTCCTTTCTTTTTCTTTCCCTTCCTTCCCTCTTTCCTTCTTTCCTTCCCTTCTTCTTTCCCTCCTTCCTTCTTTCCCTCCTTCCTTCCTTCCCTCTTTCCTTCCTTCCTTCTTTCCTTCCCTCTTTCCTTCTATCTTTTCTTCCTTCTTTCCTTCCCTCCTTCCTTCTATCTTTTCTTCCTTCTTTCCTTCCCTCCTTCCTTCCATCTTTCCTTCCTTCCCTCCTTTCCTCCTTTCCTTCCTTCCTTCCTTCTTTCCTTCCTTCCTTCCTTCCTTCCTTCCTTCCTTCCTTCCTTCCTTCCTTCCT
>NC_058134.1:23909255-24035111 GCF_016433145.1 Gracilinanus agilis | reverse complement strand
TTCCTTCTTTCCTCCTTTCCTCCTTTCCTTCCTTCCTTCTTTCCTTCCTTCCTTCCTTCCTTCCTTCCTTCCTTCCTTCCTTCCTTCCTTCCTTCCTTCCTAACAACTCTAAGACAAAAGGTAGGGACTAGGCAAACAGGATTAAGTGACTTGCCCAGGGTCACACAGCTAGGAAGTATCTTAAGTCAGGGTTGAATTAAGGTCCTGACAATTCCAGGTCTATCCACTGAATCACCTAGCTGTGCCGTACTAATTATTTTCTAGTTTTAAATCTCCTCCTGATGATCCTTAATATGCAGACTATTCTTTAGTTCCTAGGCTACACTGATGAGTTTAAGAAGAGTGACCTAGCAAGGACCTTGAAAATCATTTAATCCAGCACTTCTCACAAAGTCCACAATGAGTTTCACTCCGTGAGGGTAGAATCAGATGAAACCTCTACTTTACAGTGCTGGTCTCCCATTAATGAGTGGAACTTGCAAATCAAATCCCCTTTAACAAGTGTTTCCACTCTCTCACAGTGTGGACAACTTTCCAGGTTGCCATGATTTCTCATGGCAAATATATAGGTGTATATTGACTCAGTGGATAGAGTACCAGACCTGGAGTCAGGGAGCGATTGTGAATTTGACCTCAGACATTTACTAGCTTGGTAATCCTGGGCAGATCATTTAACCCTATTTGCCTCAGTTTCCTCTTCTGTAAAATGAGCTAGAGTAAAAACAGACAAACAAGTCCAGTATTTTTTCCAAGAAAACTCCAAGCAGAGTCATGAAGAGTTGGACATAATTAGTCAAAAAATAACAACAACATTATTTTTATTACAAAATAATCCTCTCAGGAAAGGCAGTACTGCATAGTAGATGGAGAGCCTGCCTCAAAACCAAGAAGACCTGAGTTCAAGTCCTATCTTTCACATATTCTGGATGAGTGAACCTAGACAAGACACTTAACTTCTCATTTCTCTAGACAAATCTCTAAGACCAGAAATTGCAGAGAGGGTGCTGATGTGCACTGGAGAGGGAATTTCTTGCTTGGGGAGCTCCCTAGACCAGTGATGGGCAAACTACAACCACCGAAATATTCTATCTGCCCAAGACATTATTCCTAATGTGACAAATACAACAAATAGGATATAATACAATGAAATTTCAAAAGAGTTGCCTTAGAAACAGACTGACAGATAAGCATTTCCTTTCCTTTGGCCCCCTCTTTAAAAAGTTTGCCCACGGGGCAACTGGTTAGCTCAGTGGATTGAGAGTCAGGCCTAGAGACAGGAGGTCCTGGGTTCAAATCTGGCCTCAGACACTTCCCAGCTGTGTGACCCTGGGCAAGTCACTTGACCCCCACTGCCCACCCTTACCACTCTTCCACCAAGGAGCCAATACACAGAAGTTAAGAATTTAAAAAAAATAAAAAAAATAATAAAAAGTTTGCCTATAATTGCCCTAGACCAATGGTGTCAACTTAAAGGGAAAAGGGGCTACTAAACCAAATATAAGGATTTCTGTAGTCATAAAGTATTTTAAAATTTAATGTTTTGGTTTTTGTATTTTTATTTAAATAGTTTATTTAAATATTTAAATGTATTTAAATATTTAAATGTAACAATATTCGAATATTAACAAATATTTAAATATTTTCCAATTACATTTTAATTAGGTTCTGGCTGCAGTCGGGCAGGATGTTTGCTATCTCTGCCATACACCACTGAAATCTCAAGTCTGGTCCAAAGTCTTCATATCCCTCTCCCCGCCTCCCCCATTCCCCCCCCCCCCCCATATCTTGGATGGATAAGTCAGACATCCATCTAATTCAGTTGCTCTTTAATTCCTGTTAGGGATCTGAGAGAAAGAGTATCGAGGGTTCTATACTGGGCAAATTAAAGAAATATTTCCTAAAATAACTGGGGAGAATTTCCCTTGCAAACACCTATCTGTCTTTCTCCCAGGAGAAGGTAAGCTTCTTGGGGTCAGGGGCTGTTTCATTATTGCCTTACTACCTCTGGTTTCTAGAACACAGCGAGCAACTTTTTATGCCCTTATTGGACTTATCAGTCTGTTCTGGCCCCCTTTGGTGGTCTGGTGAAGCCCATGGATCCCCTCTCAGGATAACCCTTTTAAATGCAGCTCTCAAGAGATGCTCTTGAATGGTCCAAATCTCAGGTGGAACATCCTGAGTCTTGTCCAAGGTCACCGAAATTGTCCTTTAGAATGAATAGAGACAGGAAAGGAAAGAAACCCTGCCAGGTCAGTATTCTAAAACGTGGCCAGTGGAAAGACAAGGGTCCCTTCAATCATAAGGTCAAGAGAGTAGCTCCTAAATGAAGCCAGGTCTAAATTCAGAAACACTGAAACATTAGCACTGAGGCATCAGCGTAATCCCAATTGTAACCTGGGGGGGGGGGGCGGGGGAAGGAGGCGCAGCTGGTCAAGGAGTTAAGCAGCCTGGCATAGTGCCCAGGGAAACTGGCAGCTCCTGACCCAAGGGAAGCTGCCAGAGCTAACGCCACCGGGTGGAATATGCCTTCTCCTTGACATGTTAGCCGGGTTGAAGAAACAATGTCCCTTTCACTTAGAAATGAGCCCAGGTAAATCTTTGCTATCAAAAATGGGGATCTCTCAATTCTGCATCCAGGGGAGCCTGCTCACCTTGGCCCAGCAGGCTGGAGGGAAATGACTTTTAACTACCTGCTGGCATTAGTATCAACTGATGAAGGAGGCACTTAGCCAGAGGAATAACTCACTTCACAAATGGGTACAAATGGGTAAACTGGGACAAAAGAAAAGCTCGGCGCAGAATGGAGATGTGTCTAGAGCTTCCTTGGGAGGGTGGACCACCTTCTGAGCAGGTTAAAAATAATAGCAGAATACTGAAAAGGAAATCTCTCCAATACACCTTCCAAGACTTTGTCATTTAATATCCCTGAGAAGAGAAACCCCTTAAAGGATGGTTGTGCCCTTTAGGTTGGCACTGGGCACTGGCAGTGGGACCACAGTATGCTTTGGGCTCATGTGAGGAATGAGGTGTCGGGTGTCAAGTACACGAGAGGTTAAGGCAGGTAATTGGTTATAATTCACATTTAGAAAAGGGGAGATTCTTTTTCGAGAATTTATGCCTAGGGGGTAGCTGGGTAGCTCAGTGGATTGAGAGTTAGGCCTAGAGACAGGAGGTCCTAGGTTCAAACCCAGCCTCAGACACTTCTCAGCTGTGTGACCCTGGGCAAGTCACTTGACCCCCATTGCCTACCCTTACCAGTCTTCTGCCTTGGAGCCAATACACAGTATTGACTCCAAGACAGAAGCTAAGGATTAAAAAAAAAAAAAAAAGAATTAAAGCCTAGGTCACAGAGCCCACAGCTGCACTCACTAAAATGTACAGGAGATGGGGGAAGAGTATTGGGCAAAGAGCCCCCAAACCTGGCTCTGCTTCTAAGGAGCTGTGTGAATTCTGGACACATCCCTAAGACTTAATGTACCTCATCTGTAAAATGAGATATTAATTCCTGCCTGTCCTGCATCATAAAACTGTTGGGCAGATAGAATAGAACCACGGACAGATTTTTCAAACACCCTACATAGCACTTTAAGGCTTGCAAAACACTTTACTTATATATCATCTGATGGGATCCTGACAACAGCCATGTGAGGTGGGTGCTATTATTATCCCCATTTTACCATTGAGAAGAATGAGCCTGAGAGAAGTGTGTTGTTCAGAATCATACAGCTAGTAAATGGCTGAAGTAGGATTTGAGCTCAGGTCTTCCTGACTCCACATACAGCCTTCTAAACACCACAAACATTATTCAAGAATAGAGTTGGTTGTTTACAGGTACCACCTGTAAAGACACATAGAAGGTTGGCTAATATGACAGCAAAGGAAAGTAATAAATGTTGGAGGGGATGTGGCCAAAAAACACTAATACATTGCTGGTGGAGTTGTAAATTAATCTAACCATTCTGAAAGGCAATTAGGAACTATGCCCAAAGGGCTTTAAAAGACTGTCTGCCCTTTGATCCAGCTATACCATTGTTGGGTTTATACCCCAAAGGGATAATAAGGAAAAAGGTGAGTACAAAAATATTCATAGCCACACTCTTTGTGATGGCAAAAAAATGGAAAATGAGGGGGTGTCCCGTGTTTGGGGAATGGCTGAACAAATTATGGAATCTGATGGTGATGGAATACTATTGTGCTGAAAAGAATAATGAACTGGAGGAATTCCATGTGAACTGGAAAGGCCTCCAGGAACTGATGCAGAGTGAAAGGATCAACATTGTACACAGAGACTGATACATTATAGCACAATTGAATGTAACTGACTTTGCTACTAGCAACAATGAAATGTCCCAGGACAATTCTGAGGAACTTAGGAGAAAGAACTGTGGGAGCAGAAACGCAGAAGAAAAACATATGATTGATCATGTGGTTTTACAGGGATATGATTGGGGATGCAGATTCTAAATGATTACTTTATTGCAAATATTAATAATATGGAAATAGGTTTTGATCAATGACACATGTAAAAAACCTAGTGGAATTGCTCATTGGCTATAGCAGGGGGAAGGGGAAAGGGAGGGAAAGAATATGAATCATGGGAAAACATTCTAAATTAATTAATTAATTAAATGGATCTTAAAAAAAAGAATAGAATTGGTTTCTAATTTGTATTGCTAAGTATTTTTTTTTTATTTTAAACCCTCAACTTCTGTGTATTGACTTATAGGTGGAAGAGTGGTAAGCGTAGGCAATGGGGGTCAAGTGACTTGCCCAGGGTCACCCAGCTGGGAAGTGTCTGAGGCTGGATTTGAACCTAGGACCTCCCGTCTCTAGGTCTGGCTCTCAATCCACTGAGCTACCCAGCTGCCCCTAAGTATTTTTTTTTAAAGCAGAAAATCCCTCTGCCAATGAAATCCCATTGATTTCTACCTATGAATTTGTATGTGTACATATTTCTGTTTAGAAGTACATCCATGTGAATATACATATGTATTTAACCTCGAAGAGGAAATCTGAATATAGAATGACCGAAGGCAATAAAACCAACCTGGGAAAGAGGTGAACTTGAAATATCATCATTAGATATTTATCTCCAAGGGGCTGCAGGCATAAGTATTCAAAAGAAAAATATATGTAGGATCATAGGAGTTATTGCAATGTCCCAGATTGGCTTCTAATCCAGTGCCCTCCCCACCTTTCTCCAATGCCAACCTGAGCTCTATTCGAAGCCTGTGGGGCAGTGTAGGAAGGAGGAACCGGATCATAATTGTACATTTCTAGGATATTTTTACTATAGGCCAATATATGGCATCAACACATCATTTGTGGCCAGTAATCAGTATTCCTGGATACAGAGATATTTTCCAGATCCCTCCCAAACCATCAGAAGCATCCATCCTAAATGTTGTTCCCAGAGGGACACAGCTAGATCTGAAGCTTTAGTTCACATTTTAAAACTCCCATGCGAGTGATGTTCCAGAAATGATAAGTTCAAATACATAAGGAAAATGGCCTCCCTGAAACTCTTAAAATCTTTCTTTTCACAATCTGTTCTCATCGAAAATTTCTGAGTGCTGACTAGGGCATCCCATTGGACATCTCTCCTGGCAAAAGGGGACATCTTCAAAGTTTCAAAATAGGTTAATAACTGATCAGACACTGAATTCTATTTTATACTGGATCCTGTCATTAAAATCCTTGGGAAACTGGATTACACCAGATGGAAACTAGGGCAGCATAATATAATAATAGCTATGCTATATTAATTATATCATTATTATTTTGTTGTTCTGATTCAATCATTTTCAGTCATATCTGATTCTTCATGCCTCCATTTCAGGTTTTCTTTGCAACAACCCTGGAGTGGTTCGTCATTTCTTTAGCTGATTTGACAGATGAGGAAACTGAGGCTAATGGAGTGAAGTTCTTGCCCAGTAAGCATCTGAGTCCAGATTTGAACTCAAGTCTTCTGGACTCCAGGCCCTGCAAACTATCCACTTTGCCACCTAACAGAGAGAGTTTAAAGCAAGTAGAAGAGAGCCCAAAGGGAAACTCTGTAGCTTGAGGAGAGTCAGCTGTCAAGGGGCAGTGGTGAAGTGGCCAGAACTTTTAGACCAAACTCCCTGGAGTTCATTGAATTGTGGCTTTAGAGCTGGAAGGGACCTGAGAGGTCACCAAGTTAAAAGATCACATTTTACAATGTGAGAAAACTGAGGCACAGCATAGTCATAGAACTTGCCCCCTACTTAAACCCTAATCTTCTGTCTCAGTATCAGTTCTAAGACAGAAAAATGATAAGGATAAGTTTATTAATAAGTCTGAAACTGAAAGAGAAGTAAATTCTTCATCACCAATAAGTGATGAAGGTGTTGTTTGTCATAAAGAATCACTATTTTATTTTATTTTGTTTTGTTTTATTTTACTTTATACCCTTACCTGTTGTCAGAATCAATATTATGTATCGGTTTCAAGGTATAAGGGCTAGGCAGTGGGGGTTCAGTGACTTGCCCAGAGTCACACAGCTAGGAAGTATCTGAGGCCAGATTTAAGCCCAGGCCCTCCTGACTCGAGGCTTGGCTCTAGC
This sequence comes from Gracilinanus agilis, assembly GCF_016433145.1. Taxonomy (NCBI): domain Eukaryota; kingdom Metazoa; phylum Chordata; class Mammalia; order Didelphimorphia; family Didelphidae; genus Gracilinanus; species Gracilinanus agilis. Next base: position 24,028,528 of record NC_058134.1, on the reverse strand, counting down.
TATCCATGGAGACAGGCTTCCAGTCTCCAGGCCAGTGCTCCACAAGGGGTTCCAGGGACCACTCTGTTCCTCCTCAATATTGCCTTTTTACAATTGGCGAGCACAAACGCTCATCTGAATTCATACACAAGCGTACCTCGCTAGCGCAAGAGCCCGGTTCACTCTTTCCTCAAGCCCCAGCGTCCCCAGGGCCTTCCAGGTCATCCAGAACTTGAATGCATCAGGCCGGCGGCTGCACTGGATAGACTTGTCTCCTGTGTCATAGCTGACATCATAGAACTTATCTTGTTGGAACAGGTAAGATGCCTTTGCAGAGTAGCATCTTTTAAGGAGGTCCTGTTGGGAAAGAGAAAGGGGAAGGGGGGCTCCTTTAAGAATCATTTTTGTTCATTGTTAGCAATCAAGCAAAATGGGACATTTGGGTACTTTGGGCAGTCTTCCCACCAACTCTAAGTATCTTGGATGCATCTATTTAATTTAGTCTTTCCCATGAGAGTGTAAGCTCCATGAGGGCAGGGACTGTTTCTCATTACCAACTGACAATGCTAACTCTGGTAGTGGTGCTTGGATGCCACCAATTTGAAATATCTGAAGAGAATGGAGGCCACCGATGTGCCAGAAAGACTTCCATGGGCACTAGAATTGAAAACACTTAATTTGAGAAAATTCTGTACCTTCTACGTACTTACCACCCAGGTCTGTGATTTTATTGGTTTAGACAATTTCCTGTAAGGGAGTACCCTTTGCTAATTCAATTCAACAACTGTTGGGCAACTAACAGTCTTACAGAGTTGTGTGGGGCCCTGAGGTGTGACTTGTCCAAGGTCACACAAACAGTATCTGGCAGAGAGAGGATCTGAATGAACCTAGGACTTCCTAACGCCAAGATCAGCTATCTCTCTCTCCTCATACAAACACAGTTTGTCAGTGGCAAAGGAAAGGGTTCAAATGCATTTTCTTCCCAATCCCACAATGAAAGGATCAGGAATGCTGTTTGGTCATGTCTGATTTTTCAGGACCCCATCTGAGGTTTTCTTGGCAAAGATCCTAGAGTGGTTTTTCATTTCCTTTTCCAATTCATTTTACAGATGAAAAAACTGAGGCCAACAGGGTGAAGTGACTTTCCCAGGGTCACACAGCTAGTAGGTGTCTGAGGTCAGATTTGAATTCAGGAAGATTGAGTCTTGTTTCATGCCCTAGACTCTATTCACTGCCATTTAGCTGTCCAATCAGGACTGGCATTCATGCAAAAACCCAACAGACAAATCACCTACACATACATACTGGGAGAAAAATGTCTGATGATGAAACAAAGAAAATTTAAGCCAACTGTGAATGACTTCTGCCTTCTCTAACTTTGTTCATCATAATTCTTCATATTTTACCTTCTTTGACTTTTTCTATATTTTCTATATTTCATCATCTAATATTTGGTTTTAATTATTATTTATTCAGAAAGAGAGGGGACCACAGATGTTAGTTCTCTCTGCTTTCTCAACCAAACTTCTCAAAAACAGAGTCAACACTTCATTTTTCCACCACTCCTCACTTCTTAGCTCCCTCTGATTTTGAAGATTTTCCCAGCAAGTCTATTGAAGCCACCCTCTCAAAGGTCACTTTGATATTTTTAACAGCATTTCCAACAGTTTTTTCTGTCTCTTCTCTCTTTGACCTCTTACCAACATCTGTTACTCTTGATAAGTCCTTCCTTCTGAATGCTTCATTGAAAGAGACACTATACTCCCTTGGTCCTACTCCTCATCTTTCCCTTCACTGGATGCAGACGGCAACCTGTCCAAAAAGTATAATCTTATGGACTTTTTTGAAGATTTCAGAGACTGTGACTTGTCCATGGCCACACAGCTCCTACCTAGCAGAAAGAGGATCTCAGTCCTTATCTTCCTAATTCTAAGTCCAGTGTCCCATCATTGTCCTGCTGGCTCACCCTAACTCAGTCCTGGTTTCGATATTCTTCCCAACACCTGGTCTCACAGGCTTGATGTTACCTTTGATGACATCAAAGCACTGTCTCTTGTTTCTTATCCTTTTGTTTTTCTACTTCCATTTATTTCTTTCCATCCTGTGGCCATTAGTTACCTTTGTCAACACTTCCAATTTCTTCCCTAGTCTCTTTACCTCCAATTTCTTTCTCTCCCCCAATCCAACCCAAAGAACATTGCCAGATTAATCTTTCTAAAGCTCCACTTTGAACATATTGAACATTTTTCGTTTTCTTCCCATTGCTTAATAACAAGTTAGGTAAATATATGCTTCACAGCTATAAAACATCTGCCATGTATCTTGGATTTCATCTCCTCTTTATCACAACTATCTGAGGCCATTGAGTCAAACCTTGACAATTTTCAGATGAGGAAACTGATTCTTGGAAAAATTAAATGACTTTCACAAAGACCGACAGCTATTAAGAGATAGAGCTAGGATTGGAAACCAGGGCTTTGGCCCTAAATTTATTCCTCTTTTCACTTTCCCATGTAGTCTCTCTTGAATAAGGTTCACCAGGACTTCCATATTCTGGCCTGAACCCGTCTACCCCTCCTCTACACAAACTCTTTCATTCCAACCAAACTGGTATACTCAGTGCTCTCTGAAAATACCATGAAATATTATTGTTTCCATTTGCTCATGCCAAGAATGCTTTTCCTTTTCCCTAATTCTTACTTTACTTTTCTTTTTTTAAAAAAAAACCCTTACTTTCTATCTTAGATTCAATACTATATATTGATTCTAAGGCAAAAGAGTGGTTAAGGGCTAAACAATGGAGATTAAGTGACTTGCCCAGGGTCACACAGCTAGAAAGGGTCTGAGGTCAGATTTGAAGTCACGACCTCCCATCTCTTGGCCTGGTTCTCAATCCACTGAGCTACCCAAGCTACCTGAGTACCACCCCCACTCCCCCAATCCTTACTTTTCAAAGCTCAATTCAAGTTTCAACCTCTTGGTGATGTACACCCCAATGGTCTACACTACAGTGATTTCTACATATTTTCAACTCTTAAAGCATTTATTATCTAAACTATTAATTTGGTACTTAGCGCCTGCTAATACACTATCTCTCACCTTATGTGAACTACCTGCCCACCAGCCCAGAGCTCCACTTAGGTATCCTAGCAGGAAGTAGCACTTCAGGATTCCTCCCACTTCTTCCCACATCCCCAGACTCCTGGCAATGAAGGCTCTATCAGATACCTGACTGCCACGTCCTCTAGACCCCCATGCATTATTATCCAACATGCCAAAAATTTACTTTTTAAAGGTGTTTTAAATTTTATTATTTATTTATCTTTAAAAATTCTTTTCTTTTTAAATTTTGAGTTCCAAATTCTCTCTCACTCCTAGTGTCTCTTTACTGAAAAGGCAAGCAATACATCAATTCATATGTGAAATCATGTAAAACATATTTCCATATTAGCCATTTTTTTAAAAAAAAAGTAAAAAAGTGAGAAAATGATACTTTAATTTGCACTCAGAATTCATTGCTTTTCCCCCCAGAGGCTGTAGCCCTTTTTTCATTGAGTCCTTTGGAATTGACATGGATCACTGTATTGATCAGGGGAACTAAGTCTTTCAGAGTGACATCATTAGTACAACCTTGCTGTTACTATGGACCAGACCAATGCCCTTTTAAGGGTTATTAGGCCTTGCCATCTGCCCTACCGCTGCAGGCTTAGAACCACTGGGACTTTCCATCTGCCTTGTAGTTAAAACTTTCTACATATTTGAGTCCCCTGCTTGGAATGGCAACTTCTTGAGAAGAGGGTCTGTCTTTCTTTAATATTTGCATCTCAGGGCCTGGCATATAGTTAATCCATAATAAATGCATTTTTGTTCATTCGTTCACTATATTAACATTTATCTTTTCATGTCTCCTCTAGTAAGTAGACTGGAAGGTCCTGGAGGGCAGGGGCTCTTTTCCCAGACAGCCCAGTGCAGAACATGGCGCCTTGAAAAGAGCAGCCGCCAGTTATCTATTTACTGTTGATGCTAATGATGCGGATGTTCTCTGCACTCACACCAGCCCTCAGGCTCAGATGGCATTTAGACCATATGGAATAATCATAGCCAAGAATTTCACATTTTGTGCATCCCTCAAAATGGAATATTTCAAATGCACAGTGTTTTTAGCCAGCTTTAGAGTCACTCAAAGATTACTGAGGTCTCCTCGAATTATATTCTTGGATAAAAGGAAAAATATATTTGTAGAAGAAGTTGAATTGCTTTATTTCATAGCCTCTGATTGTACATGGCCAAGAGTCATCGAATGCCAGCACCTCAGAAGAATTCAAATTGTGGATCACCCAAAGGGCTATGGTAGGCACAAAGAGGCCACAACACATCAGCCATGTTAGCCAAGAATGACATAGGAGAGAAGCAGATTATAAAAGATGCTATTTGAGAGACTTATTGCCAGCAAAGAATATGGACTGGCCATATAGTGAGAGAGAAGGATGAGTGATGGACAGGCAATGGGCTATCAAGCAAAACCAATGCAACCTTGGGCTGTTCCCAAGAAAAAGGAAACCTGGCTTGGTTTTCCTCCTCCCCAAGCCAGACCCCATATATAGTAGAGTATTCTATTCAAGCAGCTCCTTTTTAGGAAGCACATGGACAAGCCAAAGAGTGTTCAGGGAAGGCAGACCAGGATAAGGAAGGTCCTTGAGACAATGCCATAAGAAGATTGGTTAAAAGGAATTGGGATGTAGCCTGGAAAGGAGAAGGTTCAGACAACAGGGAGGGGGAAATATGAAAACCATCTCCAAGGACATAAAAAGTAGCCATGCCATTAGGGACAGGTAGAAAAAGAGGACCTGAGATTTCATTGATATAGGGAAGTCCCAAGTGAGGAAATTTCCTTTACCAATGGAGGTTAGTACCCTTTCTTCTTATCTAGAGCTTTGAAGTCATACTCAAATAGCAACATCCCGGTGGCTCTGTATTGACTTGGAAAATCATAAATTATCATCTATATTCCATTATATTTTTATTTGCTTTGTTAAATATTTCCTAATTATATTTTAATCTGTTTCTGATAGCAATAGGCTGCTTGTGGCCCCCAACTGTTGGCTCCTCTGTCCTAGAGTACTGGGAGGTTAAGGGATGTGAATCACTTGTACAAACTCTCCAGGTCCTTCTTTAGAGATTGAGGTACTCCATGACTCATAGTCATTCAGTATCAGGTTTATCTAGTTAGTATAGAGTCAAAAGGGGAATTTGAATGTGAAAGAGAGACTGAATTTGTTTTGTTTGGCCCCAGATGGCAGAACCAATAGCAATGTTTAGAAAATATAATGAGGGAAATTTTAGGTCTAAAGTCAGGTAAGTTCTACCAGTTAAGCCTATTCCAGCATGAGGTAGTGAATTCTTCCTCACTGGAGGTCTTCTTACAGTTGCTGGATGGGCTCTGATCCTAGATACTGTAGGGGGTACCTTTTGGGGGTTATGTTTCAGTTTAGATGACCACTGAGGTTCTTTTTAATGCTGAAATTTCTGCAATCCAGTAATATCCATGCAATGTCAAGAAATCTAGAATAATTTCCTTACTACTCTCCTCTCCTCGCCCCCACACACATTGAATGGATCCCTTGTGGAGAATTTATAGGATGATTGAAAGAATCCCATAGACAAAAAGGCACAGTTAGGCATAGGATTATAACAGAATACAGCTACACCCTAATAACTGACAAGCAGGTTCACTCTTTAAAAACAAGGAAAAATCTACATGAAATCATGAAGACTGAAATGGACAGAGCATTATATATGGCAACAGGAATATTGTTTGAAGAACGACTTATGGATGGCCCCTTCCAGATAAATAGAAATAAGTGAGATATAGCTTTATACATACATAGATCTTTTTGTCATATGATGCCTTCTCTAATGCTGGGGGAGGAAGGGAGAGAGAATGTGACAAATAAATAAATTTAAATAAAACGAATCCATAAACAATCGTGAATGGGAAGAAGGGAAGAAATAAGCATTTATATAGAGCCCACTACATTCAAGTACAGGTATCCCTTCCACGTCATGGGGGTTAGGGGCATGAAAATCCACATAAAATTTTTTGACCCTCCCTTTGTACCAGAGAAAAAGTGTGAATGTTTTCTTTTTTTATTCAGTATTTTGAGTAAAGGAAATATATATGTATATTTCCTATACATATATATTATTAGATATATGGTATTAGATATATATTTTAATTAAATATATGTATATCATATAATATAAATTTATATTTATAAAACATATATATGGTATTAAAAGATAAAATAGATTGCTATTATACAATATCATACGTATATTTTATGAACTCCTGAGTTTCTAAACTTGTTCTGTGTCATCTGCAGCTTCTGCAAAATTCCCATTTAATTTCTTATGCTGTCCCACAATATATCAAAAATGGGGAAAGTTGAGATTTGGAAAGGATACATGTCCTTTACAAATATTATCTCATTTAATCCTCGCAACAGCTCTAGGAGGTAGATGCTATTGTTATCTCCATTTTACAAACAAGAAAACTGAGGCAGACAGGTTGAATGACTTTCCCAGGGTCACATAGCTAGTAAGTGTCTAAGGTTGAATTTGAACTCAGGTCTTCCTGACTACTGACCCAGTCTTCTATCTATTTCACTGCCTAGTTGTCTCCAAGAATGGAAGAAGGTATTTTATTTTTATAAACAAAGCATTATTATTGTTCTTTACTTTTCAACCACAGTCATTTCCCTGTACCTTCATTTCAAGACACTGAACTCTTCTTAGTAACAAAGAAAAATATTCAAGAAAGACCAACTGAACACAAGCCAGCTTCCATAGCTGCACCCCCTCCCCACTGTTCTACTGTTGTCATTATCACTTCTCTGGGACCCAAATGGTCCATGAGAATGAAGGTTGTCTGCTCCACAAACCTTTCCTTATTGCGCCATTTCCCAAAACCAGAAGGCTAATTGGTTAGAAATTCTCCATGAACAAAAGTCAAAACATCCCCAAAATGTTCCCTGCAGCCCGAGGAAAAATGACAATATTCTCATAGAGAGTGAAACTAAGAAAGCCCAGAAGGCTAAAGCATCTGCCCAGCCTTGAAGGATCTTCTTGATATACAATAACAGAAAGATGCAGAATTCGTAGAGAATATTGGATTTCATTGAAAAAAAAATCTCTCTTTTTTAAATGAAAAATTCTGTTCTTTTAAGATACTCTCCAAATCCCTGGTTTCCAATGCATCAGTAGAATACACATTTAGAGAGACACACATGCACAATTTGGGAAATTCAATTATTGTTCCTAAATCTATCTTCAATCTGATTTGGTATTAAGGTATTAAAAGTTCATATCACGTAGAGTAAGGAGAATACACCCATCCCTCCCCTCCATGTGTATTATGGTTATTGATGTGTTTATCCTGCATCAAAACAGAAAAATAAAAATAAGCCCCCAGCAACGGTTGCTTGGTCCTGCTGCGGACAAGTACCACTGGCCTTTGCTACAAATTCCCTTCACTGAAAACAAATCTAAGCTGGGTAGGCAAATGAAGAAGGCCAGAGCCAATAAAACATGCTCCAGGGTAAATAATGGGCTGTTGGTTATGGCCCTGCTAATTTCTTCTTGGTGAACAGTCTCCCTGCTTTGTGAAGGTTTCATAAAGAACAACTGGAGGGTTGGGACTTGTTCTTCAGAAAACAAATGATTAGCTTGCTTATGCCTTCCCACCCAACTCCCTCCCACCCAAAGTGCCTGCTGTGCATTTTATTTCACATTCTGGTATTAAAATGGATGAGGCAGCTTTTACTTCTAAGATGTCCTTCAGCGAAGAGAGGAAGATCATATTTCCAAGGAAAATATTGTTTTGGAATAATTACAGCAGCATGAACAAGTTCGGGGGTATTATTTTTAATAGTTTAGTGAAACATCTTCATACCATCCAGTAGAGACAGAATACAGAGATTGGGAACCTGGTAAGAACCATCACTTGAGGCTAAAAATGAATCGGAAACATTAACTCACAACAAAGTTAATTAAGTATAATCTCACAAAACAAGAAAGGAAAACACTCAGGGACTGAGTGATTTGGTCTGCTTGACAAAACTCAGGGAAGAAATGTAAATCTTTGCCTTATGCTCCAATACCAGCGAGTATCTCTTTAGCAGCTTGAGGAAATCAAAATGGTAGCTGGAATGACATTAGACTTGGGAGGCACGGTCAAGAGACTTAGGATCAATCTATATAATCACAATTAGTTACAGTGACTAGGATTCATTGGCCTTAGTAGGAAAAAATAGAATTGCAGAATTTTATCCTTGTTTGGGACCTCAAGAATCACCTACTCCAACCCGTCTCTGAAATATGAAGACCCTCTAAAAGAAATTGACACCTGGCCTTCTTAGAGGAGAAATCAGTAGGAAAAGGTAGATTTGGTCTCTAAAGACCCAGGCTCCATTCTCCCTTCTGATGCTTTGTGCCCTTGAGTAAGTCGACTAATGTCCCTGGGCCTCAGTTTCCTCATCTGAAAAATGAGATTAGCTGACCTCTGACATCCCTTCTAGATCTACATCTATGATACTCTGATATGGCACTTTTAGGATCACAAAGTCCTTTCCAGCCATTTTCCCATTTGATCATCACAATGACACTGAGGGAGGCACTCAAAGTATTTTTATCATCAAAATTTTACAGATAAAGGAAACAGAGGCTCAAAGAGATCCAGTGACTTGGTCAGAGTCACACAACTATTGAAGGTTTTGTAGGTAGGTTTTGAAACCAGTTCCAAGAGTCTATCCCCCATTTCCTTTATGTTGCCTAGGATGACAGATTTAGATCAGAAAAAGACCCTAGAGGACATCTAATCCACCACCACCACTGCCCTTATTTTACAGATAAGAAAATCAAGGTCCAAGGAAGTTATGTGACTTCTCCAAAGTCACCCATGTAAAGTGAGAGAACTGGGATTTAAACCCAGATCCTCTGATTCTACATCTAACACTCTTTCCACCAGACCATTTTCCCCAACTACCTAACCTATAGTCATTCTATTTCTGCTTACTAATGAGTCCTAAATGAGGCACCATTTAATCTTTTTTTTTAAAACCTTACCTCCTGTTTTAGAATTGATCCTAAGTATAAGTTCCAAGACAGGAGACTGGTAAAGGCTAGGCAACTGGGGCTAAATGGCTTGCCCAGGATCACACAATTAGGAAGTGTCTGAGGCCACATTTGAACCCAGTCTTTAAGCTTGGTTCTCTGTCTATTATGTTACCTAACTGCCCTGTCACCACTGAATCTTGATCTGTAGCAGTATAGCTAATAGGCTGATTATATTCAAGAGTGTATTGGCAAATGTTTAACAATCAGGTCTCCCCTCCCCCCCAAAAAAGTACCCATAGAACACAAGTTTAATCGACCTTATTGACATTTTCTCCATCCTTTTCTTGCATCTAGATAATCAATAAAACAATAAATTACTTTCAAATTCATAACCTTTGCTAATTTCCAAGGGAAGAAAACTCCCATTGAAAATATCACGATGAGTACTTGTGAGCTAGCATAAACAAATCGCAGCCCATCACTGGTTAGTATAACAGATCCTCGATTTTGCTCAATTTATTTTGGTCCTCATCTGTTAAACCATCACCTATCAATGGAGCCATCAAAATGTGTATATCAGTAGTTGTGTGATTGGCCTCTATTATGCTCTAACCTGAGAATACAAGGTAAAACTGACTACCTCACTGTCTGACTCATGCAGTCAATTTGTGGAAGGCACAAGGCTGAGAGAGATAGGTAACGTGGTGTGGAAGAAAGTCAGGCTCCAAAGAAAATTCCAGAGGCTAGAATATTGGTCCAGATGTACTCAGGTGAAACTGAATGGGGAGATATGTAAAGTTTTAAACATGGGTTTAAGAAATCAATGTCTCAACTCCAAGAAAGGGGAAAACATGATTAGATAGCAATTAATGGAGCCATTAGAGTTATCTAAAAATGGAATCAACCACCTCAGAAGTAAGTAGGCTTTTCCCCACACTAGAGTGCTTTCAAGCAAGGGCTAGATGTCTGATTGTTGGATATTTTGTAGAACAGATTCCTTTTCAATTGCACATTGGCCTAACTGACCCCAGAGGTCCCTTCTAACTCTGAGATTCTTTGATGGAGTAACCTGGTTAAAAAACAAGCTGGAAATCAGGTGGTGGAGATTCTCTGCTCCTCCATCTCTGTGTGACCTTCAGGATGAGTCAATTAACTCTCCCTCCTTCAGTTTACTTATTTGCCAAAGGGAATGATATTGTTCTGCCTGTGTAGAAGGAGAATTAAATGGAAGAAGACATAGTCATGATTACCTGCTGGGTTTCAGAAGATCACACTGGTTTTCTTGATTCCTTTCCTGACATCTTTAGCTAATAAGCACTCATCTAAGTCTGACAGCAAAAATCAACTTGGTGAAATCCTCAAGCTATGTCTAGGATGTTCAGCACTTAACTATAGGTAAGATCAAGTTACCACCACTTTTCTTTTAGTACACTTCTGAAAAATGTACAGATTTCTGAAGACAGTCAAAATCTTCTGACCAAGAAGAATTTCCTCGAAGAAAAGAAGTGTATGATGCAAACTTGTGATTTTTTCTTTTCCTTTCTGTTGTATTCTATTCTTAACAGTAAAGCGTACTGCCATCTCATGAATTCACCCTATTTGGGGCTTGGGAGGGGGCAGTCTGAAAGTGAAAAATAAAAATCAGAGAAGCCTTTTAAAAAGCATCATGGAAATCAAGAGTGGGAGGGGAGACTTGTCTCAGAATCATCTAAGTGCTTTTATAAATAGATGAGACAAATTTGATATCCCAGTCATTGTTGAATGCCATCTTTGTGTACAAAGTGGTCTTGTCCTGGTTTAAAAATAGCTTGTTGATCTTCCCTCTCAAGTTAGCTGAAGGTTTAGAGTTAAGAGGGAGCCTATATTTTGCTCTGTTTCAAGCTGAGAGGCAACCTTGGACTTAGGTTCAAATTCATTCATTACCTATAAGATCTTTGGGCAAATCTTTGATCCTTTTCAGGTCTCAGTTTTCTCATCTGTGTAATAAGAACGCTAGCCTAGAAGGACTTTAGAATCCCTTCCACCATGATGTTCCCTGAGATGAACCAAATCTCACGATTAGTTCAGCTATCAATAAAGCATGAGCTGGATTCTCCATCCCATTTATCCTTTAGCTTTCATGAGCTATTAATCATGGGGAAGAAAGATTATCCTTGTTAATCCAGGCTCTAGAGGGCAGAACGTGGTGAACTTTGAAAAAACACAAATTTAGGACTGAGGAAAGGGAAAACAAATTCTTAATGGATTATAACAAAGAGCAGTGTGCTGTCTTTGGAGGTAATGAGCTTCCCTTCATCGAACGTCTTCAAGCAAAGGCTAGATCAGGGGTCGGCAACCTTTTTGGCCATGAGAGCCATAAATGCCACATTTTTAAAAATGTAATTTCGTGAGAGCCGTACAGTGCTCACAGTGCTGCTCCTGTAACAGCGCCTGAAAAAAAATTAACTTTATGGCTCCTGCAGAAAGAGCCAGATATGGCTCGAGAGCCATACGTGGCCGACCCCTGGGCTAGATGATCACTTCTAAGGATGTTTGGGGATTTTTTGTAAGGATGGCTCAAACAAGATGGCCCATGAAGTCAGATACAACCCTTAAATTCTGTGCTTTTGAATTTGCTTAGCAAAATCACTGCTCTTGAAAAATATCCCAGTTAGCCTTTTTTTAGTCTACCATGTTTAAATCACCATCAACTACAAATTGGCGAAGTCTAAACTGAAGGTGTTGGGGCTACGGGTTATCTAAAAATATGACATAATTTGCTTTTGAGAGGCAGTGTAATGGAATGGGGAGTACCAACCTCAGCGATTGAGAGTCCTGAGTCCCAAGTCTCATTTCTAATACATAATACATAATGTGACTCCAGGTAAGTCACCTCACCTCAGGGCAGCTAGGTGGTCCAGTACATAGAGGGCTGAACCTCAAGTCAGAGAGGCTCAAGTTCAAATCCAACCTTAGACACTTGCTAACTGTGTGATCTTGGATGTGTCATTTAACCTCTACCTGCCTTAATTTCTCTATTATGTAAAATGGGGCTAATGATAGCACTTACCTCTTAGGTTTGTCACGAGGATAAAATGAGATATCTGTAAAGCGCTTTGCAAACCTTAGAGCACAATATAAATGCCAGTTGTTTTGTTGTTATTGCCTAGCCTTTGAGTACCCCAAGCTACTATCTAAGAGGAGAACTTGCAGAGCAGGCATTGGGAGAGGAAGGTTCCTAAGGCGAGAGCTGCTGACATAGAGGCGTGCTATCGGTGGTGATGAGAGCCAATATATACACACACATACATATAAACGATCTTAGGGTTTAAAATTTTTTTTAAAAAGAGTGATGGAGAAAATGTTAATAAAGCAAATAAAACTTAAAAGTGTCATCTGGATTTATTTTGGTTTGTTTGTTTCATTTTGGTTTGTTTTGGAGATCCATTTGTTAAATATTTACTAACCTTCTTTGCCTGGACCAGTGAAATCATAGATCCAAATCCCCCAAAATGTACAAACAAAAACTTTTGTGCTTCCTTGTCCATGTAGGCTTCCTTTCTGCAGAAGGCCGCCTACTCTGTGAGGGGAGGGATTCTTATTTTTATCTGGGTATCGCTAACTCCTTTCAAGGTACCGTCTCCATTATTAAGAGCTCGTTGATTTCTGAGCACTCGGCAAAAACAAGCCAGAGTCCTCGAGGAGGATCGACCAAGGGCATCGTGTCCTTCCCCAGAGATGGTCGGAGAGACAACACGTGCAAAACGGTCTTCTTTCCACGTTTACCCAAGACAGAGCCGGAGAGCAGGACTTCACTAAAGTTCAACTAGAAATCTCCGGCCCCGAGTACGAACACTTAACAAGATGGGGCCAGCTCCGCTGCCTACTGTTCTGCTGTTTAACAAGACCTCAGGTCAGGCTCAAATGGAATTTTCCATCTGCAGCAGAAAGATCAGAGGCCTCTATTTCCTGGGGTTGGAGCAGCCTCTGGAGTTCTGGCCTCTGCAGCCCAGAAGAGAGGACAGAGATTGATTTTTGGCGTGGATAAGAAGCTTTGCCGAAAAGCAATTTCTGCACTAAAAGTGACCAGGACTTCCTTTTCTTCTTCTTCTTTTTTTCCTTAAATAAGTTTTTAGGAACTTTTGGAAACTACTGAAAATTCCACAAGTATGAGCAATCTGTCTCAATACATTTTTTTTCTCAAATAATTTAAATGGAAATGTTATGGGAGTTGCCCTGCTTAGAAATATTGAGGACTGGCAAACTTTCTGAATTTCAAAAATTCCCTAATAATTTTTATTATTATATTCAAAAATTCCCTAATAATAATAATAAAAAAAAGATACTGGGAAGAGGCAGCAGGGTAGCTCAGTGGAATGAGAAGCAGGCCCAGGGATGGGAGATCCTGGGCTCAAATCTGGCCTCAGACACTTCCTAGTTATATGACTAGCCCTCAGTCGCCTAGACCTCACCACCCTTGGGGCCAACTAGATGGCTCAGTGGATTGAGAGCCAGGAATAGAGATGGGAGGTCCTGGGCTCAAATTTGGCTTTAGACACGTCCTAGCTGTGTGACCCTGGACAAGTCATTTAACCCCCCACTGTCTAGCCCTCACCGCTCTTCTGATTTGGAACCAATACACAGTATTGATTCTAAAATGGAAGGGAAAAGTTTTTTTTCAATACTGTGAGAATCTAAAAAATTATGAGTTAATAATAGCTAGCATTTATATAATGCTTTAAAGTTTGTGAAGCACTGAACATATGTTATTTCATTGAATCCTTAGAGCAACCCTTGAAGAGGGGTGCTATTATTATACCCATTTAACAGAAGGGGAAATCGGCTGAAAGACAAGTAACTTGCTCAGTATACAGTTAATAAGCATCTGAGACAGGATTTGAGTTCAGGTCCATCTAGGAGAGACTCCTGAATGACAGATAAAGAATGTTAAATTGTACTGATTGTTAAAGTTGTCCTGATAGCCATATCCTCCAGATAGATGACTATAATAGATGACTACAAATGGGAATCACTGACATTTTAATGGCCCTGGGTACAGGGAAATGGTCAGAAACATCCCCAGCAGGTTGCTTTCCCTGAACTCTATGATTTTAAGGCTCAGAAACTCCAGGGATCCCTCCGTGAATTCTCTGTGTTTCTCCAGGATTTCAAATTAAACAAATGCAAAAGCCATATTTTACATCTTATTCACAAAATAAAAACATAGTTTATGAAAGGGAAATTTAAGGATGTAGTAGCTAATTAAGCTAAACACCTCACTTTCCTCTCTTAACTTCTTGTGCTATGTCAACTCTTCCCCTCTGTCTTCTCTCTCAACAGCCCTTAATTTTCTCTCTGTAACTCACTTTCCTTTGACCTGCCCTCATTAGTGAAGTGATGGTTTCTCCAGGAGAGTGGCTGCTCCAACTCAATATTCTCAGCATCTTGGGGATAATTCTTGTGGGTGATTCCTTGTACTCTTTTCTAAAGCTTATGAGCCCCCACTGGTGTATCTCCATTGAACAAATCAGTCACAAATACTTCATTATCCTTAATCAAAATGGAACATGCAAAGCAAATGTACAACTTTTACATCATATTCTACTTATAAATTTAGATCGCACTTGACTCCCAATGCAGAGTGTGTATGGACACAGGAGACAGACCCTTAATGGCCTAAGGTAACAAGGGACACTTCTGAAGAATATATTTATAACCAGGACAATCCACAATTCTGGAACTATAGGATTGAATATTCTTTTTTTGTCTCTGAAATTGGCCATAAAAGCTTGTAGGTGAACAGAGCCTCTAGATGATTCCACTGTCTTGGCTTTTTTACACTTGACTCTCTCCCACATACTCTACAACTTAGCATCATGGAACATGCTTTTCCCCCTGACATCCCTCATGCCCATAATCCTCCTCCTCCTCACTTCTACTGTCTTCCCTGGATTCTTCTTAAGAGCAAGCTCAGATCTCACCTTTTCCCATGACCAGTGCTTTCTCTCTGAGATTCTCTTTTATGTACTTTGTATATATCTTATACATGTATATATATATCCATATATATAGTTTTTTATACATTGTTTCCTTCATTAGAATACGAGTTCCTTAAAAGCAGAGATTGTGGTTTTGACTTTTTTGTAACTCAGTGTTTAGCACAGTAAGAGCTTAATAAATTCTTATTGATTAGCACCAAAGTAAGCACATAATCTTAGCTGCATAAATCAATATGCTTCTATGATGCTACATTTCTTTTTTCTTTAAGCCCTCACCTTCCATCTTAAAAATGAATTCTGTGTATCGGTTCCAAGGTGGAAGAGTAGTCAAGGCTAGGCAGTAGGGTTTAAGGGACTTGCCCAGGTCACCCAGCTAGGAAGTGTCTGAGATCAGGTTTGAACCCAGGACATCCTGTCTCCAGGCCTGGCTCTCAGTCCATGGAGCCACCCAGCTGCCCCCTTGATGCTTCATTTCTAAGCTGTCCTTTTGGTAAGCTGCACTCACTCCTTAACAACCATCAAACTACCAACTTTAGCCTTTGCTTATTCCTTCAGAGGCAGAATGGCTATATTCCATAATAATAATAAAAAAAACAGAAACAAAAACCAAAATGGTGAACTTTATCCTGTGTTTCACAAAAGCCTCTCTGTCTCTCTTCTTCAGTAGAATTCTTCTACTCCACCTCAAAGTCATAACAACTGCCAGTGCAGAGAAGCCCTTTCTGTCTTCTACTCTCCTCTTCTCAGTGAGAGAGGGAAGTAGCGAGTGAAGGACATCTCCTCCACTCTTTCTTCTGTTTCCTCCACAGCAGCTGGCAGCCAAAAGTGGAATATATCCTCATCACTCCATTTCCATTTCAAGTAGCAGTATAGAGTAAAATATATCCTCCCCCCCTTTCTCTTTCCCCTCCTCAGCAGAAGGTAGGTATAAGAAGAGACCTTCAGCCACTCTGGCCACCCTAATCTGCCCTGCAATAAATGACAAAGTATGGAGAGAATCATGGCTTCTCTTTGACATGGTTCTGAAATGTTTTTTTGTTGTTTTTTTTAAATCTCTCTGACTATTTTTTGGCTCTTCTCTGTGAAAGACTTTACCTTATCATGGATAATAACCAAATTCTCATCTTCTGCTCCTAAGTTGTAATCAGGCAAAGTATATGTGTTTCATAATTATAACAACAGTTCTTGTGTCCATAGTTTCCTAGTCATTAACTGCACAGGGATCTACTTTTTTCCTCTGCAAATGAATCTGAAGGCAAAATTCTAAAGGAGACTCATTTACTTCAAAATTTTACAGTACTCCAAGGGACTTAGGAGAAAGAATGCTATCCACATTGAGGGGAAAGAATTGTGGGAGCAGAAACACAGAAGGAAAACATATCATTTATCACTTGTTTATCTGGGTATATGATTTGGGATTTTGGTTTTAAAAAGTATTACAAAAATGAATAATATGGAAATAGGTATCGAGTGATAATCCATGTATAACCCAGTAGAATTGTTTGTCAGCTCCAGGAGGGGGAAGGAAATGGGAAGGAGAGAAGATGAGTCACATAAACATGGAAAAAATATTTTAAAATTAATTAATTTTAAAATGTTATAGTCTGTCATATGCAACAATTTACATGATCACAACTTCATCAGTTCTCACTTGTACCATTGCAAAAGGCTCTTGTTTGGGCTTCTTGTTTTCAGTCTCTCCTTTCTGCAATCAATCTTCTAAAATAATCTTGTTCAAACAGAGATCTGACCATGCCACTTCTCTATTCAAGAACATACAGTGGCTCATCATTGCTTTAAGAAGAACTTATAAACTCCCAAAGAGATAAAAAATAAAAGGAGAAAGTGACCTACTTGTACTAAAATATTTATAGCAGCTCTTTTTGTGGTGATAAAGAACTGGAAACTGAAGGGAAATCCATCAACTGGGAAATGACTGAACAAGTTGTGGAATATGATTGTAATGGAATAGTATTGTGCCATAACAAATGGTGAGCAGGATAATCACACACACAAAAAGACTTACATGAACTGATACAAAGTGAAATGAACAGAACCAAGGGGACATCATTCACGGTAATTCAATGCTCTATAATGATCAACTGTGAATGACAACTATTATCAACAATGCAAGGATCCAAGCTAACCTCAAGAGACTCATGATGAAAAAGGCTATCCATAGCCACAGAAGGAATTGATGGAGTTTGACAGATTGAAGCATCCCATTTTTCACTTTATTTCCTTCATGAGGTTTTTTTTTTTTAATGTGTGATGTATCTTTCACAACATGACAAATATGGAAATATGTATTACATATCATATTGCTTACTGCCTCAGGAGGGGGAAGGGAGGGAGAGAGGGAGAGAATTTGGAGAGCAAAATGTCAGAAAAGGAATGTTAAAAACATTTTGGTATGTTATAAAGAAAAAAATGTAATAAAGTAAAATAAATAAAAAGAATAACACGCAAACTCTTCAGTTTGGCACTCAAAGTCCTTAGGCATATGGCTTCCACATATTTTTGGAAATAATCCATATTACTCACCTTCATATAAACCACATTCTAAGTGAAGGGATATATTTAGTGTTTCCTGACTCTGACATTCTACTTTTACTTTCAGGTCTTCCCCCGGCCTCCCGCTTTATTCCAAGATATTTTATTTTCCCAATTAAATGTAATAACAATTTTGAACATATGTTTCCAAAATTATATGATCCAAATTGTCTTCCCCTTTCGAGGAGATGGTAAGCAATTTGGTCTGGGTTACACATGTATTATCATGGAAAACATACTTCAGGATTGGTTATTGTTGTAAGAAAATAATGATATAAAACCCAAACCCCCAAATAAAAGTGTAAATAAACTAATGTGAAAGACAGTGTGCTTTGATCTCCATCTCACTCCAACTTCCATGTCTTTGTATAGGATGTCCTCTATTCAAGAAATAAATTCTCTCAAGTACAGCTCTTAGAATCCCGAGTTTCCCTGAGACTCATCTCAGGTGCCATCTTCAAGGAGCACCATTTTCTGATTCCCATAGCCGCCACTGTCCTTTCCTCAAATTTTGTTATATTTATTTATCCCTTTGCATGGTATATCCATGAAACAGAACATAAATTCCTTCAAAGTAGGGGCTTGTTTTTCTCTTTTGTCTTTTATCTAAAGTACCGAACACAGTATCTAGCACACAATATTTAATAAATGTTTGTGACGTTGAATTTAACTGAATAACTGAATAAAATGTCTTCATTCACTCTCATTTTATAAAATCCACATTTAATTAAGTTCATCAAGCACTAATTGAGCACCGACTGTGTTCACAGAAGACACTATACATTCCCATGTGGCATTTTCCATAACACCATGAATTTACATATCCTCAATAGTAATCAAGGCAGGGAGTGAGAGAGAGAAGGAGAGAACACTGAGAACCATCAGAAAAAAAAAAGCTATTTTTAAAAAATTAATATCTACATGTAAAAATGATATAAAATAAATGTTTAAAAAATAGTAATCAAGCAGAGGAGACATTTTTAAAATAAATATCCTTTCATAGACAAGAAAAACTTAGCAATGACAGACTGATGGATTCACTGTTTTAATATCTAATGGGAAGGAGTAAAAATCCAACACTTGATTCCTAGTGTCTATTTACTTGCCCTCACTGGCACCAACAGGTGAACGACGCCATAAGTCCTAATTCTATTCAACAAAGAAAGCATTCACTGAACACTTTTCCCAAGGCTCCCTCTCATGTTTCATGGAGTGGTTTCACTGAAGGCTAAGCTATCTGCCAGCTTTCTTAATTCGAAAATGAAACCCATTAAAGTGGACAGCACTCAAAAAGCAGCTCATCACCACCTTTGTAGCTAAAAGCAATCTTTTTTTATTATTATTAAATCAAAGTTTGTAGTTCTCCCTGGCTCTGAAAACTGGCTTTTTCATTGTCTTTTCCTGTGCTTCTGGCAGGTTTGATAGTGAAATGGTACAAAGAATCGGACACGACTGAGAACAACTCGGCAACAACAACAACAACAAGGAATCTGACAGCCCATCGGATGGAAGCATTGGCATCTCTACCACAGAATGCTGATGGGTTTAATCTGTTCTACAAAGCTGTCTTTCACTAGTAATAAAACTAAGAAAAAATACTTCAAGACCAAATTCAAAGGACATACAGCCATGATCTATACTGCTAAGTGACGTCCCCAAACACAGTGAAATAGACAGAAAAGGAAGCAACTTAATACTAAAGAAACCAAAGCATGTCTCTTGGCTGTTCAATCAATCAGTACACATATATGAAGTGCCTTCTATGTGCCAGACACTCTACTAAGTGCTAGAGATATAAAAAGAGGCATGATACTGAAGCTCCTAACTTTGGGCATTCTCACTGGCTGTTCTCCATGCCTGGAGCTCTCTCCTTCCTCATCTCTG
Source organism: Gracilinanus agilis (assembly GCF_016433145.1). Taxonomy (NCBI): domain Eukaryota; kingdom Metazoa; phylum Chordata; class Mammalia; order Didelphimorphia; family Didelphidae; genus Gracilinanus; species Gracilinanus agilis. The sequence continues at coordinate 24,009,020 of NC_058134.1, read as the reverse complement.
CCATCTGGCTTCCCAAGGCTTTCTCAAGTCTCAGCTAAAGTCCAGAACTTCACACAGTGACTGAGTTTCTATAAGAAGCCTTTAATCTTAGAGCCTCCTCCCTGAAAGTATCTCCAACTGATCTCATATATCTCTTGTTTATATCTAGTTATTTGCAAGTTGTGTCCTCCAATAGACAGTGAGCTGCTTGAGAGCACTGATGTTTTCTTTTTGTCTTTCTTTATATCTGCAGCACTTATCATGGCGGTTTTTGAGAAATACTTATTGATTTATTGGCTTTTTTTTCAAGGAACAGGGAAGGGGAAAATCTAATCCCATCTTTTCTTCCATTTCTCTTCCTCAGCCAAGCCATAAGCCTCTTCTTTTATAGAACTGAAACAGAATGTTAGAATGACCCTCAGTGGTCACCTAGACCAATCTATAATACATAAAAAAATTTCCTTTCCAACATATGCAACAAGTGATCAGTCAGCCACAACCACCCTAAGGCAACCCATTCCACTTTTGCATGTCTTTGATCAATTAGGAAATTTTTCCCAACTCCAGTTCTAAATGGGCCACTTGGAAAGTTCCATTCAATGCTTCTCATTCTGCCCTCTGGACTAAGCAACAAGCCTGAAGCTTCTTCCATATGATACCCCTTCAAATATTTGAAGTCAGCAATCTCATCCAACCAATGTCCTCTCTCCTGCAGGATAAGTATCCCTACTTCCTTCAGCCCATCCACATCCAGTATGGACTCAGGACTATTCACCATCCTGGTTGCCTTCTCCTGAATGTTCTTCCACTCAACCCAATCCTTACTAGTTGTTTTTTTAAATTTTTAAGTATTTTCCCATGATTATATGATTCATGTTCTCTCCCTACCCTCTTCCTTTCCCCTTCCTGGAGCTGACAGCAATTCCACTGGGTTATACATGTATTATCTCTCAATATTTATTTCTATATTGTTCATTTTTGTAATAATCTTTTAAAACCAAAACCCCAAATCACATACCCATAGAAATGAGTTATAAATCATATTTTTTCTTCTGTATTTCTACTCCCACAGTTCTTTCTTTTGATATGGATAGCATTCTTTCTCATAAATCCCTCGGGATTCTTCTTGATCATTGCATTGCTATTACATTTGATTGTCCCACAATGTTTCAATCTCTTTGTACAATCGTCTCCTGGTTCTGCTCCTTTTACTCTGCATCAGTTCATGAGAGGTTTCCCCAGTTTTTATAGAAATCAAACAGTTCATCATTCCTCACAGCATGATAATATTCCATCACCATCAGATACCACAATTTGTTCAGCCATTGCCCAATCAAAGGGCATCCCCTCATTTTCTAATTTTTTGCCACCACAAGGAGCACAGCTATTATTTTTGTACAAACATTAAAAAAATCTCTTTGGGGTACAAATCTAGTAGCAGTCAATCCTTACTGTTCAACAACATTTGATAAAGTAGCAAAGAAACGGATTAAACATGAGGAGATTTATGAGCCAAAGTTTGCATGCTTCACATTTCACTGTGGTATTGATTGATGATAAACTTCTTGAGGAGAGGGACCATCGTTTGTCTCTTTTTCTCTTCCCAGAGCTTAATACAATGCCTGACACATGGTAGGTACTTAATAAACATTTATTGAGAGATTGAATATGTGCATGTAACACAATAATAAAAATCCAACACTTATATGGAGCTTTAAAATTGCAAAGTGCTTTACACGTTATATGTATACAGAAAACACATATGACACATGTATGATTATCAGCCAAGGACAAATCTAGTCAATAACATGAACAAATAAATACGGTTAACAAGTTCTTATTTGCATTGGACTGTTTTAATTGTCTTTCTCTTTGCAAAGATAATCTAGCTCTTTAAGTGAGGGCGCCTGACCTGAAGAAAACCACTGGCCAATTGTGCTCTCCTGCACTAAGCTTGGTTCCCGTTTCTTTGAGAGAGATGGCATTTCAGTCTGCCAAGTTGTGCTACAATCTGTGCTAAGACAGACGGGATGAAGTCTTTAAACAAACCATTGGCTCACAAAGCACACACTTTATTTCACCAACTAGACCACAGGAACAAAAACAACCTAATAAAAAGACTGGTCACACACTTCCTTACCCTCAGGATTCCAGGTCTAAAGTTACAAGAGATCTCAATGGTCATCAAGTCCAAGCCCCTTGTTTTACAGATGAAGAACCCGAGTCCCAGAGACTGTAAGTGATTTGCTTAAGGTCACACAGCTAGTAATGAGCAAAGCCAGGATTCAAACCGAAAGTCTGAAATCTCTATTTATAGTGAGAATACATGAATAAAATAATGGATTCTTAGAAATTAAATTGTGATTGGTGGTGCTTTTTTGTTCTGGAGGGGAAATTGATTTATAGACAAGGAATAGAGTCCAATTGTTGGATCATGGAATCACAGATTTCAGATCATCCAGTCCAAGGGTTCTTAACCTGGATAGTTTTGAACTCAGATGGGGAAAAATTAATCTGTATTCAAATATGATTGGTTTCCTTTGTTTCCTACATATTCTATTTAAACATTTAAAAATATTCTTCAGAGAAGAGATCCTTGGGATTCCCCAGAGTGCCATAAGGGTCCCATGACACAAAAGTGAAGAACTCCCAATTCTGCTCCAAACATTTCATTTACAAATGAGGAATCTGAAGCCCAGGAATGTAAGTGATTTGTCCAATAGGAAGTGGCAGACCCAGAATGTTGATGGAGGATGATGATAGATTGCACCCATATATATATAGCTCTTTGAAATGTTGAACAAAGTGTCTTGCAAATATTATCTCCATCGACCCCTACAATAACCTTGCCTATGAAGCAAGTAATTCAACACTCTTTTCCCAGTTTTATAGATGGAAATGTTGAACTTCAGAGAGGTGACCTGCCCCACGTTAATCAAAAGTGAATGGTGGATACAATATAAATGGGCGCTGCTCTGATTTGAGTAGCAGAATGACCCAGATGGAACAACTCAGGTCATGTTCTTTAAATCCAAAAACATTTATTAAGTACCTGCTGTGTGCCAGACACTATACTAAGCTTGGGAGATATAAAAGAAAAACAAAAACAATCCCTCATGAGTTCACATTCTAATGTGAAAGCATGTGAACAATGGCGCACGTCCAGTCGTGTAAATAGGAAGTAATGTCAGAGGGAAGGCACTGAGAGAGTGGGGAAGAACTTGAAAGGCAGGATTTGAGCTGAATCTTCAGGGAATCCAGGAAATTGAGGAGGCAGAGATGAGGAAGGAGCTAATTCCAATATGGGGAAGAGCCAATGGAGAAGAAGTATTGTTGTGTGGGTAATAGCAATGGGGAAGGACCAAAGGAGAGTAAAGTGTCAGAAAGCCAGGAATCAGACAGGTTGTCAAGAGTTGTAAAAAGCAGGTAGAGGATTTTTAATTCTGGAGGCAATAGGCAACCCCTAAAGTTCATTAAATATGGAGGTCAAATCCGCATTTTAGGAAGATTGCTTTAGCAACCAAATGGAGAATGGACTAGACTGGGGAGAGCCTTGCAGCAATGAGACCAACCAGCAGGCTATTACAATATTCCAGGCATGAGATGATGAGTGCCTGCACCAACATGGCAGTTTTTTGAGTGGAAAGAAGAGGACATTTATGGAGAATGTTGTGAAGGCAGAGATGACAAGATTTGGAAACTGAGTGGATTTATGGAGTGAGAGGAAGAGTCAAGGGTAGCAGGGTTGGAAGCCTGAGTTTCAGGAAGGATGATGGTCCATATCATGGATTTGATTAGTAAAAAGATTAAAGAGACAGTGGAGACTGAAATTTGTTGCTAAATTCTAATGGCAAGTATTTCATTCTAACACCATGCTGAGAAGGCTAGCGTAGGGGGTAGATAATTACATTTGTTATTTCTAAATCACTGGTTTACCACATGATGTACACATATAGAATTTCAAAGCTGATCATTAGACTCATTTGCTAAAAACTCCAAATGAGACAAACTGTCGTTCATTCATTAAAATGTCAGAAATGAGAAGAGGAGAAGAAATATCTATGTTCCCATTTTTAACTGAGGAATGCTGCCAATTACATATAATTCACCCCTTATTCTCAGGGGTCTGAAAATTCTTTTTGCAGTTGAAGGAATATGGAGAATCCTAAAGAGGAATTTAGAGCTGAGCGCAAAGGATTTAAGTGTCTTTCAACTTTAAATGTGTCTTTATTTTTTCCCCAAAAAATAATTTTGCAGTATAGCGCCAAAGAGTGGTAGATTTGGAGTCAGGGGGACTGAGTTCATATTCTGACTGTTACTTCCTGCAAGATCTTGGCCAAATCCTTAATCTCTCTAGATCTCAGTCTCCTCACCTATAAAATGAGTGGGTTACAATAGATGGTGTCTATGGTCCCTTCTAGCTCTAAGTCTATAATCTTGTGACCTTAGGACTCAAATTCAAATTTTTCCTCCGGCATTTATTACCCATATGATCTTGGGCAAATGTTTATCCTCTCCATAGTTTAGTTTATGATCTGTAAAATGGGAGGGTTGGACTCAGTGGCTTCTGAAGTCATTTTCAGCTCTATCCATGATCTTGGCTTCCTTCTTTATTACCTTTGTTACTTTCACAGTCTTATGGATTTTTGTTGTGGTGGCTGTTGAGTCACGTCAGTCCTATCTGACACTTTGTGACCTTGTTTGGAGTTTTCTTGGCAAAGATATTGGAGTGGTTTGTCATTTCCTTTTCTAGATCATTTTTATAGATTAATAAACTGAGGCAAATAGGGTCAGGTGACTTGTCTAGGGCCTGACAGCTATTAAGTATCTGAGGCTGGATTTGAACTCAGGTCTTCCTGACTCTAGGTCCAGCACTCTATCCGCAGAATCATCTCACTGTCCCTATCTTATGAATATACCAGTATATTTCAAACATAATGTGAGGTTTTCAGCAGAACAGTCCCAGGTCTATTGGCAAAAGTTTGATGGCCAATTGTCTGCTTCTGGATCTGTTTCCTCAAGTGTAAATGAAAGTATTAGATTAGAAGCTTTCCAAGGTCCCGTCTACGGTTAAGCCTTGTGATCCTAGCAGGACACCTTAGGTGCCTTGCCATTATCTATTCTACGATCCTTGAATTCCACATGGCAGAGGCCATTTGGGAAGGGGCTGGACCTTCCAATTGGGAAATGCTTCGATTGCAGTTGGCACATCCCGAGCTGTCCCCTAGAGCTCATTTGGAGCTCTCCGTAATTCTATAATTCTTGCCTCATGAACCTACATTACAGCAGGGAGGTTGACATTCCAAACGATACCGAGATTTAAGTGTATGAGGAAGAGGGAGGGTTCCCTGCGTGAGAGGATGCTTTGAAATTGCTGTTTGGCCCCAGTCACACTGACACACAACACGGAGACGATCACATTGTTCAGAGCTTTCAAACCACTTAATGGTACTTCCAAAAGGCCTGGAAGAGTAGGGAAAAACAACCAAATCACGTTTGTTTTTGCTTCTCTGAAGTGTTTCATTTTCCTTTCCCTCCCCTACTCTGGCCTTTGTAAGAGCTGAAATACAAGTCTTACCATCTACGTTCCACAGCAAAAAGGAAAAATAGAGTTTATTCATTTAATTTTTGTCTTATTTTTACTGGTTTTTAAAAAATCATATTAGTTTCTACCCTCTCTTCTACCCAGCAAGTCATCATTTGTCCTGAATGTTAAAAAAGAAAGAGGGGAGAGAAAGCTACAACATATTAACTGTGTCTGACGGTGTATACACTATTCTGTAGCCATAGCCCCCTCCTTCTGGAATGAAGGGAGAGACGTATAGTTTCTTACTTGCTGTCTGGTCCCAGGATTGATTATTGAAATTACATGATACTTCCTAGTTGTGTGACCCTGAACAAGCCACTTAAACTCCCATTGTCTACCCTTTATAGCTCATCGGGCTTGGAACCAATCAATGTACAGTATTGACTCTAAGACAGAAGATCAGGGTTGAAAAAAATGACTTGATGCTGCGCTTTATTTTAGAATTTATATTTCCAGTATCCTATGGGATTGAATACAGATTTCAATAGGATAACAAGATGAGAGACTTAAAACTTGAAGCCACTGGATACAGCCCACTTATTTTACAGCTAAAGAAAGTGAGGGTGAGAGATTTAAGTGGCTCGCCCAGAATGACACAGCGACCAAGTCTCTAAGGTGGGATTGGAATTCACGTCTTCCTGAGTCCAGTACTCTACCAACTCTACCATCTAAAGTGAAGAAACACTTTGACCCAACCATACCGCTACCAAGTTTATGCAACCCCCTCCCAAAAATAGGACAAGAAAAGAAAAAAAGAAAGAGAAAAGGGGCAGCTGGGTAGCTCAGTGGAGTGAGAGTCAGGCCTAGAGACAGAAGGTCCTAGGTTCAAACCCAGCCTCAGACACTTCCCAGCTGTGTGACCCTGGGCAAGTCACTTGACCCCCATTGCCCACCCTTACCACTCTTCCACCTATGAGACAATACACCGAAAGTACAAGGGCTTAAAAAAAAAAAAAGAAAGAGAAAAATGACCCACATGTGTAAAAATATTCATCACATTTTTTTTTTGGTAGTAAAAACTTAAAACCAAAAAGGTCCACCTCCATTGGGGAATGACTGAAGAAAGTATGGTATAGGGTTGTAAGAGAATATTATTTTGCTCAGTGAAAAGATAAAAGAGATGGGAGACTTCTATGAACTGATGCGGAGTAAAGTAAACAACAGAGCTAGGAGAATAATTTATACAATGACTAAAAGAGTGTAAAGAAAAACAACTTTGAAGGGTTTAAGGGCTCTGATCAATGCAATGACTAGGCACCGTTCCATTGGAATGATGCTCGGTGAACCACACTGCCCATCTCGTGAGAGGGAGAGACTGGCAGAGCAAAATGCGCCATGCCTTTTCAGACATGGCTAATGTTGGGATTTGTTTTGTTTGACTTATGCTAATTGGTTATAAGGAAGGTTTATGTTCTTATTTAATTTTATTTTCTAATTTTCAAGGAGTAGAACAGAAAAGAGTAAAGATAGCTGGGAAAAGAGAGGTAGTAATCTGATTGGGACATTCCATCACTCACAACTCTGTCCGTCGTTCTTGTAGTGGTGGCTTTTAAACCCTTGTTTTCTGTCTTAGAATTGATATTAAGAATTGATTCACAGGCAAAAGAGTGATAAGGGCTAGGCAATGGGGGTGAAGTGACTTGCCCGGGGTCACACAGCTAGGAAGGATCCAAGTCCAGATTTGAACCTAGGACCTCCTGACTCCAAGCCTGGCTCTCTATCCACTGAGCCACCTCACTATCCCTCGTTCACTGGTTTTTCAAAACCCTCTGAAAAATCTATTCAAATCTTCCACTTGATCTGTGACGTCACTGAGGTGTATATTCCCTCCAGTGATACAGATTACAACCCATCCAGTCTTTTTGGTTCTTGTTCTTATTAACAAACAATTTCACTTTAGGGGCTTTTTTTTGCTCACTTTCTCATGACACTTGTAGGAAAGCAGTGGATCACAGGTAGCCACTGGTCATCCCTTGCCCTCATCACATGACCAGATCAGTTTCACTCTCTATTGTCCATTTCCCAACAACATGCTTTATTCCTGGCCTTCTTCAAAGTGCTTCATTGGTTCCATATGGTGGCCTGCTCCCACCCACCATGCGCCTGTCCATCGCCCTTTGGGTAATGCTCATTTTCAGGCCTTTGGAGCCGATTACGTTCCATGTTTCCCAGCCAACAGCAACACCAATAGAATATTGATATATTACTGAAAGCAAATACTGCCATTCCTAGCAGACAGGCCTACATTCCCACCTAATAAGGAGAGAGAAAAAAAGTGTTTAGATTTGCTCCCCTCTATTCTATTGAATTTTTAAAATGTCTTGACTTTTCTTTCAGATCAAAGCATCAGAAATCATTTGATCCTAAAACATTATCCCTGTAGATCCAGAATTTACATCTGAAGGGAACCTATTTAGAATCACAAATTTTTTTTCTTTTTCTTTTTTTTTTTTTTTTTTGTATCTCTGGTTTCTTTTTATCCCTACAATGCAAAGAGGGTTAATGATATTACAACTCCTAAAGCAAGTAGCTCTGCTTTGTTCCTGCTGCCAGCCTCATCCCCTAAAAGAAGATTGCAAACAGCCACCAGCTAGGAAGCCGAAAAAAGGAGAGGAAAAAAAATCAGCAACAGGAGTGTCAGAGCTTTAGGGTACAAACTGAAGGAATTCGTTTTCTGTGATGTAGGAACATATTTATTACTAGATCATTTGCATTATATTAATGAGAGTATACCTGTGCACTTCAGGATTTCTATTCATCATTACTGCTGGTAGGCTGGCAATTGGGTCTATCACGCTGTCATTTTAGCCCTGATGGCCCACAACCTGCCAAGAAGGAACCATTTGGGAATACGATGGCGACTATCAGCAACTTTGGTTTAATCCATTCAGTTCATCAAATTTCGCTAAGCAGCTTCTACACGATTGGTATATGCTAGATTCTTGGGGTACAAAGAGAAAAACAGTTTTCCCTCCTCTGTAAGACCCAAGAAGAGTACTATTTGCTGAGAATGTTCTGCCTCTACCATCTTCTTATACTTAATACTGTACCCTCCACCGGGCACTCGTCCATCGAGTGGCCAGGCCTCCTTGCTTTATTCTAAAAATAAGAAGAGATCCTTCATCTCTCGGCCCCAGCCATTTTCTCTGACTGTCCTCCACGCCTCCAATGTTCTCCCTTCTCATCTCTTCTCTCCCAGCTTTCTTCACATCCCTCCTAAAATCTTGCCATCTTTGGAAGCTTTTCCCAGTCCCTCATTTCTTTTTTTTTTTTTATTTTTAGATCTTTATCTTCTGCCTTAGAAACAGTACTAAGTATCATATCAGTTCCAAGGCAGAAGATTGGATAGGGCTGGATAATTGGGGTAAGTGACTTACCCAGGATCACACAACTAGAAAGCATCTGAGGCCACATTTGAAACCAAAACCATGCCTAGGCTTGGCTCTCTATCTACTAAGTCACTTGGCTGATCTGTTGCCATTTAATCTTGAGCTGGGTGCATCTACAGCAATATGGCTATTAGGGGTGAAGTGGTGAATGTTTAATAACCAGCCACCACCCCAAAGAAAAAAGATCCAGTGGAACATTTAAAAAAAAACCCTTGCCTTCTGTCTTAGAATTGATACTAAGTATTGATTCCAAGGCAGAAGAAGGGTAAGAGCTAGGCAATGGAGGTTAAGTGACTTGCCCAGGGTCACATAGCTAGGAAGTCTTTGAAGCCAGATTTGAACTCAGGACCTTCCATCTCTAGGCCTGGATCTCTATCCACTGAGCTTCCTTGCTGTCTCCAATCCATTCTAATTCTGTTAATTATTTCCTGTATATTTTATAATTATTTTTATAGTTTTCCTGTATATTTTATAATTATATGTATAAATATAATTATATTCCTCTGTTAATAATTTTCTATATATCCTGCAGAGAATCTGTTTATACATATTGTTTTCTGGTTCTCTCTATCATTAGATTATAAATTCCTTTAAGCCAGAGACCATCTTTTGTCTCTCTTTGCATCCCCAGTGCTTAGTGTAGTGCCTGGCCTATAGTAGGTGTTTTTTAAAATTAATTCTGTCAATAAACATGTCTATTGACAGAATTCTGTCAATAAAATGTTTATTGACTGCTCAAAAAAAATAAGCTGGGAAGGGATCATCAATTAATTCAAAGTCCTCTTCCCCTTCACATACAAGGAAATGAAAGTCTGCAGAGAGGGCAAGTGGTCATCCTGGCTCTGCTAAGAGACCACCAATGTGGGCACCCGGATCCAATCCATTTTGGGGTAGCTTCAGAGCAAAACAAAAAGGCATCATCACCTCTCTCACTGCAAGCTAGATTTGGGAAGCCAAGAACAGACCTCAGTGGCCATAAGCAAACTGAGAATCTCATCTGGTTATGCAACTGGAGCTATTCAGTCATTTCCAAAAATCAATCAATTAATAAGCATTTATTATTTACTATGTGTGAAGCTCTGGGGATATAGAGGCAAAGAATGAAATAATATCTACTCTCAAGTAGCTTACGTTCTCCTGGGGGAATGATATACACATGTAGAAAGAAAAGAGCAGATAGTTGGGGAGGGAGAGCCCTAACCACTGACGAGTGGCTGGTTGTGGGAAAATCTTCATGTAGAAGGCGGTGCTGGAGCTGCATCTTAAAGGGAATATGAGGGACCACTATGAGGGAACATATTCCAGGCACGAGTAAGGACCACTGCAGACACAGAGATAGGAAATGGTGTGTGAGAAGTAGAGGAAAGAGCAGCTAAGATGGAACCCAGAGGGTGAGAAGTGAAATAGTCTACGAATAAGGATGGAGAGATAAAGTGGGGCCAGGCAGAGAAGGACTCTGAAAGTCAAACAGAGGAGTTTCTATTTAATACTAGGGTCCATCAGGAACCGGTAGTGTTTATTAAGTAGCAGCTGATTGTGGTCTGTAGTTAAGGAAACTCGTTTTGGCATCTGGATAGAAAGTGGATTGGAGTTAGGTAGAGAAGCCAGTTTCTGATCTGAAAGCCTTTCCATCAAATGTCAGAGTTTTTCATATCCCCAAATTCTTCACACAGCGATTGCCACACCTCCATCTTCCTCCATCCTGACTAGGAAAATAAACCAAAAGCAACATCATGTCACCTTGTTGAACAACAGTTTCCTGATCTATAAAACCGGGATACAAGAGCTGTCACCACTTAACTCACCGAGTCACCCTTGGTAAGCTTTAAGATGGGATGCCAATTAACCAAGGAGCCTGCTATGTCACAGGTGCTAGGCTGGGTGATGGAGATACAGAGACAAAAATTAGATAGTCTCTGTCATCAAGGAGCTTATAAGCTACTAAATGTTAACATTAGTACTATTAGGATCCAGTAATTAGCTAAAAAAAATCCTTTACCTTCCATCTTAGAATCAATACTGAGTATTGGTTCCAAAGCAGAAGAGCAGAAGGGCTAGGCAATGGGGATTAAGTGACTTGCCCAGGGTCACTAGGCAGTGTCTGAAGCCAGATTTGAACCCAGGACCTCTCATATCTAGCTCGCTCTCTCTCTTTCTAGTCACTGAGGTGCCTAGCTACCTAAAGTAGCTTTTAAACACTCAGTTAGCAGTAAAATTATTTGTTTCCAAGAAAGGATGATAGAATTACTGATCAAGGGATCTTGTAGTTCAGTTAAAATTCAGTCATATCTGACTCTTCATGACTCCATTTGGAGTTTTCTTAGCAAAGATGCTGAAGTAGTTTGCCATTTCCTTCTCCCTTATTTTACAGATGAGGATTTGGGAAAGGCATGGTGAAATGACTTGCCCAGGGTCACCCAGTTAGTAAGTGTCTGAGATCAGATTTGAACCCTGGAAGATGAGTCTTCTTGATTCCAAGTCCAATGCTTGATTTTAAAAGAAGTTAAATGATATACTCAAGGTCACATAGATAGTAAGTGGTATCTGGACCCGGGTTCCTTTTTGAACCCAGGCTATTAACACAGAAGTTCTCTGAAATTCACCATTTTTATTTGTGAAACAAAAGTCACAGAATCCAGTCAGAAAGCACTTCAGAAGCCAGTTGGCCCAAACTTTGCCTGAGCAGTGACTGCAACACAACCACCAACAGTCAGTAGGATCCTGGGTAAGTCACTTATCTCTGTTTTCCTCAGTTTCCTCATCTGTCAAATCAGCTGGAGAAAGAGTCAACCATGACTGAAAAAAGACTCAACAACAACAAACTGTGAAAGAACCATTTTCTTCTATCAAGCCTAAATTTGACTCCTTGGCACTCTCTCCTCCACCCCACCTCCACTCCACCAGCCAATTGTTTCTTGTGCTTTACTTTGGGGCCAAGCACAGCAAATCTAATGCCCCATCTACATGGTGCTCTTCAGATTCTTGACATCAGCTCTAACACTTCCCCTGACTCTCATCTTCTACAGGCTAAATACCCCCAACTCCTTCAACTGGGACTCAATGGACATGAACTCAAAGCCTTTGACCTTCCTCGGTGCTCTCCTTGGGACACTTCCCAACTTATCAATGCCTTCCTCATCTGTGGTGCCCAGAATGAGACACCACAGCCCAGATGTGCTCCAACCAGGGTCAAGGACACCACACTTCCCTCAATGCATCCCAAGATCATATTCATTTTCTTAGGAGCTGTCTCACATTGTTGACCTGGAATTGAGTTTCAAGTTCCCTAAAACTCATTTTTTTAAAAAAAAAATTTACCTCCTGTCTTAGAATCAATACTGTGTATTGCTTCCAAGGTAGAAGAATGGTAACAGCCAGGCAATGGGGGCTATGTGACTTGCCCAGGGTCACACAGTTAGGAAATGGCTGAGGCCAAATTTGAAGCCAGGACCTCCTATCTCTAGACCTGGTTCTCAATCCACTGAGTCACTTTGCTGCCCCTTAAAATTATTTTTTAAATAACTACTATCTTTCATGATTTCCCCTATTTGCGCTTATGAAGTTGATACATTTTCATCAGAGCATAAGCATCCTCACTTATCTTTACCTACTATTATAATAAGATAATAAATACTGATTACCTGGAGAAAGTTCTCAGCTGGAATCAAGAAATCTGAGCTCTACTCCAGTTCTTCCAGCAACTAATTGGGTGACCTTAGTGTTACTTTACCTTTCCAGGCCTCAGATTCCAAAGGGGGTTGGACTGGGTGATCTCTAAGGTCCTTTCCAAGTTTTTAAAAAATATAATCCTTTTTTTTTTAAACTCTTACCTTCTGTCTTAAGAATTGACACTAAGTGAATTGGTCCAACCATTCTGGAGGGCAATTTGGAATTATGCACAAAGGGCTTTAAAAGAATGCCTGCCCTTTGATCCAGCCATAACACTGCTGGGTTTGTACCCCAAAGAGATAAAAAATGTTTGTGCAAAAATATTTATAGCTGTACTTTCAGTAGTGGCAAAAAAGTGGAAAATGAGTGGGGGGGCTCCCTTGGTTGGGGAATGGCTGAACAAATTGTGGTATCTGTTGGTGATGGGATACTATTGTGTTATAAGGAATGATGACCTGCTTGATTTCTCTATGAACTGGGAAGACCTTCGTGAATTGATGTGAAGTGAAATGAGCAGAACCAAGAGAACATTGTACACAGAAAGTGAAATATTGTGGGACGATCAAATGTAATAGACTCTGCTACTGATAGCAATGCAATGATACAGGACAATCCTGTGGAACTTACGAAAAAGAATGCTATCCACACCAAGAGAAAGAACTGTGGGAGTAGAAAGGCAAAATAAAAACATATGCTTTATCACTTGGTTATATATGGGTATGTGATTTGGGGCTGTGATTTTTAAAAGATGACTCTATTACAAATATGAATAATATGGAAATAGGTTTTGAGTAAGAAGACACATATAAACCAGTGGAATTGATTGTCAGCTCCGGGAGGGAGGAGGGAAGAGGAGAAGAGAACATGAATCATATAACCATTGAACAATATTCTAAAAACAATAGACAAAATGATGTGGAAAAAATTTTAAAAAAAGAATTGACACTAATTATAGATTTTTTTTACCATTAAAAAGTTTAATTGCCTGAATTGGTGAAAACAATAATGATGATCTTTGTGGTCATTTCCTTAAAGTCATACCATTATACTCCTCCCCATTTAGTGATCCAAATCATAGTCATCCCCATCAGTGTCACTCAAATCACTGTCCTCTTCATTTATAACGTATAATCACTGCAGAAGAACCATCACTGCTTAGTGTTACTTCATCAGCAATTAGCATTTTAACATCTCAAGATCACCGCCCCAGTGCTTCATTTTGGGAAAAGATAAAAGCCTTTTCAGAGGTGCATAAAATACATTTTCAATACAGAATGTATTGAAGTTCTAAGTCAGAAGAATGGTAAGGGTAGGCAATTGGGATTAAGTGACTTGCTCAGGGTCACATAGCTAGGAAGCGTTGTTTATATAATTCTATGTAACAGCTGACAACAGCAGCAAAATAACAGAAAAATAGCCGGGGCTTCTAAAATCCAATCTCTGGGAGAGAACAGAAAAAGATATAAACATAGAAAGTATCTAGCAACTGTATTCAACTAAAAATCCGTATGCTTTCGACCAGATAAAGGGTTGTAACTTACCAGTGAAAAGAAATTTAGGAAACCCCATCTGAGAGAAGATAGGAAAACTATAGTAATTAAGCCTTAGATCAGGACCTTCCAGAGTCTCAGGGCACAATAGTAAACTGTTATGGACAATGGGAAGTTTGTACTAAAGGTTTGCTATGGGAATTAGCCATGAGATCTACCAACAAAAGACTGGATCCATATCCAGCAAGTTTGGAGGACCAGAAGAATCTTACGATGATCTGTGGAGAGTTTGTGATATTCATCTTTCTACTATAACTAAACAATTTTTACACCTACAAAAAGTTTGAGCTGGTCTCCATACTACAAGAGTATCTAAAAGGCTGAAGTGGAACATTTCCACTTTCTGGGTTTTCAGTATGTATTCCTTGGGGGGGAAAATCTAAGGGCTACGAAATTAAAGACGATCAGAGAAAAAGAGAGATAAAAGGAAGAAAGAGGGAGAGAGAAATACAGAGAGAGAGAGAGAGAAATACAGAGAGAGAGAGAGAGAGAGAGAGAGAGAGAGAGAGACAGACAGACAGACAGACAGACAGACAGACAGACAGACAGAGACAGAGACAGAGACAGAGACAGAGACAGCATCAGAAGTAATGGTCAGAGGAAGAAGAGACAAGTAAGTGATGTTTCATGACTCTCTACTGGTATCCCACAATAACTAATCAAGAGGCAGATGATTTTTACAGAACAAATGATGGAGAAACTCCTGGGTCTTTTCAAATCTGAAGACCACTCTACCCCTCTGATAATTCACATCTGGACAATGATATTGCCAGAAGGAAAAAGAAAACTATTGTTAGGGATTAGAAAATACTGGACAAGTCTAAGGGAGGGCAGGCAACATTTTTACCCCATTATACAGATGGAGAAATCAAAACAATCCTATCATAGGAATGCACAACAGGCTACCTCAATACAAGGATTTCAGAAAGTGGTTCACAAGGTTTTCACAGAGACATAACAAAGTAACAATAAAGGATTTTCAAATTATCTGGACATCTGCTGGAGCTTGCCCTGTCAAGGGCAGAGTAACCATTAAGATTTTGAATGGGCTTAAGGATAATTTCATCCTTTAAGAAGTTAAAGAAACAACATGTAGAACTAATATCTTAGATCTGATTCTGATCAGTGAAAGGGAACTGACTACAATGGCAACCATGGAGAGAGATAAACACACTATCTTTGAATCCATGATAAAGAAACAAAGGACACTTGGGCATAGGCTGCCATGCAACTAAGATTTTAGGTGAGTGGGTCTCAAAAGGCTAAGTGGGCTGCCATGACCTAAAATCATTCCAGGGAAGCAAGACCTGCCAGGGATAGAATGCTGTCAGAAATGAAATTTTCAAGATGCATTAAGAGGAAATTTTAATGGAAAAGGATGCAATTGGACCCAACAAATGCTTTTTACTTTATGTAAGATAACTGTATTAGGTGCTGGAAACTCTTTAAAGAGATTCATATGGGCATTGAGAAAACATTCAATTTGGATGTGTAGAAGATGGCAGTAATGGCAAATAACAAAAGATGGAAACAAGAGTGGGGTGGTCTCATTTTCTATAATTAATTAGTTATTACATTAAAGTTCTCAGGTATCTCCCTCCCTCCCTCCATCCTCTCCCTGCACTAGAGAAGGCATCATTTGACAAAAAAAGATGTATATATAAAACTACAATATGGATTTTTATTTATCAGTTCTTTCTCTTGAGGTGGATGTTCACAGTTATTCTTCAAACAATGTTTCTGTTGCTATATATAATGTTCTCTGGTTCTGCTCATTTCACTCTTCATAATTTCATGTAGGTCTTTCTATTTTCAAAAAATATTAATCTGCTCATCATTTCTTACTTTGCACGGTGTAGTCTTATGCAAATAATCTCAGCCCTAAAACCTGATGATGCTGAAGGTGGCAATCAATGAAAAAGGTCTACAGGCTTTAGTGGACCAAACTCAGAATGAGTCAACAAACAGTGTGATGTGGCAGTCAATGAAGTTGATGTAGTCTCAGGCTACACTAAAAGGGGTATAATTTCCAGCAAGAGGGAGGTGATCATTCCACCATCCTCAGACCTCACTCTGAATACTGGGGTCAATTCTGGGTACCACAGTTTACTGATAAATGGGAGATTGTCCAAAGTAGGGCAAACAGGATGGCGAAGGATACAAAGTTTATATTATATGAAGATCTTTTGAAGAAACTGGGCATATTTAGCTTGGAAAAGACAAGGTACCTGGTGGGAATATGATAGTTATCTTCAAATATTTGAAAGCCTGTCTTGTGGAGGAAGGATTAGCCTTGTTCTGTTGTTCCCAGAGGGCAATACCAGAAAGAACTGGTAGAAGTTGCAAAGTAAAAATCCAAGTTTAATGTCAAGAAAAATTTCCTAACAGTTGTAAGTGTAATAGACTGCTCCAAGAGGTGGTGGGTTTCTCCTCCTTGGAAGACTTCAAGCAGAGATGGATGATCACTTGTTGGGTATGTCAGAGTAAGCATTCCTTTGTTTAGTGATTGAATAAAATAGATGCTGAAATCCCTTCCAACTCACAGATTTTGTAATTTTAAAAAGAGGTGTGTGTGTGTGTGTATATGTGTGTGTGTGTGTGTGTGTGTATGTGTGTGTGTGAGATGAGGTTGTTGTCTATTTATCTATGTTCCAAAAAAGATAATCAAAGAAAGGGTAGGTTGGTTGTGAAGGGCATGGAAATAGATAGACAATTGACTCTTGGACATTTTGAATGGGATGTCTCACAGGCGTCTCAAACTCAATATGGCCAAAACAGCACGCATTCCCTCTCTCCTGCTTCCCCTGCCTAAACCAATCCTCTTTCTTGCAAGCTTCCTGATTTCCATCCAAGGCATCATCATACTTTCACATCAGTGTCATCCTTAGCTCCCTACTTGGCTTCATCCAATCAAGTTTCTAAGACCCATAATTTCTACCTTCACAACATCTCTCACATCAACCTCTTTCTCTCCATTCATGCCAATACCTACTCCCCATCCCTGTCTAAGACTTCAGAATTTCTCATCTGAACTCTCTCCTAATTGGTTTCCCTGGCACATCTTTGTCCTCTCCTATTCATCATCCTCCACACAGATGCCAAGGGGATCTTCCAAAAGTATAGTACCAACCATAGCACTCCTCTCTGCCATCAACCCCACTGACCCCTGGCTACCCGTGTGGTCAAATATAAGCTTCTCTTGGGATTTAAAGACATTCACACCATGGGCCCAATCTAACCTTCACATAATCTGAAGTCATAGGATTAAGATCTCAAGTAGGAAAGAACCCTGG
This sequence comes from Gracilinanus agilis, assembly GCF_016433145.1. Taxonomy (NCBI): domain Eukaryota; kingdom Metazoa; phylum Chordata; class Mammalia; order Didelphimorphia; family Didelphidae; genus Gracilinanus; species Gracilinanus agilis. Next base: position 23,991,553 of record NC_058134.1, on the reverse strand, counting down.
AGACCACTAAGTCCAATGTTCTCGTTTTACAGTTGAGCAAACTGAGACACAAAGCAGTTAAGTGACTTGCCCAGGGTCATCCATATTGGTCTCCTTACTGTCCCTCCTACTCCATCTCCCTCCATCTCCCATCTCCACATCTTTGCATTGTGGATCTCCCATACCATTGCTGGAATGCCTTTCTTCTTTCACCTTCACCTGTTTCATTCAGGACTCAGCTCAAGTGCCATCTTCTACACGCAGCTTTGTGTGGTCCCACCTAACAGTTCATCTACTTGTGTCTTCTCCAACAAAAGAACCTTGTATCTACTTTAAAAAGAAAACAAAAAACACCTTGTCTTCTGTCGTAGAATCAATACTATGTGTGGATTCCGAGGCAAAAAAAGTGGTAACGGCTAGGCAATCAGAGCTAAGTGACTTGCCCAAGGTCACACTGCTAGGATGTTCTGAGGCCAGATTTGAAACCAGGACCTCCCATCTCCAGACTTGGCTCTCCATCCACCGAGCCATCCAGCCATCCCTTGGTACCTACTTTACACCTAAGTTACATATATCTCTATATCTTCTTCAATAAAATTATGAGCTCATTGAAGACAGGATAGACTTCATGTTGTCTCTGTATTACTGTCAGCTAACACAGTGTTTGGCTTATTATAGGTACTTATAAATGTTATTTCCTCCAAACAGTACTGTCTCATTTTGCCATCATGCTTCACATAGGAGATAGCACACAACAGGAGCTTAATATGTTCATCAAATTGATATGAAAGGACTTATTTTTGTAAGTTTTTTTCTCAGTTCTTTTTCTATTGCTTTTACTTTTATCTCCCTTCAACAACCCCCTTGGAGATCCTACATTGACCCTTTACTTTAAACTTTTAACAAAGAAAAAATATTTCATTAAAATTAATTGACCAGGGGGCAGCTGGGTAGCTCAGTGGATTGAGAGCCAGGCCTAGAGACGGGAGGTCCTAGGTTCAAATCCGGCCTCAGACACTTCCCAGCTGTGTGACCCTGGGCAAGTCACTTGACCCCCATTGCCCACCCTTACCACTCTTCCACCTATGAGCTAATACACAGAAGTTAAGGGTTTAAAACAAAAAAAAAAAAAAAAAAAAAAAAAAAAAAAAAAATTAATTGACCACATATCTGATGGATAACCCATTCCATATCCATCACCACAACCAGCCGACTGAGAAGACAAAAGCAAGGACTGAAATTATTCATTAATATTCATCAGCATAGGAGGCAAGCCAGGTGGTTCAATGGATGGAGAATCAGGCCTAGAGAAGGGAGATCCTGAGTTCAAATCTGGCCTCAGATATTTCATAGCTGTGTGGCCTTGGGCAAGTCACTTACTCCAGTTTCCTAGCCCTTACCACTTTTCTACCTTGGTACCAATACATGGTATTGATTTTAAAATGGAAGGGAAGGCTTAAAAACAACAACAAAGAGACTCATCGGCATGTGACTGCTCTCATAGTAAACATTTGTATTGCTTTTGTGTACACTATTGTCTCATCTTTGTGGCTTATATAAAATAAGTATTTAATAAATTCTCCCTAAATTGAATTGGCTCTGCTTACTTAACCCTGCATCACTTCAGCTATGTCTGCCCATGTTTCTCTGCAGACCTCATCTTTGTAATTTCTTAAAATATCCCATCACATAGTCTCTTACATAAATCCTCCCCAATCTTACCAGATTCCACCAATCACTAGCCCGTCCCTAAGACAGACCCAGGAGATCCATATGTATGCCAGAGATGTAAGGCAGGAACAGAAGTCTTAAAGTTCTTTTCATTTTAAATATAAACAGAAAACGAATTGAGCCTTGCCAAAGGAAGTCATTTCAATTGAGAAACCCAGAGACAGATATTGAAATTTATACCCAAGTCAAAGGAAGATTTCTTACTCTGCCACAGGCCTGTGAAGCATTTTCAGAAAGAAGAATATATTTGGACTACTTCCCAAATGGATTCTTTTCATTTTCCTAGTGATGTACAGGTGCTCATGGGAACAGGAATAATTTCAGCTCTCCCTGCCCCTCAGACAAAGAAGTTCAACCAACACATTGCCCAGTGGCCATCGAGTGGTCATTCGTCAGACTTATTCCCAGCTATTGATCTTGACTTCCATTGGGAATCAAAGTCCTGATCATTTGAACCATCCAATAAATCAATCCAATGATCAACCTTCAAATAATATCTTTCCACTAAACTGGAAGCCATTAAAGCTTAGCTAAGCATATTAAGTATTCCATTTAAAGCAGTACAAACATCTGCTCCATTTTCACAGTGAGCAGTAGTTTAAAGAAAACTTAACTCCCAAATGTACTCAAGGGGAACAAATCTCAGTCACATTGGAAACCAAGCTTTTAAACATGTGCACAAAGAGCAGCAGCCAGACTGACTCCAGAAGGCCTGGTGTCCAGGCTCCGTCTCATCTAAACAAAAGCCGTAAGCGACTTTAGCAAAGATACCAGCTATTTATCTCGGGCTTCTTTTCTATTTGTTCTTTTTAAAATTAATTTTTAGTTTTTTTCTTTTATTCTATTCTATTTCTATGTTCTATTTTTCTATCATTCTATTCTATTTCTACGTTCTATTTTTCTATCATTCTATTCTATTTCTACGTTCTATTTTTCTATTATTCTATTTTATTTCTACATTCTATTTTTCTATTATTTTTTTCTATTCCTTTCTGCCCTTTACTTGGTGTTAGACCAAATCTTCCAGACACTGGTCCCAACTTGGTTTTTTGCATGGGCTGTATGCTCCAGCTTCCTCTGATTCACACACACACACACACACACACACACACACACACACACACACACACACACACANTCTGATTCACACACACACACACACACACACACACACACACACACACACACACACACAAGAAAGTAACTCACCGAGCTGTCTTTCACCAGAAGAGCACAACACTGGATCCCAGCCATAAGCATCTTATGTGGGTTCCAGGCCACTGAGTCAGCTCTGCAAGAGGAATGAAAGAAAGAGGAGAAGGAGAGGGCAGAGAAAAACACAATTATTTCCCATTTACCCAAGCCTGTTCTCATGAACAGATTTTAGAGTATTAATATTTAATTTAGAGTTCTGAGTGCTTGTTGTTTCTGTGGGGATGATTTCTGTGTCTGCTTGCTTGCTTTGAGGTGGTGTTTGTCTTTCTAAAAGTTTTGTTTTCTCCCATATCAACACATTAGTTAAAACACAAAATCCAGAGGGGTGTCCCTTCTGAGCGAAGGTGCCACCATGAACTGGGAAACTACATTTACCTGTGGATGCCATGCAGAAGCTTGCGATGCTTCCTTGACATCAAAGCTGAGCCACCCCAAGATGCCTGTTGAGATATTTATATATAGAGATGTTTATGTCAACCAAAACAATGTCATTTGTACACTATCAGATGATCACTGGTCATCCACGAGCACCAGCCCCAACCTGATTTATTTGAAACGACACTTTAGGAATGGGTAGCCAGTTTTTTTTTTTTATAATAAATGTTCACCTCCCCCCCAAAAAATATATCAAGTGCCATAATCCCATTTTATAGGTGTCTTCATAAATGGAAGCCTAGTCACTGCGTTCTCATACTCAAACTGTATCAGCACTAATCAATCAACAAATGTATAGTAAGGGCTTAATATGTGGCAGTCATTGTTAGGGGGCACAAAGACAGAAAATGAAGTAATCCCTGTAATAAAGGATCTTACATTCCACAAATCACACAAAGGACTTAACTGAAAAGGGCCATGTGTTAAGCTTTTGTACCAAGCATCAAGAGGAAAAAATAAAAACAAAAGAGACACAGTTCTTGTCCTCAGGAGATTTTCAATCTAAAGTAGATGCCATGAGTGTGGACTTTATTGGAGGGCATCTGATATACAATACTGACACTCGTAGGCAAAGGATATAATAATTGTTTTGTTTTTTTTGAGAGGGGAATTCACCTTTGGATAGAACAGGCTTGTGGGAAATCACTCTTTTACATACAGTCAAGAAAAGCAATGTGGAAGGAGTAGGATTTTAAGAGCTATTATGTGACAAATGGGAGAGATTTTGGAGCAGAGATGAGGGGACGAGGTCTTATAGAACTGGACATTTGCCAAACAGAGGAGTGCTAGAAGTAAAAATAGAGGATGAGATTGGACAGTGAATAAGTCCAAAGAGGGGTGGGGCAAAGGAAGCAGCAGAAGTGAAACAAAATTGAAAGTGAGTGTGAAAGGGGTTCTGAAATAGACTGTTGAGAAACTGCTAGAATGCCAGATTTGGATAATGTAGAAATCTTGACTCAAATTTTTATTTGAATCCTGGCTCTGAAATTTCCTACTTCTGATTGTAGGTAACTCATTTAACCTCTCTGAGTCCCATTTTCCTCATCTGTGAAATGAGAGGTTTGAATTAGATGGCCTTTAAGTTTCCTTCCAGCTTTACATGATCTATCTATCTATCTATCTATCTATCTATCTATCTATCTATCTATCTATCTATCTATCTATCTATCTATCTATCTATCTACCTATCTATCTAATCTATCCATCCATTGTTTATCTTCATCCATCTATCATCTATGCATCCAGCCATATATCATCTGTCTAGTCATCTATCTATTCATACATCTCTCATAAATCTTTTCATCCACTTATCTTCCACTCATTTATCACCTATCTATTCATCTATCCTTCCACTCATCTATCTATCATCTACCTATTTATTTAATCTATCCATCCACATATCGTCTATCTAGTTATCTATCAATTCATCTATCACCTATCTATCTATCCATCTATCTAGTCTATCCATTCAACCATATATCATCTATCTATTCATCTATCTATTCACACATCTTTCATCAATCTATTCATCCACTTATCTTCTATCCATCTATCACCTATCTATTCATCTATCCATCCATTCATCATCTATTTATTAATCTACCCATCCATCTACCCATATGTCTCTCTGTCTATCTATCCATCCATCTATCTATCTATCTATCTATCTATCTATCTATCTATCTATCTATCTATCTATCTATCTATCTATCTATCATCTATAGTGCTTTTTAGGAATGGTTTATTCATTTCAATTCAACAAAAAGTCGTTAAGTGTCCACTAGGAGTATGGTCCCATTTTAAATGGCAAGAATGTGTCACTTAGAACTGTTCTCAGAAAGAAGCAACCAGTGGAAGGTGGGGTGGGGAACTGAACCATGGTACTTAAAAAGGATGTTAGGAAACAATATTAGAATTGGAAAAATCCAAAGAGGACCCAGTTGTCACAATCCCAGTCCCAAATAAAGTTTATAGCTTAAGAGTTAAAGAAGAAAGGACAGATCCTGAAGATTTTCAGTTGAAAAAAATTTGGGTGCTGAATCATACATATGTTGTCAGACAAGGCTGGTATTAAGTTTTTAGTTTTTTTGCAATTAAAAATAGTTTTTCTTAATGGCTTTTATTTCAAAGGGTGTTGGTGTCTGTGGTATAAAAAGCATCATCTTTAAAAAAAAATAAGAAAAAAGTGTTAAGATTTCAAGATAGAACACAGATAAGGATTTGAAAGGATTTGGAAAAAAACAGATATCCCAAATGTTCTCCCAGGGTTGCCATTCTATTGCTTGGGAAGGGAAATGCAAAGAAGGCATGTTGTTTTTATATTCTTATATGTTCTCATGTTTGTGAGATCTTATTTTATTTTATTTTGGTCTCCTGTTCTTTGTGTTTCTTATTGTCATAATATACTTACTTGTGTTCCTGGCCTGTCCCTCTATTAGACTGACAGTTCCTAGAGGGCAGGGACTATGCCATTTTCATCTCTGCATCTTTTCAGCATGAAGCAGGCATATAAGCAATGCTCATTAAATTGTGAAAATCCTGGAAATAGTCATTATTAAAAATTACATTATGGCTCAGTCACCCATTTGAATAGGTGGTGGGGCAAATAAAAAATGTCCAGGATCAGTCTCCTTCCCAAATAAAACTATTTTTCAGAGAGATAATAATAGGAAATCATGAAATTCACTGATCTCTTTAAACACCCCCAACTTTTTCTGAGTACTCATGGTACAAGTGTGGGTCAACAGATGGGAAACAGGAAAGAGTCAGCAAGCAACATTCCATAACTGACAGAAGCAGTTGATAGAGTAAATAACTTAATACCAGGAAGATCTAGATTCTAATCAAATTATCATCAGAGTAACCATGTGGTTAATAGAGGGCTAAATTTGGAATCAGAAAAACATGAGTTCAAATCCTACCTTAGACACTAAATAACTCTGGGAGCCTAGGCAATTTATTTAGCCTTTCTGAAAAAAAAAAATAATGCATCTTTCACCCAGTTGTTGTCAGAATCAAGTGAGAGACTGTCTAAAGAATTATATGAGAGGTAATGCTGTAAAGTGAAGAGATGGAGTCTAGAAGCCATGGGTGCAAATCTCACAACTAACACCTTGGTCACTGGGAAAGCAAGACTTAAGCTTCCAGTCCCATTCAGCATAGTTCTCATCTTCTCTTCAAAAAGGGCCATAGTTGATGCTTTGCATGGAACCAGAAAGATCAGAGTTCAAAACTTGCCTCAGACATTTATTAGTATTTCTGACTCTAAGCAAATCATTTCCTATTTCTCAAATGCAGTTTCTTTATTCATAAAATGAAGCTAAAAGCCATCCTTATATCATAGAAGTAATTTCTGGATCAAATGAGATAATATATGTAAAGTATTGTGCAAACTTTACAGTGCTATTGAGATACTAGCTATTGTTATTCAGTCTTTTCAGTCATGTTTGACTCTTCATGACCCCATTTAGGGTTTTCTTGGCAAAAATCCCAGAGTGGTTTGTCATTTCCTTCTCAGGCAAGTCATTTAACCTTATTTTCCTCAGTTTCCTCATCCGTAAAATGAGCTGGAGAAGAAAATGGCAGACCATTCCAGCATCTCTGCCAATAAAATCCCAAATAGGGTCACGACTGAAACAAATGAACAACAGCACAGGTGAGAAGGCTTCCAGGGAATAAAGGAAGCCCATCAGAGATGATGGTAGCCCATCTAGGCTATTCACCCTCTCAGGCATGAGACAGAGCAGACCAATGGCTCTGATTCTGGCAGTTGCCTTGGCAAGCCATAGACTCCAGAAGTCATTGCAGAAGTATCAAGCCTATTAGCCAGTCTGATGCCAATTGAAGAAAGATGGTTGCTTGGGTAACCAAAGTCTATTAGTGTTCTCCTCCTCAAAATGAGTGCTTATCCATTTTATCTATTTTTTAAATGAGTGAAGCAGAAAGCCAACTTCAGAGTGAGGAAAATGGGTTAGTGTCCTACTTCTGACACATCATGGCTGTGTGACCTGGGGCAAACCACATAACTAACCTCTCGGTGCCTCCAGTCCACATAAGAACAGCTCTCAACTTTCGTCACTAGAGAGTTTCCTTATTGGAAGTTCCTTAATCCAATGAAATTACATGAAGGAGCCCAAATAGCTTGTGTGTATTTATCTGTGAACATGCTGTGTCTTCTAATAGAATATAAGTTCCTTGAGGGCAGGCACCCTTTCGCTTTTGTCTTTATATCCCCAATAATGTGTCTGGAACATTGAAGGAGAGTACGACATATTTGGTCATTGATTGGCAATATCAAAATCAAAGTGATCATTTTTAAGTGCCTACTGTGCGCTCAGTGAAGAAAGAATAAGGGGAGGAGAAAGAGAAGACAAGAGGAAGCAAATATGATTTTAATTTTGCTCAATTAAAATCATGAGAAAAAAAGGTCCACCAACTCCAAAGTTAAGTTTATTTTACTGTTCTCAAATGGAAGAAGCTTCTTTCAGAAATTCATCCTCTGTTCTTAAAGACATTAGAGGTTTTTACTCGTTCTCCAGCATTCCATTTCTCCCTAAGCCCTAAGAACCTCTACGATCATTGCTGATTTAGAAATGCCTGTAGTTATTCTCTCATAGAATCTATGTAATCCATATATGATATTCTTTTGATGAGAGTGGAATAGACAGGAATTACCAAAGGGGCTTTGGGGGGTTTATTGTGTTTTGTTACTGCAGATACAAAATCCTCACTTCATATTATTGCTGCAGAAGGAGTGGGTTCTCTTACTCGTTAAGTCTATAAAACCAATGAAAATTAAGTTTTTAAATGAATTTATATAAATATAACTACAGGGAGAATCCCATTTAAAACATACCCAAATGATCTTTCTGAAATGCCAGCAAAGGCATGCTAACGGAACCCCTGACATCTGCCTAATACCGTGTTATTGGCTCCCATACAAAATAGAGACTGTTTCCTTGGGAATGACAGTTTTAATATGCCTAAACAAGCTCGCAGTGTCATCATACAGTCAATTTTACATTTGAAAAAAGATCAAAAGTCTTCCAAACTACAAAAACTCCGTGTTTGCTCATGATCGTTGAACATTCAACCAGAAAATCGGAATACGTTGGCCATTGTCCTACCTGCAAATAGGATTTAAGTCACTCACTTAAAAAAGTTCACTCAGGAAACACCTAATAATGCTAAGGATTCCTTTCCTCCTATAGAAGCAAACCAATTAACCTTCCATCTTTACGTCAATTACCCAATGGCCACTCCTAACCAAATGAATCTAACTTTGGACCCTTTGCTTTATAGACTTTTCAGAATTTTTTTTATTAAGAAGGAAAATGATTTCTAAGCAATTCTAGGACACTTAAAAAATCAATAGAAAACCACAAGACTATAAAGAAAATTAATTATTCCTCTCAAATAATTATCCTTGTTAGAGCCAGAGGAAAAGGTCTTTAATTAAAGTATGTAATTATTTTGCCTTTCCTGGATATTGGAATCATTATATTTTAGGGTATATTTTACAGATAGGGAAACAGAAGCCTAGAGAGATGAATTGACCTAGTCATATAGTTAATAGCAAAGAATGGACTAGAATTCAGGTTTTAAAAAGAATTTTTTTTAAATATTACTTCATATAGCCTTCCCATTTGTACTTTTGGACAGCGAGGGAGGGAGGCATAATGGGACCCAGACCTTGGAAGATTTAAAAAAAGACATGCCTAGCAGGGCAGGGAGACATCTTTGTACTCTGCAAGAATTTACACATCTACTTTCTGATTATTTGAAATAAACCCAGAAGTAATTATAATTGAAAATTTATTCATTAAAAAACTCTTACAATTGATATGTATAAATTGTTATATTAATATTATAAGCTATCATTAATAAGTTCTAAGGCAGAAGAACAGTAAGGGTGAGGTAGTTGGGGGTAAGTGACTTGTCCAGGGTCCCACAGCTAACTCATCTGTTTTACAGAAGATGAAAACACAGTTCTGTCAAAGTAACCAACGAATGGCGTGTTAAACATAGGTGTGTGTATAAGGGAACTTACATCCACATGAAGCCAAAGGCCATATCTGGTGCAGATATCTGCTATTTCATCCAGAGGATCGAATGCCCCCAATACGGTTGTCCCAGAGGTGGCACTGACGAGAAATGGGGCGGCCCCCTGGGAACAAGTCAAGAAAGAAAGAAAGAAAGAAAGAAAGAAAGAAAGAAAGAAAGAAAGAAAGAAAGAAAGAATTATAAATAAATCAATGTCACAAGGACACATATTCTGTAGGGATGAAGAGCTATTGAAGAGTCCCAGAAAGTCACAATGGTAGAGAACCAGCATGGGCCCCACAGAACCCATGATCTCTTTTGTTTATTTCTGGAGAACACCTTCTTCTGAGACACCACCTTGTTCCCATTCTCCCCACTGGAGGAAATCTGGCCGAGACTTTCAATCCCAACTCCGAGGTCACTCATCTAGGGAGCCTTACCTAATCCCTTTAAATGTTTCTAACCTCTCTTCCCTCTCTCCTAATTCAGTTCTATTCAATAAACTTTAAATACCTTCTGTAAGCAAGGTTTGATTTGTACTAAATAGACAGCTAGTGTTAGAGCCAGAAAGATCTGAATTCAAGTCCAGCTTCAGGCACATACTGGATGTGCAACCCTGGTCAGATCACTTAACTTTGTCACAACTTCAAGCTTCTCCCTAAGTTGACCAGTCACTAACTGTAGTGATAAAAGGACATGTCCTCACTCAGAGCTCATAATAGCAATAAGACAATAGGAATGGAAGCATGAAAAAGTACAAGACACCAGAGATACAAGGACCAAACAAAAAGTTCTCCCAAAGTCCGTCCTCAATAACTCTTTGCACTTGGCTATTACCGTTGTTGTCGTTTTTTAATTTATTTTTTTTTTAAATTTTTTATTGATTAAGAAAATTTTTCCATGGTTACATGATTCATGTTCTTTCCTTCTCCTTTTCCCACCCCCTCCCATTAATTTTTAAAAAAATAAAATACTAGTGATTTATTAGTGTAGAAAACTCCCTATTGATGACTCTAAGTCAACATTCAGTAATTTATAATGTAATGGATAGTTAGCTTTGGAATCAAGATCTGAGTTCAAGGTCTGACTCTTGACAAATGATGACTGTGTCACCTTGAGTAATTTAAACTCTATTTACCCTATATTACTATAGTTTAGCTATTTGTGTGTTTTATCTTTACGTAAGACCTTCACACAGTCAGGGTCTGTGCCTTATCTAAACTCTGCATCTCTTCTAGCCCCTAAGACACTGTTCTGTAGCCAGATGGTGTATAATACATGTTGAGTCACTGAAATATTTTATTTAAAGACAATAATTACTTTGATTTTTTGAAAATCTGACTTTTCAATATGCAAGTGGCATATTGTCATTAGTAATACTTAAGAGGATAACAATTAGTAATCTAGCATTGCCTGGCAATTAGTCATCTGTTTGAATTCTTTTCTTCCTGTTTTTACTCTTGTATATTCTTCATCAACAAAGTGAAGAAACTAAACCTTCAAACCAAATGGGAGACAAACATTGGGGGGTTCCTATTCCTTTCTGGGGAATGGATCTCAATCTCTGCCATGCATCCTTATTTATCACCTTAAAATTGATGGGAACCCAGTAGGGAAACAGTGACTGGAGTTTGCTTATCCTTAGCCAGATCCTCTGGAAGATTATCTGGCCATGAAGTAGGTATCCCATTCTTCCGGAATCCACCAAAATGGCAGCAGATGGGCAAAGGACCTGGTAAACTTTCAACCCATTCCCCACTCCTCACACAAGAAGGAGATACCAGGAAGCCCTTAGGAAGTTAATATTGGAATAGGAAGCCATTCCAACTGGAAGCTAACATCACAAGCTGTAGAGAGGAGAAAGGAAAGGGAAAAGAAGGCAGTTAGAGACTATAGAAATAAGGAAAGTGAAAGGCATTACAGCACCCAGAGTCAGAACGTTGTTGTTTGTGGGAAGCCAATAAGAGAATAGATAAAAATCTGAGACTTCTCTTTTGACCCCTTTTGTGATCCTTGTGAAAGTATTGTGGCCTTATTGAAAAGCTTAAAGTTCCTAGCAAACCAGTATTTAAGAAGTTAACATTCTTCCCCTTTGGTCAGAAATGCATCCAAGGCCGAAACCTTAGTTTAGCAGGGCATTTGCCCCTGAGAAAAGTATTCTCAGACTTGGCTTGGTGATAACAAAAATAGCTGAAAGTCCAGCCTGGTTCTTATCTTCTCCTTGAAGCTTCTAAACCTGTTGTATTGGCTATGTTAAAAATACAGCTCTGTGTAGTTGTGGGAAACTATCCTTGTGTTTTTTTGGGTGAAAGGGAGTTTGAATTTCTTATATAATAAACTTGTGACTCAATGGCACTTCAGAGACGCAGCTATGCGTTAACAGTCAAGATCATCTCCCGTGACCCGTTATTTCCTTATCAACTAAGCCGTCCTTATCAGATTATCAGAGATGATAGATAGATCTCAAGAGTTGTTCACTCATTTCAGGCATTATAAACACTTGGCGATCCCATTTGGAGTTTCCTTGGGAAGATACTGGGACGGTTTGCCATTTCCTTCTCTAACTCAATTTTGCATATGAGGAAACTGAGTTAAGTGACTTGCACAACATCACACAGCTAGAAAGTGTCCTACTGGCTGTGAGACCTGGATAAGTCTCTTATTCTCAGTTTGCCTCAGTTTCCTTGTCTGTAAAATGGAGATATCGATAGAACCTACCTCCCAGGCTTGATGTGAGGATCAAATGAGAAAATAATTTTAAAGCACTTAGCCCAGTGCCTGGTACATAGTAGGTATTCTGTAAATGTTAGGTATTTTTATTACTATGATTTATGGGGAGGACCAGTGAGAAGGAAGGAAGGTGGAAAGTTGATCCAAACAGGAAAACATGCAGCAATTGTAGCCACGTGATTACTGTTGCAAGCTGATATTTAGGGTAAGTCATTCTATCCAGGGAGTCATTCTATCCACTGTCCAAAGTGGTTCAAAAGTACATATATTCTTTAAAAAAAACCAAACAACCTTTACCTTCCATCTTAGAATCAACACTATATATTGGTTCTAAGGCAGAAGAGCAATAAGGACTAGGCAATAGGGGGTGAAGTGACTTGCCCAGGGTCACACAGCTAGGAAGTGTCTGAGGACAGATTTGAACTCAGGACTTCATCTCTCTAGGCTTGGATCCCAATCCATCAAGCCACAAAAACAAATGTTCTACTTTTAAAGTCCAATTTAACTATAGAGATAGAGTTCCCTAACAAGGAGTCCTAGAAGGGAAATTAGCCAGGAGAAAACAGAAGAGAAGGAGATGATCTAGAAAGAAAGAACTGGGGGTCCCAAGACACATCCCACCACCACCAGTTCCTAGGAAAGAAAGATCTTCCAGAAGGCATTTTGTTCATGTTAGGAAAATGTAGGGTTTAGCTAATTGATTTTATATGCCATTAGAATCTATTTAATTCTTCTTAGAATGGAAGTTCCTTGAGAGAAGGCCCTTTTCCTATTTTTTTAATTGACTTTTTCCCTGGCCTGAAAAGTCATCTTGAAGAAAATGTAATAAATGAACAAAACAAATAAATAAATGAAATAAAATAAAATAAAATTAATTAAAAAATAAAGTAAAAAAAATAATAAAATTTAAAAATGTAATAAATAAAATAAAATGTAATAAAATAATTAAAATAAATAAAATTTTTAAAATTAAAATAAAAACTCAAAATAAATAAATAAAGCATGCAAATAAATAAATAAATGTAATAAATAAAATAAAAAAATATTTAATAAATGATGTTGTGATGTGTCTTTAAGCTAGTTGCCTATTTTCTTGTCCTTTTAAAAATAGGGCTAATTTAAAAAAAGGTAGAAGCAAAGTAAATATATCTCCCTATTGGACTGGCTCAACAAATTGTGGTGTATGAATGTAATGGGATTTTATGGTGCCACATGAAACATTTAAAAAGATATTAAAATCAATTAGGGAGAATTAAAAGAAAAATAGAAAGAATTATATAAACTGATACAATCTGAAGAAAGCAGATACAGGAAATCAAGCTGTACAATGACAATAAAGCAGCTAACCTCAAGTGAAAGACCAGAGTGACCAGTCGTGGTCCTGTAGGACATACTTCTTTCCTCCATTTAGATAGAGAACGTGGGGGCCTAGAGCTACAAAATGTTGCAAATACAACATTTGGTTTAACTTAACGGTTTTGTTTCTTCTAAGAAAGGATTCTTGGGAGGCAGCACTAGCTTAAGAAATGATCATAGCACAAAATTCAAAAGGTTTCAAGCAATAGGGCTTTTGCACATATATCAGATTGTCTGTGTTGGTATTCCTTGATGACAGGATGGTTTTCCAAGGAATGGAACAAAGAACAGAGCACCTTATTTAGGCCACTTCTGAATCATGTCTAACTAGAAATTCCAAAAAATTCCAAGAGAAACATGAAAACATGGAGGGCAGACAAAACATATTTTCTAAAGAAACATGTGGTAGAAAAGGGTTCCCGCCAGCTGTGTGAGACAGCTGTCACAAATGGAATCAATCAACAGATAATGATTCAGTGGAGAAATGAGCCTGTTGAATATGGAATCCATGGGGAGGAACGGGCTTTGAGATTTCCTTCTCTCCATTCTCAAGAGGTTCCTTCTTTATCATTTGCAGCTACTTCAAAGAGACTAGCCCCTAGGAAAGTCAACTGGATTCACACCCATTTTATCAAAGCTTAAAAAAGGCTGATCTGCCCAAAATGGCAACTTCAAAGTCCAAAAAAGTTTTAAATAGTTTCTGTCTGGGCTTCCTCACACCGCGGAGACAATACTTGTTTTGTGTTCCCTCTCACCCAATTGATGGATGATTCCTTATTTCTTGGAATCTCTAGCTCACTGCAGTCCCAAGGAAAGATGCTGCCTTGGCTTGGCTTTGGTGTTATCTACTCTGCATGTCCATTCTTGATGCCCCTTCCTTCCTTCCTTCCTTCTTTCCTTCCTTCCTTCCTTCCTTGATCCAAATCCCAATCACAAAACACACATATGTGTATATATCTGTATAGCTATCTCTATATCTATCTGAAATCTACTTATGTGTGTTTATAATCTTCCCTAATAGAATATAAACACTTGGAGGGCAAGGACTAGTTTGTTGTTTCTTAGTATCCTCAACAATGCCCTTAATGCCTGAAATATAGCAGCTACATAATATACAATTTGAAATGAATGAATGAATGATTTGTGTAAATCTCCAAACTCAATCTAACTGGAAAAAATAGGAAATGAGCCTTTCAGATCCCAATTGAAGGGATGGGGTACACGAAAAAGTTTGGTAACGATAAAGTAAATGGACTGCACCTAGAAAGATGCCAGACAAAGATGGAGAAGGAAATGTGTCTGCCTAAAGTGAAAGGATCCCAGGAAGAGTGACTCAGAGCAGTTATCTCCTTAGGGATGCATCTAGCTGAATTTCTTAGAAAGGAAAGGACAGTGGGGAAAAACCAGAGGTACTTGTCCCCACTGTCCACTTCCCTTTGAAGACATGAGTGGGTCTTTCTTATGAGGAATGATGGAGTTGGAGCTGTGCTTGAAGTGAGGAAGTTGTTGATGTGAATCCTGCCTCACTAACAATACAACCTTGGGCAAGTTAATTAATTTCTCAGAGCCTCAGTTTTCCCCAAAAGTAAAATGGGAAAAATAGACATCCTTTTCTCCAAAAAGTTCTAGGAGGCTTAGATGGAATAATCTACATAAGATAGTTTGCATGACTATAATGGCAGATTATTCATCTTGAAGAATCCTCCATGGAAGAGAAATCCTAGCAAAGACTGTGATTCATAGAGTAACACCTGCCTCCCATATGGAAAACTAGCATTTCACTCAAGATGAAAAGAATTTTTGAAATTCAGGGGGCCATCATCAGATGACTTTCAAGCCCACTTGTCATTTGAGTTTTAAAAATAAACTTAAATAAAGATCAGAGGATGCACATCTACAACCCAGAGATGACATAAAGACAAGGTTTTTGTGGTTGTTTTTCATGTACATTTTTTCAAAAATTCTATACATTCAAACTAAATAGATTTTGTCAAAATTTGTCCCTCTCTCAAAAACATCTCCTTAGAACAGAGAAGGAAAGACTCAGTCTTTTAGACCTTACAATCCAAGGAGGGGTAGTGGACTGCTCTGCCCACTAAGGACCTTGGAAATTCTCTCAACCTCTTTCTCTCCTTCCTTCCTTCCTTCCTTCCTTCCTTCCTTCCTTCCTTCCTTCCTTCCTTCCTTCCTTTTTCTTCCTTTCCCGAGTGACTTTTGCCCATGTCCTTCATGCCTACCTGTTGGTAAGTCATCGGAGAGTGGCTCTGCAGCTCCATTGGCAGTGGGGTTTGGGGCAGAAAGGAAGCAGAATGTCTGCTTTTATGCTGTGGTCAGTCCTGCTGATGGCTCTTGGTCCAGGCTGGTGCTCAGCAGGGAGAGAGACAGCTGGTACTGGGGACTAGGGTTGTGCCCTTTAGTCAGATTTAGGGTGAGCTTTGGCCAGTGGCCATCCAATAGGCTGGTCAGGAAAGGGCTTCACTGACCAGCCACTGGAAAGGCAAATTTTAACAAGGAGACCCTGCAGGAAGGATGAGGATCCTAGACCTGTATCCAATCCTTAGATGACAGGAAATAATTAATGGTATTTGGTTAAGGGCTCTGCTTGAGTAAACCAGAGCAGCTGGGGGAGGCAGGTGGGTTGATCAAATGAGCTAAAATTCCTTTTAAAAGCAGCACAGGAGGGTTTGTACTTGGTTTGGTTTGGGGGCAGCAGGGCACTTGGAGACAGGAGAGGTAGAGCGCAGTGTGTGCTTTTTTTCAGGGCAGCATTACTTGTCCTCGTGGCTTAGCACCAGGCAAGGACACAGAGAACGAGGCTGTCAATTTTTTTAATTGCCACAGCTGGAACATCTGGACAGCTCCACAGAATATGGAGAGCCAGACTGCTACACCTGTAAACAGAACATCTGGATATGAGCTTCCCTATTTTAATTTTCACACTCTGCCCTCTTTCTCTGGCTGGGAGAGGTGGGTGGTGCATTCATTCGTGTTGATATGCTCTCCCTCTTCAATTCTTTCTCTCACACACCCCAGGAGAATACCCATATCCACAGAGTCAGGCACCCACACTCTCTCTCTCCCCCTCTCACCTCTTTCCTGGCTTGCTGGACTTGTTTCTCCAGTTCCTCAGGTATCATCTTACCTCTACGGACACAGATTTAAGACTCAGTTATTGTTTAAATGGATGGATCCTCCCCATCACCAGTGCCTTTTAGAGGCAGAGATTCCTTCCCTCCTCCCATGAATCCAATCCCATTACCTTGAGTCTGTCTCCACAAAGTAAATATTCTGGGTACCAATTCCAAGGAAAGATGCTGCCTTCTTCATGGAGTAATGACTCTGAATTAGGTGGAAAAGAGGAGACAGATGTGAAACTGAGTTGACAAACTAGGAAAATAACACCATCTGGATTCCTGGATAGGATTCATGGCGTGATCTTTGAACCTCATTCTCTGCCTCCTTGAGAAAGAGAAAAGAACACTTTGCTTAACATGCGTATATTCAACATTGTAAAAACTGTTGACCCTAGAGAAAAGAACCTACAGCTGGATCAGGAGAGCAGCTGCTTAGGTCGGTAGAGAAAGAGCTGGTTTGTGAGTTAGAGGATATCGAACCCAAACTCTGCCATTAATATCTGGGCAACAAGCCTCTGCTGCCCAGGGCCTCAGTTTATTCACTTATAAAGTGAAAGGATAGAACAAAGTGGTCTCTAAGGTCACTTCCAGCTCTAAATCTAAACTCTTAAGATTATATATGACTTGTGGTTGACTCAATCAGTCAACCATTAAAGCATTGATTCAGGGAACCAGGGAGCATAGTAGATAAAATGCTGGATTTGGGTTCAGGAAGACTTGAGTTTGAATTCTACCCCAAACACTTGCCAACTGGGCTGCTCTGGCCAAGCCACGTAATCCCTCTCAGCCTCAGTTTCCTCATGTGTAAGATGGGAACAATAATAGTGCCTACTTTACAAAGATAAAATGAGACCTTGTATGTAAAGCACTTTGCAAAACTCAATAAAAATTCTAGCTACTATTTTTAAATTAAATTAAATTTTTTAAGCTAATAGGTATTTATTTGCTCCCCATTCCAAGCCTCCATCATCCTTCTTTACTGGAGAAAAAGAAAGAAAGAAAAACCAAACTCTTGTAACAATTCTAGAGTCAAGCAAAACAAATTCCTTCACTGGCCATCTCCAGAAATGTAGGTTTCATTTTGCAAACTGAGTCTATCACCTATCAGGAGGTGAGTAACAGTTTTCATCATCAGAACTCTGGAATCATGGTGTTAACTATTATTACCATTATTATTAAAAAAATAGCTAACATATTATTGCTACTACCACTACCACCACCACCACCACCACCATCACCACCACCACCACCACCACCACCACCACCACCACCACCACTACTACCAATTAAGTTCCTACGGTCTAGCATAAACTGGGCACCAGGGAATACTAAAACCATCTACCTTCAAAATGTTTACAATCTAACAAGGGAGACAGCATGTACATATATAGTTATATACAAAGCATGGATATAGGCATTGCAGGTTTTGAATTGTTGTGGCTGGGGAAACATCTCCCAGTGTGCCCCAGGGGTCCTGCCCCCTTACTTTCTGGTGTGGGATTGGTCTTGAATTGGACAGATCCCGTGCTAGGGGGAGACCAGACCCACTACTTCCCGTGAGAGATTGATCTAAATAGGACCAATCTAGCGCCTAGGAGAAAACTTTGAGGAGGTTTTGAATAGCAGGGAGTTAATTTCAGCTGGGGGAAACTCCGTTTTTTCTTACTTTAATAAAGCTAATAATATAGGAAGAGTTTTTTCTTATTTTAATCATTTCAGCATTTAGATGCAGCCAACCAACAGGTAGGTTACATACACAAAACATAAAACCAATCTAAGATAGCTGTAAAGGTGATTGTTATTTAGTCATTTTAGCTGTGATGGCCCCATCTGGGGTTTTCTTGGCAAGGAGAGTGGAGTGCTCTGCCATTTTCTTTGAAGATAAGGAAACTGAGGTAAACAGGGTTAACTGACTTGGGCTGGGTCATACAGCTAGTGAGTGTCTGAGGCTGGGTTTGAACTCAGGCAGAGAGTCTTCCTGATTCCCTGGAGAAGACACTAGAAAATGAGATGACCAAATATGCTCTATCTGACCCATAGGACCTTGGGCAAAATCACATCATTTCTCTAGGCATCCATTTCTTCATTAATATTGTTGTTTAGTTATTTCAGTGGAGTCTGATTCTTCATGATCTCATTTGAGATCTTTCTTGGCAAAGATACTGGTGTGATTGGTCATTTCTTTCTCCATCTCACTAATATAGTTCAATTTAATAAACATTTCTTAAGCACCTACTATACATCATGCCCTATGCTAGGTACTGGAGATATAAAGAAAGAAAATAGTCCCTACTTTTAAGAAACTCATGTCCTACTGGAAAATGAATATGAATGTTTAAAATGAAATTAATAAATGTCTAAAATGAGAGACATGGACAAGATAATCTCTAAAGAGTCTTCTGGTTCAAAATTAGGAGCGCCTGTGAGCACAAGTGGCCATTGTCCTTTAAGCAACAATAACTAACATATCTATAAGTAGGAAGGAGTGTGTTCTCTGCAGCTATGCTCAGCTTGATGTATTTCCTTGACTGGGTTATTTTTCTTCTTTTTTGTCAAGAGTCTTTTTTTTTCCTGTTGGCACTTTCTTATTTCCTTTTGCAAAAACAAATGTAGAAATAACACCATTGGGGAGGATGAAACCATTCTACAGATGCTGGTAATCTGCCTTTATTTCCACTTGTTACAAGAACAGCAAATGCCCATTGACAAGCAATCAGGGTCCACAGAAAAGTAATTAGGCTGCTGCAACATCGACCTATATCAATGCGTGGTCAGAGGCACAGCCAGCTCAGGGGAGTGGCTGCCCACCAAAGGTTTGGGCCCTCAACCAACAGCTATTGATTTCTCAGTGATAAATACTCGCCCACACCCCAGACATCTGCCTATTAGGCTCTCTGAAAAGTCTGGTGGGGCCACTGGGAAATGTCAGCCCACTCCAGATTCAGGAACCAGCCAACCCACAGAATACCTAAAGTGGCAATCAGAATGCGAATGTCGGCAGGAGCGGAGGCTGAGCATCTGTACCCAAGGGCAGAATAGACAGTAATGTCAATGCGAATTGTGTGGGGACACATAAAAGTCGGGAAGAGCAGAGCTAAAGCAGTTCAGAGATGCAAAGAAGAAAAGAAATCCTAGAAAGAGGGTGTGGGGTGGGGAGAAGAAACACCTTGTAGATGTTTCAAACATGCTGAGTTTGTATGTGTAGAAACACACACACACATGCTGGAGTTCAGAGGAAACAAATGCATTATATGGCAGAAGAATTGCTCCTTTCACCAGCAAAAAGGAAAAGGAAAAACTTGCCCCAATTCTCTTCCCCCATTGTGCCCCCCGATAGTTCATTTTCTTTTAGGAGACAAAGACCCTCGGCAGACTTTCATTCTCACTTTATAAAGACAGATGAACCTAGAAGAAAGAGGTCAGTGAACCTTGGATCTGCCACTTGGAATTCCATCCAAGCCTTCATTTACTCAGTGACCTTGGATCAGTCAACCTGCCCCTGCCTCTACTTCCTCATCTGTAATAACCTTCCCCAGGAAGATAATGATATTGTTTTTCTAATACTGTCCTATTTATACTCCCATCTGATCCTTAAAAAAGCTCTGCAGGGCAGCGGCAGGGAGAGGAAGGAGTGATGGATTGGAGTTGGAAACCTTGGGTCCCAATTCTGACCATGCTCTTGCCTTCTGTGGCGTTGGACAAGTTATGCAGGCTCGCCAAGATCAGTTTTCTTATGGGTAAAATAGGGAGGTCAAATTAAATAAAGTCTCCTCTAGTTCAAGGGCACCAAATCAATCAGCATGCCTGCTCTGTAGCAGGATTGTGCTAAGTCTTGAGGATACAGAAAGAAAAGAAAAAATGGTCATTGGTCATTCAAGAAGTTTATATAGCAATGGGGAGCAACAGGTATGAATGTATGTGTATGTAAGTATGCGCATGTGTGTATTCCCACACAGTGAAACATATACATATACACACAGTCTTTGTTTGAAGACCTGTATCATAAAGACTGAAATCAATATCTATTCTCTGGATATTTTGAAATCCAACCTTGGATAGCTTTGGAGAATGCTAGTTGCCTTTTGGACATTATACTAACCCTGCTTAGTCAGGTTCCATCTAGAACACTGGTTGCCAAACTTTTTTGGCCTATCGCCCCCTTTCCAGAAAAAAATATTACTTAGCCCCCTGGAAATTAATTTTTAAAATTTTAATAGCAATTAATAGGAAAGATAAATGCACCTGTGACCATCACTGCCTCCCTGGATCACTGCAGCACCCACCAGGGGGCAGTAGCGCCCACTTTGGGAATCAATGATCTAGAAGACAGTACAGTACAGTAAATGATCCCTTACACACCACAACAACTCTGTAATCTGGAAGATGTATATCAAGCTTTTTAGCCCTCCCTTCATACAAGAGAAGTTGGAAGCTTTGCTCTGTCTTTTGCAGGGTGTTTCTAATACCCTACCATAAATTTGGGGTTAAGTATACATTTCTGAATTTCAAAACTGTTTCTGTGTCATTTACTGGTCTTCACATGCCATATATGGCTTTTATAAAACTCCCTTCAAATTCCCATTTAACTTCTGATATCAACGTGTTCCATAGTGAAACTACAATGGGGAACATTGCAATGTAGAAGGGATAACTATGGGCATTCCATCTTAGGAAAGAGAATCAAGAAAGCCACTTTCTTTTCTCCCCAAACTCTCCAATAATTAACTTGTTCTTGTTTTGCATTTTTCTCTGTATAAATACATACATTATCCATACAAGTACATACTGTAGATATACATGTGCATATATACATTCAAACATGTGTATATACCATGTTATATTTCCTAAAAGACTGTAAGTCCCTCAAGGGCAGAGATTATTACATTTTTGTCTGCATCCCTGACTCTTAGGGTTGGTTCAACATATATTTGCTGATTAATTGACTGACATCCTAAAGATCCTAACTAGGATGATGAGGTAGGTGGGGAGGGAAGTGGGGACCAGCTCCCTCTAGAGTCTTTCAATTCCAGGTTGGGCTCACTCATAGCATTAGAAAGCTTTTTCTCACCATCAAGCCTACATTTTTTACTTTTCAGTTCCCACCCATGGCTTCCAAATATGCCCTCTGGGACCAACAGAACAAGTCTAATCTCTCTTCTACACAGCAACATTTCAAATGCTTAAAGACAGCTGTCATGTTCTCCTTTCCTTTCCCCCATACTCTTAATATACAAAGGATAGTCTTCCTTCAATATCGAACACAGACTTGTAAAGGAATCTCTTCTCCATTTCAAAAAATTAGCCATCCAATTTTTATTTGACAACCTCCCAAGGCAGCCCACATTCTATCCTGAGAGAGCCCTAATGGAAGGTTCTTCCTTACAATAAAACGACATCATCCTCTTTGCCATGTCTCCCCATTGGCTCCTGTTTCTGTCCCCTGGGGCCAAGCAGAATAAGCCTAATTTCTCTTCCATGTGTCAGCTTTCCAAATATTTAAGCCAGTGGCCTAGCTATTTACTTCTGTAGGTTGTACATCTTCTCAGCCTTCAATAAATCTTCATCCTTTCTCCAGTCCTTTCACTACCTTCTGGACATGCCGATCCTATCTAGGTCTTTTCTAAAGATATGAGACCCGAACAGGATCCATTAACACACATTTGTATGTGAGGTACTAGGTGACTTCCCAAAGTTATGCAGGCTTTGGATCATGACAAATCTAGGGAAGCAATATTGATTTAAATTTCTTGACTCTATTATGAAACCTGAATAATCTTCAGATCACTGTCAACAGCTTAATGGAATCTCCAAGCATATTTGTGAAGCTTTCATGGTTAATTGAGTCATCCCTTGTCACAAATCCTTAAGGGCTTAGAGCAGAGCTAGAGAGAACCTCAGAGATCATTTACTTCAGATATGGAAATGGAGGCCATGAGAAATAGCAACTTGCCAAATGTTTCACAGGTACTAAGTCAATGAATGAAGCTAATACACTCCATTTGACTGGGAAGTGTTTTGCAGAGAAGAAGGAGGGATCTATCTGAGAAGTTGTCATTTCTACTTGACACAATGGTGTCATGGAAAGGTCCTTCAACTGGCAACCAAGAGTTGCCAACTCTGCTATTGCCCATCTGTCTTTATCCGAGGAAAGTTGCTTCCATTACGTGGACCTCAGTTTCCTCACCAAAAAAATGGAGGGCTTGAAAGAATTAGGATTCAATGCAACTAGCATTTGTTTCACACCTACTCCATGTGAGGAATTAGGCAGAGAAAGATAAACTAGAACTAAATTAGAACAGTGCTTGCCTTCAAAAAGTTTCTATTCTAAGGAAGCAGCAGATAGGAACACATATACATTTAAATAAAAAGCAGATTGTTCCTGCCATAAAACCACATCCCTTTGTATTGGCTGGAATGCCCACACACACATTTAAAACTTAAAACTTATGGTTTTAACTTTAACTTCTTGCTAAAAACTTCTAGATTCCTTCAAGACTCAGCTCTAATGGCAGCTTCTCCCTAAAAGCTTCCCTCAGCCCCTCAGTGCCAGTGTCTTTCACCCCAAACTGCCTTGTTTCCATTTTAAGCCTATTTATAGATGGGCGGCATACTGTCTCCTCTGGAAAGACTGGCAACTCCTTTGGGCAGGGACTAACACAGTCATCTTCATATCTTCAGCACCGGCACTAGTGGATAGAGACAATGCTGGTGACTGACTGACAAGTTCCTCTTAGACAGAGTTTGAGAACAGAACAGTCTGTGAAGGACTCCAATCCCACAAAGCCTGGGTTCATCCTGTAAAGGTGACTGAATGTTGACCTGGTGGGGAAAGTAACCATCTGAGCCAATATGCACTAGCCCATGCTCTAAGGGCCTAGAAGATAACCAGAGGAAGTTGAATACCATCTATCAGAGGGTTTGAGTTGATTGAACAAACTCTCATGCTCTTCCTGTCTTTGCTGCCTGTTCTTGTGAGATTCAGTGATTCTTGAGTCATTGGCCATAGTCAAGTCTAAGTTTTAGATGGTCATCAATTGTGATGCTGATAACTGTAAGTGGACTGACATATATTTTGTTGTGGAAGAAAGGGCAGCAGAGCTTCAGCTCAAGTGGGATGACTAGGGTTTTGCCCCAAGGCACCAACATGGGTTGGAGGCAGTGTTCCTCCAGGTCATCTTCCTCTGGTCCCAAACTAAAGCCAGACCCAGCTCTTTACCAGGTCTAAGGCCATCATTCTCAAGTTCCTATCACTAGGCTGTCATTTCCCCCTCCTACTTCCTTAGACATGGGAAAGATCAAGGTTTAAGGGTCCTAAAACACTCTCTGGGAGACAAACACCCTCGTTATTTGTCATGATTCTGTCCCATGATGACAGACTGTCCTTTGCCCCTTGCATCATACTGCTAAGTTTAGGGATACATATACTTCCTTAAAAAGGACACATCAGGGCAGCTGGGTAGCTCAGTGGAGTGAGAGTCAGGCCTAGAGACAGGAGGTCCTAGGTTCAAATCCGGCCCCAGACACTTCCCAGCTGTGTGACCCTGGGCAAGTCACTTGACCCCCATGGCCCACCCTTACCAATCTTCCACCTATGAGACAATACACCGAAGTACAAGGGTTAAAAAAAAAAAAAGGACACATCTGAGATTACAAGCAATGTCAGGGCACTAAACTAGGGTGACTATCTAGGTGAGATTTCCATGAACTGGCCTCACATGGCTTCTTCCTTGAACAATCTCCTCAAAAGACATGAAGCACTCTAGTATGAGGCCTCGCCCAGGTCTACGTGTGCCACGGGACTCCATTCTTGCTCCTCCAAATCTCGAATTTTCCTTGCTCTACTAGAATTCCTGGTTACAGGTCTAAATGAGAAAATGAACATATTTTTAAAAATAATAACCTAACCGATTTTCAAAGCTGTTCTCTTGACATGACATTCCTGAGAAAACCAGAAGTATTACCTCTCTCTGGTTTTTGTCTCCTGTTGGCAAGATGAATAAAGCTTCCTTTGCATATAGACCTTCTCTGGAGATCCAAAAGTCATTTAGCCCTGATTCATAATGGTTTTATGCTCCGATTTCCTTTTACTCTCTTGAAACTTACTAGCACCCCCTTTGTCCCTGAGCTTTCCCAGGCATCTCTTTTCTTCTCTCTTTCAATGAAGTTGTCTTTCCCCTTTCCAGGGTTGCATTTCTAGGAGAGCTCAGGCAAGGTTTAAACACAATGAAGACGACAAAGGGCAACTGTAAAAACCCTGAGCCATTAACACACGTCCTACTTAGGGTGGCTTTCTCCGGTTTAGAAACACGTTTCCAAATCCTAAAACAGAAATTCTTAATCTTTTTGACAGCCTGGTGAAGCCAAATGATCCTTTCTCAGAAGAATGTTTATCGCCTACATTCATAATTGAAGGAAATACTAAATTTCAGTGAGAAGTTAGTGAAGATAAAGATGTAATTTTTTTCTATCCAAGTAGAGGGGGTCCCCTGAAATCTAGCCATAGATATCTTGGGGCTCTAGGAACCTTAAGTTAAGAATTCCTGCTTTAAAAGGATTTTGCTAGTTGGATCTTAGAGGAGAAGGGGATACGGCTGTTAAAAAGGTAAAGGACTCCTGAAATGGACTCTAAAGGAAGAGAGAACATGTTCCTCCATACATCCAAAGCTTCTACTTGGGAAGCAACTCACGTGTCCTAAACATCCTTGCCTTGTCGCTGAAGGAAGACCCCCTGAAGAAGAGGCTCTTATTGCCATGGAAAATCAATTTCAGAAACCGAAGCTGAAGGCCAAGTGGATTCCTCTAAGCTTTCATCTGCTCTTCCTCATATGGAATGGAACTAACTGAAAGCAAAGGTCAAAAACTCCTTAGGAGATCAAGCTGAGGGAGGACAGTCAGGCTGCTTCCTACTGGTAGCCTCCTATTGGGCAACTTGCCCTTTTCCAAAGGAAAATAGATTTTAGAAATAAAAAGAAAATAGGCGAGGGAAGTGACAAAGTGGATTTTGGAATCGGTTCAGGCTTTCAGGCCACAATCTTCCTCCTGTACTTGACAAAGGCCTGGAGCTACTGTAGGAGATGACTTGGAGGTCGGGGTGGGTCAGAGAAGAGAAACAAGAAATGGGAGAGAGGATTTCCACAGGAAAGAATAGAAGGTATTCTAAGAAGTCAGACCTCTTTTTCTAGGAAATACTAATCTTTGGCCATCCCAGGCAAAGCCTTCCCATCTTAGGATCACAGAATGTAAAGGTAGAAAGAATATTCAAGATCATCAAGCTGTGTGACCCTAGGCAAGTCACTTCACCCTGTTTGCCTCAGTTTCCTCATCTGTAAAATGGATTGGAGAAGGAAACAGCAAACCCCTCCAGTATCTCTGCCAAGAAAACCTAAAATGGACTCATGAAAAGTAAGACATGACTGGAACGAATGAAAAACAACAACAGATTCTAAAGGCTGTCAAAATATGGGAGGGTGGTGAGTTTTCAAAAGTGTTTTGATAACTGTTTCAAAATGATATTTCTTTTGCAATACTGTGTATTGTATTTTATACTTTAAAAATAAACATTATCCTGAGAAGGAAGCCATAGGTTTCATCAAATTGCCAAAAGGAATTCATGACACATAAAAGACTAAAAACCCCTGATCTAGACCAACCTCTTCATTTCTACAGATGAGGAAACTGAGAACTGGATAAGATTAGTAGTTTGTATAATGCCACACAGAGAAGTAAAGCACAGAGGGGGAATTTGAACTCAGATCTTCTGACTTCTCACTGAGTACTCTTTCTACTCTAATGACCCCCAGAGCTCTTTATCAGCAGCTTCTCTTCCTCTGAGTCATTCCATGCAGATTTTTCCCCTATCTAGTTCTTGGAAGTCATTGTGTGCCAGCTCCCAGGTCACTGTCCTTCCTTTCTCAAGAGCTTCAGGACTTGGTTTCTAGTCCTTCTCTCTGCTCCAACCCCTGCCCTTGTAATTATTCACTATAACTATGCCTTCTCATGGGGGAGTTACCTTGTATTTACTTTTTAAAAAATATTCTCACTTCAGGGGCAATTGGGTGGCTCAGTGGATTGAGAGCCAGGTCTAGAGATGGAAGGTACTGGGTTCAAATCCAACTTCAGATACTCCCTAGATATGTGACCCTGGGCAAGTCATTGAAACCCCCATTGCCTACCCCTTACTGCTCTTTGGCCTTAGAACCAATACACACAGTATTGATTCTAAGATGGAAAGCAAGTGTTTAAAAATAATTTTGTTTGTGTAAATGTGTTCCTATCTGCCCAATAGAATATCAATGTATTGAGGGCAGACCCTCTTTTGGGCTTGTCTTCACATCTCCAGTGCCTACCATGCAACCATTGCCTTCTGTCTTAGAATCAGCACTTAAGTATTGGTCCCAAAGCAAAAGAGTGATAAGGGCTGGGCAACTGGGGTTAAGTGACTTGCCCAGGATCACATAGCCAGGAAGTGTCTGCAGCCTGATTTGAATTCAGAATCTCCCATCTCCAGGCCTGGCTCTCGCTGAGCCATCTAGCTGCTCCTACACAAATGATATTTAATAAATACTTACTGAATGGATGAATGGGTACAAGTCTTTTCTAATAATTGGATTATTTTCTTTCCTATGCAGTGGAGAAGGGCTTAGGCTCAAAATCAGGGCTGTCCACACAAGTGTGAAACGTGCTTCCATTTGCATTTGGCACTGCGTCTGTTAAACCCCAGGACCACGTGGGAATAGGAACAACACAGCCTGGGTGTGTTTCCACAAATCCTAGCCTCGGTCTTCTGAAATCTCATCCCTCAGATGCTCAAGGAAGACACTGCCTGGAGAGAGCACGTGCCTTCTTTCAAATTAAATTTTCCCTTTTCTTGAAAGAGAATTTTATAATCTAGAACACTTCAAATAAGGGTACTGTACAGGGTACATGAGTGTGTGTGAGTGTGTGTAAGTGTGAGTGTGTGTGAGTGTGTGTGAGTGTGTGTGAGTGTGTGCGCGTGTATATGTGTGAGTGTGTGTGTGTGTGCGTGTGTATGTGTAAGTGTGAGTGTGTGTGAGTGTGTAAGTGTGAGTGTGTGAGTGTGTGTGTGCATGTGTATGTGTGAGTATGAGTGTGTGTGAGTGTGAGTGTGCGTGTGTGTAAGTGTGAGTGTGCGTGTGAGTGTGTGTACGTGTGTATGTGTGAGTGTGTGTGTGTGAGTGTGTGTGTGTGTATGTGTGTGTGTGTGTGTGTGTGTGTCCATTCTTTGCATACTTCATGATGATGAAAAGACTCATTGGATCATGACCCTTATTTTGGTCATTGGTTATTGACATGCAGCTACGATAAGTCATCCAGGACCGGCCCTGAGAACTGACCAGCAACACCGAGTCACGGCTTTTTAGAGAATCAAGTCTTGTCCGCAGGATGACTCCTTTACCTCAGCTGATGTAAAAAGCACCAGTCTAGGCAGCCCGGAGAGTCCTTTCTCCTTGATCTCAGGACAGTATTTGTACCGGGCTAAGTTCATGGCGTACATATTGGACACAGAACCGCCTGTTAAAACAAAGGGAGAAGGTATCGTTGAAGCCCCTTTGCTGACATCCAGCTCTTCTTAGCTGCAGGCAGAGTTTCCAATGACTTGGAAATAACTTCATGAAAAAGCACTTAAGAGGACGGTGACTGGGGCCCGAGTGACCTAGCAGGGGACCTGGGCTTCCCAGTTGCTACAAATTCTCCACCCACTTCTCCTTTTGGTGGCCAACGACAAAAATATCCAGGCCTTTGCTTCCTCCCTCCAGAACTCTCTCGAT
Organism: Gracilinanus agilis; assembly: GCF_016433145.1. Lineage (NCBI taxonomy): Eukaryota > Metazoa > Chordata > Mammalia > Didelphimorphia > Didelphidae > Gracilinanus > Gracilinanus agilis. Next base: position 23,963,142 of record NC_058134.1, on the reverse strand, counting down.
CTATCTTCGAAGACTGGCCCCTCTGGGGTCCTAACCCATTTCTCAACAGACTCATTTCTACCCAGTGTCTGTGAATTTAGGGAACGGTGGAGCCAGCCACTGTCTTTTTCATTGCATTCATGCCCATCCATATATTTTCTAATAAAAATAATAATAATAACCAGTATTCTAGAGGGCCTACTATGTACCAGGCAGTATACTAAGCACTTATAAACATTATCTCATTTAGTTCTCACAATATAGTAGATTGCTAGTATTATACCCATTTTACAGATGAGGAACCTTAGATAAACAAAGTTCAGGTAACTTGCCCAGAGTGACAAGCTATTAAGTATCTGAGACCAGCTTTGAACTCAGACTTCCTGGCTGAAAATCCAGCATTCTATCTACTGCTTCTAGCTGGTGCTTCATTGATTCAGTGATGATAATAATTCTCATTCTACCTTTCTTGTAGGGTTGTTTCGGTGTCCAAGTGGTGACAAGTGAAGTCACTTGCCCAGGGCACACTAATGGCTAGTAAGTGTTTGAGGGTAGATTTACACTTGAACTTAGCCAAAAGGCTAAGAAGCGATTTTGAGGCTAAATTTGAATTCAGATCTTCGGGATTCTAGGCACAGTGCGCCGAGACACTAAAATGCCTCTGATTACAACCCTTCTTTTCTTAGGGGCTTGTTTCTGGTTCAGAGAATTCAAGTCACTTGCCTAGAGTCACACAATGACTCAGAGGTAGAATTCCAACCCTGTGTCATGAGCAATGAGTGCTTCACTTGGCCAACTCCATCCAAGCTACTTCTCAGCCATATTTTGACTTTCTTCTTTAGCTCTCTGCCTTTGCTGGTCACCCCTCTCCCTTCAACTCCACTTTACAAATGATGGATCCTAGAGAAGATGTCACAATCTACATTCTCCATCTCCGCTCTTTTTTTATTTTTAACCTTTACTTTCCATAGTGGAATCAATACTGAGTATTGGTTCTAAGGCAGAAGAGCCATCAGGGCGAGACAATGGGGGTCAAGTGACTTGCCCAGGGTCACCCAGCTAGGATGTGTCTGAGGCCAGATTTGAACCCCATCTCTAGACCCGGCTCTCTATCTGCTGAGCCACCTAGCTGCCCCCATCTTCCACTCTTTACTTTGTAATTTTCCAAACCCAAATGGCCCCATCTCCTCTCTCTATGAGAATGAATTAGAATTCTTCTACAAACAGAATGAAACTCCTCAAGGGTGAAGGCCGCCTTTCCCTTAGTATCTGTCTCCTCGGCACTTAGCACGGCACTCGGCACATGGTAAATGCTTAATAAGTGCGTTTTCATTCATGCGTCCATTCGTAGGAAAATTAAAGATGGGAGACAGGACACCAGCAACGACTGAGAAGACAGACTCGATGCCGTTCCACGGGCTACACGCATGAAAGCGCACACAGCTGTCAATTTGGGGGAGAGCTCCGAGATCCGTCTTCGCCAAAGAGCATCATTAGCATTCAGCGTTTTGCATCAGTGCCCAGTACACGAGATTTTGTTTTTAATATAAAAGATGGGAGTGACACACGCTTAGCATGTCAGGAAAGGAAGGAGGGGAGGAAGGCAGTCATCCTTTTTTCTTACCTGGGTTAAATATGCCGTCTCCTTCTTTCCAGCCAATGAATTCAATCATCTTCTTGAGAACAGCTTCTTCCACTAACAGAAACACTGGGGACACCTCATAGGTGTAACTAAACAGAGAAAAAAGAGGCTTCAGTTCCAGGAGTGGAGCCTAATTGCCCCTCTGTTGTCCTCAATCACACACACGCACACGCACACATACATACAGCCTTGGAGGCAGTGGCTTTAGCCAAGTTACATGCCTGTTCTTCCAGCAGCAAACGAAGCTGTGGGTTGTATTTACTGATCCTGAGCTGGTGGGATTGTCAGGACGTTTCCCCATCAGGGTACGGAAATATATGAGCAAAGACGGCATTATTCACAGCTAGATAAATACTAATGGACGGCGAGCCAAAGACGTTGTGGAGGTTTGACTTAGAGATTCTTTGAGATGGAAAAGAGGAAATTGGAATTCTGTATTTATTCTTTTTTTTTTTAAACCCTTAACTTCTGTGTATTGGCTCCTAGGTGGAAGAGTGGTAAGGGTGGGCAATGGGGGCCAAATGACTTGCCCAGGGTCACACAGCTGGGAAATGTCTGAGGCTGGACTTGAATCTAGGACCTCCCGTCTCTAGGCCTGACTCTCAATCCACTGAGCTACCCAGCTGCCCCCTGGAATTCCACATTTAGAAGCTTGAAAGTCTTCTGCTCTATTCTCTGCCTCTTTTCCATCCCCAACCCCTACCCTGGATCCTTTGACAGAGGAGGGAACAAGAATACCAGGGGTCATTGGTATTTGACTGGTAGACCAGTGACTGTTCTGTTCTGTATAGACTTTGGATGTCAGTGAAGCAGTTACTGTTGTTATTATTGTTATTGTTATTGTTATTTTGCTGTCTTTCCTTCAAAGGGCCATCAGAGTGCTTATACTTGAGTGGACAACTTTCATGAGTTTCCTTTCCCCAAAAAATCAAAATAAAAACCAAATTATACCACCTTGCTGGTCAACTCATGATGGCAAGGGTTCAGCCAAGCTGGCCCTTGGGCGATCTACACACGGCACATTACTGGAGCCATTTCTAGGAGGAAAAGGACCACAGTCCTCAGAAGCCAACTAGTCAAGACCCCTTTATTTGTACAGATGAGGAAACTGAGTCTCAAGAAGGTCAAATGGTCATAGCTATAGAACTGGAATAGACCTCTAAGATCATCTAATCCAAACTCTTTCATTTTACAAATGAGGAAACTGAGGCCTTATGAGGTTAAATGACTAGCCCAATGTATCACTGGCCATGTAAGAGGTGAGATTTGAACCCTGTAACTACAGATTCAAATCCAGATCTAGAAATACAAGTCAATAAATTAAATAATCAATAAAGCATACTTAAGATCTATCATCTCAAAGAACAAAATGCGCCACCAATTTTGTACTATGGAAAGTCTGACTACGACATATTCAGAAACAGGGATGGTTGGCAGTGGGTTGAGTACATCAGCAATAAGTGATGCCTCTGAAAAAGGAAGATCCATCTCAGTTATGGATTTCATTTGTTTGTATATAAGTATTTGTCTAAAGTATGTCACTCTGTTGGGTAAGAGTCTTCTTGCTCACTCTCTCTTACTTCGAGAGAGATCCTATGGCATATGGCTAGCTGTATGGTCCTGGGCAAATCAGCTAACCTTCTTGGGTCTCAGTTTCCTCACATGCAAAATGGGCATGAAGATATCCAAAGTTCCAATTTCACAGGGCTGTCATGAGTTGCTACAGCTATCATCCATGTAAAGTGTTTTGCAAAACTATAAGTAGTATATATAAATGCCAATCATTCATATTGAATGTAGCCCCATCTTAGCCCCAAATATAAAGATGGGCATGAGGAGAGTAGACGATAGAAAATTCATCATGGCTTTCCCACATCCCTTCACTCAGAGGAGCATCTGGCTAAGACTTAAGAACCTAGAAGAGCTTCCAAAAAGGAACACTAAGATCACTGTTCAACTCCTAAGGTACAATACTAGCTGTGTACCCACGGGCAAGTTGCTTAATCTCTCTGTTCTTTCCTCATGTATAAAATGCAGAGGGAGGGATAGACTCAATGTGGCTTCTAGGGTCCCTTCCTTCTCCGCAGCTATGGCTTTATAAAGTTGCAAGTGAGTCAATGAGTTTCCATACTATGAGTTTCCTTTTGGTGAAATCATAGGTCTGTGCCCCATTTCACCTCTCTAAAGATGAGGATATGCAGGTCAGCTGCTATTACTATTTTTTTTTTATTTTTATTTTTTTCTAAACCCTTATCTTCCATTTTGGAGTCAATACTATGTGTATTGGCCCCAAGGCAGAAGAGTGGTGAGGGTGGGCAATGGGGGTCAAGTGACTTGCCCAGGGTCACACAGCTGGGAAGTGTCTGAGGCTGGATTTGAACCTAGGACCTCCCATCTCTAGGGTCTGGCTCTCAATCCACTGAGCCACCCAGCTGCCCCCAGCTGCTATTACTATTATTTAGAACAGAAACGGAATCATGCCACAACTATTCGGCAAAAGCCCCAACTAAACAATATAAAGAAATCCATTCTTGCCACAAAATTCCAGGAATGTGGATGCACTTACACACTTGGATTCAATGCCTCCGTGATGAACCGAGCCACTAAGGAATAGTAATCGATGCCAGCGTACAGCTGATTGAAGAATCTTGGGTGATCTGTTGATTCGAAAACAAGTCATTCTTAATTCAGGCATGCTGAAAGGAAGAGAGAACCTTGGAAGTCCTTTCTCACCGCCCCCTTTCCAGAAGAGGCAGACTGCCCCAGCGGAATCAGACAATTCCGTTTATTTCTGGAGAAAGGATCCATCTGCCATTTTGGGTTTTGTTGGTTTTTCTCCATGAGAAACTTCACTTTGGATTTCTGCTTGCCCAGATGTCGGAAGCTTATACATCCACTGGAGAAAGTCACTCTCAGCATTAACCCTTTATTTTCATCTTACTGGCAGGGTTCCTTGGGGAACCCTCATTCTCCAGCTCTTTGTTCATGAGCAAGGCAGGCTGGTGGAGCGTAATAACTACTGGTCTTGGAGACAGGCAAGCTGTCGTTGTTCTTTAGTCCTTCAGACACGTTGACCTCTTTGTGATGATCTCGGTAGAGGGTTTTGTAAATCTTAAAGCCCTCTAGAAAATGCCAGCTTTTAAATATTATTGTAGCAAACAATAGAAAGAACGTTGGCCTTGGAGAATCCTAGAAGCTCAGAGCTAGAAGGGCCCTCCAAGACCATCTGGTCTCAGCAGCCAGTCCCAAATCTCCTTTGTTCTTGTGGTTCGGTCACTTCTTAGTCATGCCAGACTTTGTGACCCCATTTGGGATTTTCTTGGCAAACCTACTGGAGTGGTTTGCCATTTCCTTCTCGAGTACATTTGACAGATAAGGAAACTGAGGCCAACAGAGTTAAGTGACTTGTCTAGGGTCACACAGCTACTGTCTGAAGTCACAACTGAACCTGACTCCAGACCTAGTGCTCTATCCACTAGTTGCCCTAAACAGGCAAGACCTAGGTTTTGACCATGAGGAAGTCATGGCTTCTCCAAGCCTCAGCTTTCTTATCTGTGAAATGGGAGAAATAATATTGTAGTAATTAGTTCTCAAGACTGTTATGAGAATGAAGTAAGGTCATTGATATGATCATAGATTTAGATCTGGAAGGGATCTTAGAGGCCATTGAGTCCAACCATCTAATTTTATAGAGGAGGAAACTGAGGCAGAGGTTAAGTGATGTGCTATGGCTCACACAAACTTTGCACCCAGGATTTTGCAAAACATAAAGTCCTAAATGTCAGTTACCATTAAACATAATTCTTCATAAATCGCTCCTAGCCATGTCCAGATGCCATTAGTTAATTAGAGGAAGATTTTTCTCAGGCCTTATTTTAATAGTCTGTTTCTTTTTTTGGATCTCATTTTTTTTATTGAACACTTGGTTTTGGTGGTGTAACCTGTAATGGTGGGATGCTCACAGAAATGATTCCCAAGGACTAAAATTTAGGAACTGAGACACAAATTTGTTCTTTATAATTCTGTGCTTCTGTATGAAACAGAATGCCCAGTGAATTGGTTCATGAATAATAAATGTTAGTCAGTAGTAATATCATTATTATTATTATCATGTGTTATTCTTGGTTAATGACCCTTTTATTTTTCAAAGTGGACCATCAAAACTGACAATATCAATTTTCAGCTTTCTTATCTATTAAATGGGGAAAATAATATTGCAGTAATTATTTCTCAAGACTGTTATGAGAATGAAGTGAGTTCATTCATATAATGATCATAGATTTAGATCTGGAAAGGATCCTAGGGACCATCAAGTCCAATAATCTAATTTTACAGATGAGGAAACTGAGGCAGAAGCTAATAAGCAATTTCTTAAGTGCCTATCTGCCTGTTCTAGACAAATGAGAGCCATTACCTTCAAAGCCATAGATAATGTGTGCCTCTATTAGTGAACACAATTAGAATGCAGATGATGTCAGCCATTAACCTTTCAAAAGCAAAAGTAGAAATAAGGATTAGAGGACCACATTGGGGCTACTGAGGTCAGTACTGAGTGCTGTACTAAAGAAAGGAGGCTGATTGGCTAGAAATGACCTATAGGGTAGCCATGACTGTGAAGGGACTTCAAACACATCCCATGAGGAAGACTGGCCTGCTGGTCCAACCCATATCAAGATCATGGGACCTCTTGGACTTCCATGTTGTCTCCCCCATCAGACTGGGAGTTCCTTAACATCAGGTACTGTCTTTAGCTTTCTTTGTATCCCCAGAACTTCATAGGTGCTTAATAAATGTTTGTTGACCAACTGGTTGCCATTAGAATGGAAGTAAGAGAGAATGAAAGCTTTTTGAGGGCAGAGACATTCATTTCTGTCTTGGTATCCTCAGGTCTATCACCATGCCTGGAACAGTGCATGTAAGTTAACAAGTTAAGTTAATAAGCATTTATTTGGTGCTTACTGAGTACAAGACACTGAGCTAAGTACTTCATAAACATTTCTTGATTGATTTCTTGATTGACTTAGGGGGAAAAATGTAAATTATTTTAGTAGAATCAATAGACAAGTATTTATGAATATATCAGGTGCCATGCTTAGCCCCAGGGATATAAATAAGAAGAAATGGACAATCCCAAAGAAGGAAGTTCTTTCCTTGTGTCTTGGCATTCCACTTTACATACAGTGGCTACTTAAGAAAGTTTGTTGATTGAATTGAGTAGGTAAAGGGATTTCCAGTGAAAGGAAGAATAATTTGATTCTGTGCCTTTCTAGAAGGAAAGGGCTAAGACTTGGAGGAAGGATATTGAGTGAAAGCGGAGAGGGTATAGAGAAGTTACAGTTCGATGAAATGGGATAACTAAAATGTTGCAAAAATGACCTGGGCTTCTCCTTGATTCTCCTGTTATGGAAGTGGTCAAGCTGACTACTTAGGGAGGAAATTCATATACTGAAGGAGCCTTGAACTCAATAGCCTCAAAGGTTCATCCAACACTGGAATTTCTCAGGTTCCATGAGGCAATTTTGCACCCCAGCAATCTCACTGGTTTTCATAAAACATCACAAATTTAGGGCAGGAATATTTTTTTAAAACCCTTATCTTCCATCTTAGAATCAATATTGTTTATTGGTTCTAAGGCAGAAAAGCAGTAAGAATTAGGAAATGGGGATCAAGTGACTTGCCCAGGGTCAAACAACTGGGAAGTGTGTGAGGCTTTATTTGAACCCAGGACCTCCCATCTCTGGGCCTGAAGTTCAGGCCACTGAACCACCTAGCTGCCCCCTGGGCAGGAATATTTTAAGTCAGAGACAATTTAGTACAATCCTCTCAGAAAAGTAAAACACAGAGAGATGAGGTGACTTATCCAAAGTCACACAGTTAGATAATGACAGAGACAGGATTTAAACCCAGTTGCTCTGATTTCCAATACAGTGTTCTTTGCTCTATTCTACATTGCCTCTTATAATGTTATTGAGGTCTTTGATTTTATAGCCTATGAATGAATATTCATACCCATTCCTTACTTTTGATTTCATGTGTAATTATGGCACATTAAAGAAAAAACTATCATCTCCCCATTTCCAAATTTTCATTCAAGGAGAATCATTTCCACAAGTGGCCTCCCATTACATTAATACTGTCTCCATTAGACTTTCTTCCTTGAAACCAGCCCCCAGCCCCCCCCCAAAAAAAATAATAACTAAAACCGAAAGTGACTGAAAATAGGACATGACAACTTCTTCCTCTAATCCACCAATGGAATCTGGGCATGGCTAGGAGCCATGATTACACAAAGAATTTTTGGAGTTCTCCATGTTAATTTATGAGTGATTTCCATAGCAACAGCATGGAACAAGTCCAGTAAACTAAGAATCCCTGACATTAAATGTCATTCCACCCCTTCTGACATAGACCATAATAATAAGATATGTATCTCTGCTTCCGAAATGCTAACGGGGCTTTTGATAAATACACCAGCCTTTCCCAAGGGGAAACAATCCAATTATTTTTAGCTGTAATTTGATTAGATTCTTTCCTCTAAATTTAATTCAGTGTCAGAATTCACATGGCATCAAGCTAGGTTGGTCCTAAGCAATGGATTAGCTCTTTATTGCATTTAAAAATCTGTGTCTTTCATTCTTATGTGATTTTTTCCTCCCTCCTGGAATCTGGGCACCGGGTTCTTTGATGTTAGCAGTCAATTAAGAAAAAAGCACTTTATCACATGCCTAATGTCTCCTTTATTTAATCCACATAAGCTTAGAAGATCAATAAATTAACCAACAAATATTTTTAAGTACCTACTAAGTGCTAGGCACTGTGCCAGATGCTAGAGATACATACAAGTACAAAAAATAAAATAAATATGTTCTAATGGGGGAGATGTTCAAATAAATATATATGTATACATACACATACATAAGAGTACATGGATGTATAATAAAATGAATAAATACAAATACATACAAAGTGAACAAATGTAAAGTAGTTTGGGAAGAGAGGGAAGGTGAGGAAAGGAATCAGGAAAGGTTTCATCAAGTGCTCGATCACATGGGTCGATGGGGATATGATTGAGGATGCAGACTCTAAATAATCACCTAATGCAAATATCAATAATATGGAAATAGGTCTTGATCAATGACACATGTAAAACTCAGTGAAATTGCGTTGGCTATGGGAAGGGGGTAGGAGGTGGGGAGGGAAGAACATGAATCATGGAACCATAGAAAATTTTTCTTAATCAATTAAAAAAATTGAAAAAAAAAAAAAAAGGAAAGGTTTCATGCCATAGATGGTGCCCAAGCTGTGTCTTAAATACAAAGTCTTTAAAGAGGAAGGCCCCAAAGGAAAATGGAGGAAAGGAGGGAGTGTGCTCCACACAAGCACAGGGAAAAGGGATGGAATGATATTGGTGAGGAATAGAGAAAAGACCAATTCAGCTAGACCAGTGATTCCCAAAGTGGGCGCCACCGCCCCCTGGTGGGTGCTGCAGCAATCCAGGGAGGCAGTCATAGCCACAGGTGTATTTAACTTTCCTATTAATTACTGTTAAAATTTAAAAAAAATAATAATTTCTAGGGGGCTCAGTAATGCTTTTTCTGGAAAGGGGGTGGTAGGCCAAAAAAGTTTGGGAAGCACTGAGCTAGACTGTGGAGTACAGGGGGAGTAGTAATGCCCAGTTATGATAGAAAGGAAGGTAGAGGCCAGGTTTTGAAGAGTTTCAAAAACTAAATGGGGGAATTGTAGTTTATTCTAGGAAATAATGGGAACCATTTGAATTTATTGAGTTGAAGAGTGACTTGGTCAGAGCTGCACTTGAGGAAAATAATCTTGGCTGCTGTTTGTAGGATGGGACTTGAGTGGGGAGAGGCTTGAGGACAGAAACCAGTTGGGAAGCAATTACACTAATCTAAAGAAGAGCTGATAAGGGCTTGAACTAAAGTGGAAAGTCTATGAGAGTAGAGAGGAGAGCTCGGATTTGAGACATATTATAGAGTTAGAAATGGCAAGATTTGGCAACTAATTGGATATGTGGGATGAGGGAGCATGAAGAGTTGAACATAATGCCAAGGTTGTGAACTTGGGAGCCAGGAAGCATAAGAGGGCCTTGTATGGAAATAGGGAAGTTTGGAGGAGGAAAGAGTGTTTGGGGAAAGATAATGAATTATTATATTGAGTTTAAAATGTCTTTAAGATATCCAGTTTAAACTGGGTCAATGGGGATATGATTGGGGATGTAGACTCTAAACGATACTCTAGTACAGATATCAATAATATGGAACTAGGTCCTGATCAATGACACGTAAAACCCAGTGGAATTGCGTGTTGGCTATGGGGGTGGGGGGAGGAGGGGAGGGAAAGAACATGAATCATGTAACCATGTGAAAATCTTCTAAATTAATTAAACTTAAAATATTTTTAAAAGTTAAAATAAATTTTAAAAAAAGATATCCAGTTTAACATATCCATTAGGAAATAATGAAAAGGGAATAAAGCTCAAGGGAAAGAATGAAGCATGATCTGGGGGTCATCACAATTAAGTCCACAGGAGCTCATGAGGTTACTGAAAGAATGAATGTAGAGAAGAGAAGAGGACAGAACCTTGGGGAGCACCAGCAGGGCAAAGGAGTGATATGGATGACGAATTAGCAAAGGAGATCGACAAGAGATCCAGCAATTATAGAGAGTAATAGAAAGTATTCAGAAGGGGACAAGTGGTCAACAGAGCCACTAGTTCTTAGACTTTGAGCTAGAAGGAAATTAGTACACATTAAGTCTAATCCTTTCATTTTATGAGTAAAGGACTGGAGACTTAGAGTAGGTAACTGACTTGTCCCAGATCACACAAAGTAGCAGAGTTTGAAATTTGATTCAGGCTTTCTAGCTATAAAATCAATGTTGTTGTTTCCATTGGCTCATTTTGTTGTTGTTCGGTCATTTTTCGTTCATGTCCAACTCTTCGTAACCTCATCTGAGGTTTTTTTGACAAAGACACTGGAGTGGTTTGTCATTTCCCTCTCCAGCTCATTTAAAAAATGAGGAAACTGAGGCCAACAGGGTCACACAGTTTGGAAGTGCTCTGGCTGGATTTGAACTCATGAAGATGTCTTCCTGATTCCAAGTCCAGCACTCTATCTGCTGTGCCACCTAGCTGCCTTCTTCATTGGACCATAATGTTTCTTTGCTTCCACGTGTTACCATCAATGAGCCAAAATATCCTGGGTGTTTCTACTTCTCCCAACTTGCTAAAAGTCTTCGTGCTCCTACCAGACCTCATTTTTTTTTTAATTCAGATATGCGATGTCAGTCAAAGGTATAATCAAAGAACTCATAAGGATACTTTAAAGGAACAGACTCTGACTAACATTCATGAGGACTTTAGAGGGCCATCATGTAGGATTTTCAGATCTTTCTAAAAATTCACATGACCAACACGGGAACCCAAATTACATGGCAGATTTAAGCTGCTTACTTCTGAATATACAGCTAGAATAGGGAGGCAAAAGCTGTCACGGTAAATACTCTTTTAATGGGGACATTAGAAAAAGCTGGGCACTGTAAAACTACAGACCATTTCCATCCATAGCCAGCCAATCAACTATTTTGCTGTCAACACTGGTTTTTTGGCTTCACAGCAGATTTCTACAAAAATCAATTGGTTTGGTCACAGAGTCAACTTTGTTCAATCATCAGAAAACTAAAATAAAAAAGCAACCCCAAGTACGTCACCCCCGAAAACAACGGATCCACTGTTGGTTTTCATTTCAATCTTTTTCATCCCACAAAACTAGTTATCATCTCTTTTTGTAATAGATAACCCATTTCTAAGCAAATATGTTTCCTTGTCTCTGAGCTAGAGGTCATGAGACAAATTAAGAGCCTTACTGGTTTTGACGCTATATCGGATGACATCCTGGCAAAGTTTCAGGAGCCTCTGATGTGGTTCCCCCGTGTCCCTCATCTCCAGATCAAGCAGTTTCTTCAGCTGCTCCGGAGGCTGCCATTCACAAACCTAGAGACGGAAGGGGGATGTGGGGATGCATACTATAAATACTGCATGAGGTCAAGAGCAAGCAGAGGAAATCAAACAGTGGGTGACATGGAAATCACATCCAGCCAGGCAGAGGGGAATCAAAAATGACTGAAAAAATTGTGTTACAATTCACCAGCAGCCGGCTTGCTTGGCAGGGCCTACAAATACTAGACTGGTCACTGCTCATGGGGACATTTTAACAACCCACAGCCAAGCAAAAGAGCTGAAATTTAGTTGTCCCCTATTTGACTGCTTAATGATAGATCTATCCTCTATGGCTAGTCAAAGAAAGAAAATAGAACCACTCACCCACCCACCCACCCAAAAGAGCTCTTAATCCAATAAGAAAACAGCAGAGAGGAGGAGGAAATGCTTTGTAAGGTCTTGATATCAGCTCCTTGCTATTCCTCATACTCACAATGCTGTCTCTCACCTCTGTTCATTCAGAAAGGCCATCATTTATGCAAAGAATTGCTCCCTCCTCACCCCAACCTTTAAGAATTGATCTCTTCTTTCATTTCAATGGTCAGCTCATATCTACTCTTAATTAAGCCTTCCCTGTTCCTGTCTCCCCTCTCAATAATAGAGGAAAGTTGGGCTCTTCTTTAGGGATAGTAGACAGTTAAAAAAGAGGCTGATGAAAATATATTTGTCTAGAATTTTACAATCTAAAGAAAAGGGCTTTAAACTAAAGAAAAACAAGGACAGAAAAAGATATCTAAATAGCTATGATAATCCAAATGTGATACCCACCAAGCTGGGAACCATAGGAAGAAACTACAGTGTCAGAAGAAAAGCAATAGTATGCAAGCCAAAGAACTCAGAGGAGAAAAAATACAAAACTAAAAAGAGAAAGGGGGAGCCAATGCTGAAACTCAATGCACAAGATATGGGTAATGGGAGAGTAGATGAGAAAAACAAGAAAAACAATTTATCTCAGTGAGAATTGGTGGGGTGGGACATAAGGCCAGAAAATGGCCTTATGAAAGGGTAAGCCTTATTTTTTAAAAAAAGAACAGAATAGATAAAAAAAATGGGTATAGAGTAGCACCATATATTAAGAATATATATAACCATGTAAAGAAATGCAGAGACCAGATGTGGGATGTTCGAGTGAAGCTGGATGGAGACCAAAGTGAGATTATCATAAGCGTGTACAATAGATGATCTAGACAGAATGGAAATATAGAACAAGTTAAGGAAAGAGATCATAAGCTTGGAAAGGGGAAGGAAGGAGAAGAAGGATGTATTAAGCATATACTATGTGCCAGGTACTGTGTTAAAACACTATACAAATATTATCTCATTTGCCTGCATGGAGGCATGAGAAGGATCTCAATTTTGCTGACATCTATTGGAGACTGTCTCCATATAAAGTAGAGCAGCTAATGATTTCTTGATTTGCCTTAATGATAATTTCAACCTTCAAAAGATGAAGGAACTAAGAGGCAAATTGGATTCTGAGAATAACTCTCACTGACAAGAAGAATCATTTGCTTGAAGTAAACGATGGGAACCTTCAGGAGAAGTAACAATTGCATCTTAGACTATATAATCCAGAAAAAGAGGAAATATCTATTGTGAATTCTTGATTTGGAGAACGTAAAATTCAAAGCATCCAGTAAAAGGATAGGTAGAATCCTACAAATTAAGATTCTACAGAGGAAGTAATCTCAGGAATAATGGGAAGTTCTGACAAATGAAATTCTGTAAAGATACAAAGAGAAACAGGACCAATAAAAGGAAGAAGTAAGAGTTGCCTAAAGAGATTGATGTGGATGCACAGGGAACTCTTTTAAGACATATATGGAGACTTGAGAAGAAGACAATATTGGTTGGATACAAAATGGAATTTAATCCAGGGAGTCCTAAAATTAACATTGATCTTAAACTGGTTAGAATAGCTAAGAACAGTGAAAAGGATTTTGTTAGCTATTCTAAGAAAAAGAGATGATCATGCTGGGGGATAAGAGTCATGTTTAGGGTCCATAGGATGATAACAAACAACAAAGAGAAGGTGGTGATACTAAATCCCTATTTTGTTCCTATTTTCTCTGTGAAGTAAAATGAAAGATCCTTGGTCAGGAAAGGCTATGGCAAAATAAGACTAATAGAAGATTGATACCCAAGATCAGTAGGAAGAGAGGAAGGAAGCGATGAGATTCCCTGGATGAGTTCTAGTCATATGACTCAAATATTAACTTAGAAGAAGGCCTTTCTGTATGCTAACATTTTAAAACAATTATTTGGATAAAGACATAGCATGCTTAGTTAATTTTTAAATGATTTAGAGGTAGGAGAGATGGCTAATATATTAGATGAGACTCAAGAGCCCAAAGTAATTCCACAAACTTGACCATTTGGGGCAAATATAAGAAGATACATTTACTCCTATTAAATTCTAAGTCTTAATAAACTTGAGTTAAAAAATCATTCTCACAAATATAAGATAGGAGAGATTTATCTAGAAGGAAAAAAAGATCTTGGATTATAGTGGTCTGCAAGCTCAGTAAGAGCTAACTATGTGAGAAATGGTAGCCAAAAAAGTTAATGAAATGTTCACTGTCCTGTGATTGCCAGGATCCAGAAAAAGGGAAGTGACAGTAATCCTGCTTTGCCTGGTCCAAACACATTGGGAGTGTTGCTTTTTCTTCTGGGTGTCACATTTTAAGGAGGACATAAATAAGCTTGAGGGCAAGTAGGATTAAGAAGGGCCTCAAGATCATATCTCACATGGGTCCTTTGAATGAACTTGGGATGTGCATCCTGGAGCTGAGAAGAGAGGGAGGAAAGATGAGAGCTGTCTTGCGGTATTTGAAGAGCTGTTATGGGAAATGGATAGACTTGTTCTAGGGTCCAGTGAGCAGAACTAGGAACAATGGGAGGAAGTTACAAACATATTGGCAGAGGTAGGCTTGAGATAAGAAAAAAAATACCTAACAGCCAGAACTCTCCAAAACTGGAATTAGCTTCTAAGAAAGTAGTACATTTTTCCTCCTTGGAAGTTTGCAATCCAAGATTGAATGATCATTTTGCTCAAGATATGGCAAAGGCATGGGTGTGGGACTAGAGGATCTCTGAGGCTTTTCCAACTCTGGAATTAATTACCTTCTCTTTCACATCAGGAGCTTTGAGGATCACTTCTTCCATGATTAGTCGACAGGCCTCTTCCACGAATTTTTCTCCTGCTTTTGGATCTGTGGTGGGGCCATTAAGTATGATGCCATCAACTAAGATGACATTCCTCTTGTTTTGGACCATTTCCTGTTGTTCAGGGTCACCTGTGAAGGAAGGAAGGAAGGAAGGATGGGGGTAAAGAAAGGAAGGAAGGAAGGAAGGGAGGAAGGAAGGAAGAGATACTTATTTAGGGGGCATTTTCTTATACTGACCACCATTCATAATGATCACTACTAGAGAATTTTTTTCCATTTATTCCTGCTCTTCCCTTCCATCCCCACTCTCAGTGTATAACCCTATTCCCACTGACAGGTGAAGTTCTATGAAAATGAAACATAAGCTTTCATTCTGCTATTACAGAAAAGGCTTAACATGTGAATGGCCCTGAGAATTGGAACAGACGTATAAATGACTGGTATCAACCCTATTCTAAGAGCATCAGGGGAGGAAAGGGCAATGGGCACCTGAAAATCCTGAGAGCAATTCCAGGCAGATAAGAAGAAATGGATTTAGGAAAGGGAGACACAGAGAGAAGATAAACTTCAGCCACTTGGACATTTTTCCTGGAGCTATCTCTGCTATTGCACCTCAGAGATCACCTCCTAACACAAATGATGGGATGGTTCTATAAAAGGAAGTGCCCCCAATTCAGTGTATGAGCAAAACCCCTGAGAGGAATTATAGAAAAGGGTGTAGAGTGCTAGACTTGGAATAAGAAGGACCTGAGATCAATTCTAGTCTCAGGTATTCACCAGCTGTGTGACTCTGGGCTAGTCATTTAATCTCTAAGCCTTAGTTGCTTCATCTGTAAAATGAGGGTTTTAGCAACAACTGCCTCAAAGGGTCATTGTGATGATCAAATAATATATTTATTAAGCACTTAGCAAACCTTTAAATACTTGTAAGGTGGCAATTGTCTGAGATCAGATTAACTCAGACCCTTCTGACTCTAGGCCTGTCCACTGTGCTACCTCGATGTCCTGTTTTCTATTTGTTCTTTTAAAAAAAAAAAAACAACAACAAAACTTTAACTTCCAACACTATCTGTTGGTTCTAAGACAGGAAGGCAATAAGGGGTAGGCAATGGGAGTTAAGTGACTTGTCCAGGGTCACACAGTTAGGAAGTATCTGAGGCCAGATCTAAACCCAGGACTTCCTATCTCTAGGTCTACCTCTCATCCACTGAGCCACCTAGTTGTCCCTTCCATTGATTCTTGTCACATCTCTGCTAAAGAAAGAAAGAAAGAAAGAAAGAAAGAAAGAAAGAAAGAAAGAAAGAAAGAAAGAAAGAAAGAAAGAAAGAAAGAAATCCAGTGGCTTTCTGTAATCAACAAAGAAAAGTTCGGAATCCTTGCCATGGGATTCAAGGCTTCTGTTACTTAGTTCCAACCTACCTTTCTTTTCTTATCTCACATTATGATCCATCCCACATCAGTCAAACTGGACAGCTCCCTGATCATGTCCTCTCCTTTCCCGTCCATCTTCATATCTTCCCTTGATTCATCCCTTGGGCCCAAGAACCCACCTGCTGAAATCTAACGTATCCTTCAAGACCCACCCAAATATGACCAGCTCCATCAAGGCTTTCCACATCTTGCCAAGTACTTGTACCTCGTTCCTGCTTTGTATTTCAATCATATAAGTACATTAATATTTCATTTCCCTTGCCAGACCATAAAGCCCTTAGGGTTAGAGCCTCTGTGTGTTGATAAGAGTTTGTTGAATTCAATCAAACTGCTAAATTGAATTTCCTATTGCCAAATAATGCCACTTTTCTAAGACATGCATAACCTTGGTCCATGTTCTAAATGATAGGCTCATTCCGTTGCACTTTGGGGGGTCAGGGTTTATTTTTAGCTTCCTTGGGCTCTCCACCACCTAATACAATGCCTAAATATGTAGTAGGTGCTTAATAAGTGCTTGCCGGCAGTATCGTTCCAGTGCACCAGAGAATGTTCACTTTGGAGATCGACTCGGATTTTGCCCACAAATAAAAGAATCTGAGTACAGACATTTGAGCTCTTCTTGTAGTAGAGAGAAAGACATTTCCCCCCAGGAATACGCGTTACCTTTCCCGATTATGCTCTCTTATTTCATTTTCTTAAGACGGGCCAGAGCATCAGAATTAGGAAAGGGACCTTGAGAGTTCATCTGATAGTAGCTATGCCTGCAGGTAGGCAAATATCTCAAGTGAAGCCAACGGAGAGGGGCCGAGTCCTCCCTGGCATGCCCGAACCGTACGTGTACACGTATGTTTATCTAGAGCCTATGCACACGCAGCAGCCTCGCAGCCCCTGACAGCTACATTGTCAGGCTGATATGTGGCGTTGTGTGGAGCCGCTGCTCACGGAAGACCAGGATGGACAAGAATCGCTTTGGAAGGTCACGCCATCAGCAAGCAGGACTTACACAGACCCCGTGCCACGGGCTCCATCCGAGAGACAGAGATTAGAAAAGAAGGATTGGCTCCATTGTGGTCCCCGGACCACACGCATGCTTCATGGGACCCTCAGAACATGCAGAGGTCTCTGGGAACATGGCAGCATGTCGGATGGACTCTTTGGGCCACGTACAGGAAGAGGAGGCCAAGTGGGATGGATGCAGGACTGGTGGCCCCGGATGGGGCTCAGTCTGTGTAAGCAGAGGAGACACCCCCATCCAAGAGAGCATAGATCCAACTCTAAGGAGGAAGGTGCAACCTGCATACATATATCTTTTGGTCTGTTTTTCCTATTTTCCAGCAGCAGCAGAATCTCCTCTATTCTGTGCCCTGATCTTCCAAGGAATTAGGGGAGCTCAGTACATCTCCCTTCTAGGTAACACCACCCCCTTTTACACACACACACACACACACACACACACACAATCTTCATAGGCACATGTACACTTGCCTCCTGCTCCTTGGACATACTCAATCATGTAACATTTTTTAAGGGATCTTTATTTTCCCTTCCATAAATCATTCTTGAGCCAAAGAGATCAATACCAGAGAACAGACCGTCAGGACTCCTTTTCCACCCGACATCTCGAGGTGGCATTTGCAATGAGCCTTCATATTGCAGGCACTGTCTCCCTCCTGCAGACCCTCCCTCCTTTTCCTGTTGAAAGGCTGTGGGTGAGGGCTGAGGAGGTGAGGCTAGAAGCAACCTTCTTCGTTTTTAACCATTTCAAGCCTACACTTTAAACCTTACCAGAAAGCAACAAGAAACAGGGGGAGGAATGAGTCAAGGCCAAGCAATTTTGCACAAATGGCTCCAGTTTTAAAGCAGTTAAATATGAGAAGAGCATCAATGGTGTCATCTAAATCAGAGATTAAGGATTATTGAATGGAGAGAAAATAGCCTGCAACAAAAATGATTCTGCCATTTAATTTGGAGATTAAATTAATATTTACCTAACAGGCTTTGTGCTGGTCTTATTCTTTTTTTATGACCCAGTTCTTCCTTATAATCACATACATTAATTTCATTGTGCAAAGTTAAATACTTGCCATCTAAGAAAAGCATTTGCAATACCTAGCAAAGGGCCCAGTGGATTGCAAGTGCTTGATAAATGTTTGCAGAATGGAATAGAATAGAAAAAGAACAGAGAAGAGCAGATAAAAGAACAGACCAGAGAAGAGATTTATTGATTGATTCTTTAAGAAAAATATCTAAATCTATTTTTAAAATATTTCCAATATTTCCATTTTTTTGGATTTATAATATTAATATTTTTAAGCACCCAGGCTACAGAAATTGTGTAGACCAAAACGATGCCCATCTTGTCAAAAGAAAATGCTTGGATACAATGCTCTGGCTTTCCCTCTCCCCTTCAGGAAAAAAAATAATCTTATTGCTAGCATACTCAAACAGCATCCATGAGCAGATAAAAATGTCATGGGAAGATTTACCACTTTTTTGCAACTTGAAAAAGATGGAATCTTCTGCAAAGGATGTGGCTTGCATGAAAATGTGAAAGGTGAGTTATCAAGAGCTCCCCCCAAATGACTTCCTATCACCTTCCTTCATGTTATAGCTAAATTAGCTTTGGTTTTGAAATGATAGATTTAAAATTCATAAGAGTCAAGAGCTACAGCAGCCNAGGACTTATATAAGTTAACAAAAAGCTATAGCAAATTGGTCATGGTTAATGACTAAATGGGAGAGAAAAGCAGAGACCAAATGGATCTTGGTCCCAGAGAGAATGATAGAGCCAAAGGGAATGGGGAGGGATAGCTGGGTGGGAGGAGAAAAAGAGAAGTTAGTGGAAGAGAATCTAAGAATAAGATAAGAACTTGTCTCCACTTACATAACCCTTAAAATTATTTGGGAGGGAAAAAAAAGCCAAAGCAAAGGAGAGGAATATCAGTAGATGCCAATGATAGACAACTGGAGAATTTCAAAGATTTTATCAATGGAGGGATTCTCTCCATGGATGGAGGCAGCTAAACTGTGAGTCAAAAAGATAGGTTTGAATCTTGCCTCAGACATTACTAGTTGCGTGACACTAAACTAAAGAACTAACCTCTCTGAGCCTTGGTTTCCCTAGTTGAAAAACAAAATAGTTGGCCTTGATCATCTCTACGCTCCCCTCCCTCTTTGAATCCAGAATCCTATGCCTGATAGCCCACTATCCCTACAACTTATAAATCTCAAGAGATGTGGCTGAAAAATTCATCTTTTTGCAGCCAGCCAGTGAGGAGTGAAAGCCCACCGGGTCACAGAAGGTCCAAGTTGAAAAGGATTTTCTTGGCCATCTAATCCAACCTAGACCTGAAAAAGTATCCCTTTCAGAACCCACTTGTCAAAGGTCAATCTAGCTCTCATCTGAATCCAAAGTCAGCTAAACTTGGCTTTCCTCTGGCCAAGGTACAAAACATCAATAGTCCTGTAATCAAGGCTTTCCATATTGGTCAGCCCTGCCAGAACTTGCATCCCAGTGACATGGCTTAATGAGGAATCAGAACTGGGCTTCATTTGGGGGTAGAGACTCCATTATGTCAATGGATCCATGATCTCCTTGAAATCAGGGCAGCCAGTGATGCCTAATGGGATCAGTCTAAGTCTTTTTATTCTAGATGTTTCCTGTGTATGCCTTTCTATCAATTATCCACAGATGGCAGGTAGTTTTAACCATAAGAAAATGTGATGTCTCTCAGGGGGACCCAGCTGATGAACTAGAGAGATAAAAAGGTAAAAGAACAAAACATAAAACTGTATCAGAGAAGAGCTGCTCTCTCTACTGCTACCACTTGCTGAGAAGGAAGATGAAGACATTGACAGAGAGGAAGTTACTCTTCTGTATCATCACTTGTTCTTGTTGGGTGGTGCAAAAGAAGATGAATCTTGTAAAGGAGGAGAGTTGGAGAGGGTTTTGCCAAACTTTAATAGTCACTGCCTTTTTCTTGAAAAGCATACTACTACTTCATCTGAAATATCATTAAGTCTGAATCTAAAAATGATGGATACTACAGCTGCTGTCATGGAGCAAACCCAACTAATCAGAGGAACAGCTTAAAAAGTACAGCATCAGAGCTTCAAGTAGAAGATAGATTCCCACACTAAGATGTTGTACCCAGGGAAATATTTGTCCAGCACAGAATGGAGCAGCTCAACTTAGTAATTGAAGCATTTCTTCACAATATTCACAAGTAATATGCTCATTAGAAGGAACTTTTATAGATAGTTTCTGATTTAGAAAGAAGATATCAAAGTCTAGAGTTCCCAAATGGAGTTGTCCTGGCCACATGCTTTATCTATACCCTTCACTATAATAGGACTCTAAGTGTGTACCCACTTTCCCCATGGATACATCGATGGGAGCCTGGGATCTAGGTTTTTTTGTAGAATGAAGTATAATTAGTATATGTTTGCTTTGCATTTTCAGTAAATGTTTTGGTTGAGGTTCATTGAATTTTAGTGATTGATTCATTCATGTGAAATACTGAGGTGGGAGCCCCTAACTACAGTATTGGTAAGTAAAGTCAC
Source organism: Gracilinanus agilis (assembly GCF_016433145.1). NCBI lineage: Eukaryota > Metazoa > Chordata > Mammalia > Didelphimorphia > Didelphidae > Gracilinanus > Gracilinanus agilis. The sequence continues at coordinate 23,942,345 of NC_058134.1, read as the reverse complement.
CCACAAGTGTTACTCCTAGGATCCTGAGATTAGCAAGTTGTAGTAGCTGCCTTTCTTCTAGGGAAATACTAACTTACTAGTGTAGACACGGGTCAGGGAAAAACAAACAAGCAAGAAAGAATGAGTATTCCTGAGAAGGGTGGAGGCGAAAAGAGGACTACATAAGTAAACAATCAAATGATGACTACAACTTTCACAGGGGTAGGGAATCTAGAATAAAGAATTAAATCTAGAATTATAAATAACATGGCAGAAAGTAAGAGGACAATCGATTTGATTCTTTTAATTGAAAATTCTCCTGCATTTGTCTCTACTCTTCTCAGACTTACAAGTAAAATGTTTCATAACTTGCTTATTTGTTCTATGCTCTCACCCCCAATATCTCAATTGCAAATTCAAAACCACTAATTATGATTCCTCTGAAACTTTTCCCAGGGGCTCATTCCAGCATGGAGCTGATCCCAGATTCTTAAAAACTATGCAAAGGCAATGCAAACTCCAATAGATTCTTCCAAGCCAGAATAATTTCAAGTACAGGAGCAGTGAAGGATGGTCTTTCTATTATCTGAGGACCAGATTGGCCAAGTCAAGAAGCCCATCACTAAGAGACTTTTGTTGATTTCCACAGATATTAGTGACTCCCCTAATAACTGTGTATTTGTTCTATAGATCTTATATATGCTTATCTGTGGACATGACATCTTCCATTTAGTAGCAGGAAATGACATGCTTATTTTTATATTAGTATTACTAATACCCAGGATAGTGCCTAGTATGGGGTAGGAACTCATCAGGGCTTGCTGGTTAATTGATTGGCTGGATGGTGAATTTCTGAACTATGCTCACTCTCAAAGGGCATCCACTAAATTTTCTAATGGAGATGTAGAAGGAGGCAGGATAATGACACAGAAGATGGACTGCTAGGCTTAGAATTGGGAAGAAAGGGTTTCAAATCCCATCTCTGACATTGGGTGAGACACTTATCTCTCTAAGCCTCTTTCCTTAACTGAAAAATATGAATGATAATACCTAACATACCCATATCATAGGGTTATTATGAAAAGTGTTTGTAAAGTGCTTTAAAAGTATGATATAAATATTAGTATTCACATTATTATTGTAATACTCATATGCTCATACTAATGAAAGCATAGACTTTTGAATTCCTGAAATTATGCTACTTTTTTAGAGAGAACAATAAAATGGAAAAAATCTAGGATGATTAGCTTGGAGCAAGGATGAAGTCAGGGGTTCTGAAATAGTTTCATGGACCCCTTTGATGGTCTGGTGAACAGCCTATAGATCCCTTCTTAGAATCATATTTTAAAATTCATAAAATACTTAGGATTACAGGAGAATAATAATGATAACTTGCATTTACATAATCTTCTATGTACCAGGCACTGAGCCCAGCATTATACAAATATTATTGCTTTTGATCCTCACAACAACCCTAGAAGGTAGGTACTGTTATTATTCCCATTTTGCAGTGGAAAAGTGAGGTAAACAGAGATTGAATGACTTGCTATTAGGGTCCCATAGCTAGAAAATATCTGAGATCAGATTTGAACTCAGTCTTTCTAACTTAAGCTTGGCACTCTATCAGTTGCACAACCTAGCTGCCCATATCCTGTTATACTGAAATACAATTATAAAAATACATTTTGTAAAGGTCATGGAACTCAGCTTAAGAATCCCTGAAGAGAGAACAATTATTGAAGGACTAGCAATTAGAGGGAGGATTATCCTTGTTCTGCTTGGCCCCAGTAGGTAGAAGCAAGAACAAAGGATAGAAGTTACAATGAGGCAAATTTAGGTGAGACGTGAAGAAAAGATTTCCTAACAATTAGAGTTATCACAAAGTGAAACAGGCTTCCTTGACAGGTAGTTCCTCCTAGTTGGAGCTCTTCAGGCAAAGGCTGGGAGAACATTTGTCAGGTATAGTATAGAAGCAAGTCCTGAATTTTTGTCGTTTTATTATTTCAGTCATGTCCAACTCTTTGTGACTCTATGTGGGATTTTCTTGGAAAAAATATCACTGTGATTGGCTATTTCTTTCTCCAGGTGATTTCAAAGAAAAGGAAACCGAAGCCAACAGGGTTAAGTGACTTGCCCAATGTCACTAGGAAGTGTCTAAGTCCAGATTTTAATTCAATCTTCCTTACTTTCCAGGTCCAGTACTCATTCCACTGCAGCACCTAGCTGCCCCTCAAGTCCTGTATAGATACAAAACAGACTCAATTTCTACTCCCACCACTCTCAGGCTCTAAGCTCCCCTCCAGATCTGAGATTTTATGAGTTGCCTACTCTAATATAGATTAGCTTTGATCTCAGATTGGGTCCTGACATGATGTCTCACCAAGAGTACCAAAAAAAAATTAGAAGTAGTCAGAAAAGAAGGAATGGAGAAGGTGGAGTAATCCAGAGCAGCTCTGTGGCACCATGAGAATGCTCTCCAACCAAGATTAAAATATCTCCACAAAATGAATACAGGAGTGAAAGAACCAACAAGGATAGAGTGAAATGACTTTCAAGAGAAGAAAAACCAAAAAGGTAGGCAAAGAACACCTGGGGCACTGGGGTGAGAGGAAAGCAAAGCCAGCAAAAAGCTGTAGCAAGGAGGGAAAAGCAAGCCACACCTCCACATCCCACATCTGCTGTCCAAGGTTCAGAACCCAAGGCCAAGCCAACATTCAGCCTATGAGATCCTGCCTGGGCGAATAATGGTACAAGCCAACCCATATCCCTTGAAATTTCAAACCTCTGGAGAAGTCCAGAGCTCCAGACAAGGGAATTCTAGTCTGGGCTTTGGATAAGGACTTAGTTCACACTTTGGGGTGGCTGATAGTACTAAGTATTAAGTACTCATCTTTTTGCCTAAAGTTCAGGGTGGAGCTCCAAGACAGGACAGATCAAGGGTGTGCCTGATTGGATCAAATACACAGTGAGATCAAAAGCTTGAGCCTAAGCCTTAGACTAGAATTTGATCAGCCCTGGACCTGATCTATCAAGATCAGAGTGAGATCAAAAGCTTACACCTAAGCCTGAGGCAAGTCTTTAAGCTATCAGCATCTCAAGGGTCATTTGAAAGAAGGAATGGACAAGCAAATGAATAGATAAAAACCAAAAACATTTAATAAACAATTATTATGTGCCAGACATTGTACTGAGGACTGGAGATACAAATATTTTTTTTTAAAGACAATCCTTGCTTTCAAGGAGCTGATATTATTTTTTTTATTCAAGGATAATTTATTTTCCTAATTACATGTAATAACAATTTTCAACATACCTTCTTCTGAAATTATAAAAACCAGATTTTTTCCCTCCCTTCTCTCCTCATTCTCAGAGATAGTAAGCAATTTGATATGGGTTATATATGTATTATCATGCAAAACATATTTCCAGATTGGTCATTGTTATGAGAGAAGACTCATATAAAACCAAAATACCCAAAATAAAACTGTAAATAAATGAATGTATGGATATGGAATTATATGGAATGAAAAGATAGTATGCTTTGATCTGCATCTGATTCCAAAAGTTCTTTCTCTGGAGGTGGACAGCATCCCTTTCATAAGTCCTTCAGAATTGTCCCAGATCATTTCATTGCTGAGAGTAGGTAAGTCTTTCACAGTTGATCATCTTATAGTATTACTGTTACTGTGTACCATGTTCTCCCAGTTCTGCTTATTTCACTCTGTATCAGTATATGTAGATCTTTCCATCTTTTTCCGAAATCATCCTGTTTATCATTTCTTATAACACAATAGTATTCAATCACCAACATATACGACAATTTGTTCAGCCATTCTCCAACTGATGTACATTCACTCAATTTCCAATTCTTTGCACTACAAAAAGAGCTGCTATAAATATTTTAATGCAAGGTCCTTTTCCCTTTTTTATAATCTCTTCAGTATATAGACCCAGTAGTGATATTACAGGATCAAAGAGTATGTACAGTTCCAAATTGCCGCGAGTTGATATTCTAATAGGGAGAGATCATCATTCATATGTATTAACTCTTATACCAATAATCAACTGGGAAATGAATTATTTCTGAAAGAAAGGGGGGAAGAAAGGAACAGCCTTTTGGAATGATGATATAATTCACCCATCTTCAAAGGTTGTATGTAGTAGAATATAAACTCTACTAGAAGGCAGTTAGGTGACACCATAATGCAAAAATATGAGTTCAAATCCAGCCTCAGACACTAACTAGCTGTGTGACTTAGGCAAGTCACTCAACCGTGTTTGCCTTAGTATCTTCATCTGTAAAATGAGCTGGAGAAAGAAATGGCAGACTACTCCAGTATCTCTGCCAAGAAAACCCTAAATAGGGTCATGAAGAGTCAGAAACAACTGAAAAATGACTAAACTATAAACTTTACTATCTGGGGTTTGTTTTTATGTCTGTCTTTACAGAGGCCACTGGGTGGTACAGTAGATAGAATGCTAGAAGTCTGGGAGACCTGAGTTCAAATGTAGCCTCAGACATTTACCCTGGGAAAGTCACTTAAACTCTGTCTCCCTCCATTTTTTCAAATATAAAATGGGGATAATACTAGCACTTGCCTCCCAGAGGATCAAATGACATAATATTTTTAAAGCACTTAGCATAGTACCTAATAGTAATTCATAAGTGCTTTTTCTATTATTTCAATCGCTCATTTTCTGACTAGTTTTAATTTTTTTTGTATTTTTGGTGGAAGTATAATTTCATAATCCCACAATGCACATTCTCCTTTTCCTGTTAGGATACAGGTAGACCTTTAATGCTTTTTTGAATCCTCATGGAATTAGATTGGATTTTCTAGCATACAGGAGAATAATCAAGTTGCTCTAAGTTGATTCTTGATTGAGAAACATCTGCCAGGGTACAACTTGGTAAGGACTCTCACAACTGGCTTATTTTATCAGCCCAAGAATCTTCATCAGGTAAGATTGGATTCAGAAACAAAGTACTTGAAAAATGTCACTCTACTATTTAGAAACTTCAGAGTTTTCTGGTTGTATTCCACTACTCATGATCAATCTCCTCTGCTCACAAATGTTGGATCTCCCTCTGTAAGACCAAAGCCAAGTGATGCAAACCGAAAATATGCCAGCAATGGAGGTTTGTTGTGCCTTTGCAATTAGCCAGGGATTGGGACATCCTTGGGTCATCTAAAAAAGAAAGCTTGGAATCCATATGGCAACCCAATAACAAATGTTTTGAAAGTGTCTACTAAATCCAGGACCCTTGGCTGGGCTGGAGACAAAAAGATGAGTAGTCAGAAGGACAAGAGTCTGGTTGCCAAAAGACACCATTTCTCTCTACAAAATTTTAACAAGTATTCACACACTTCAAGCTGAGGATTTCCAGAGAGGGAAAATCACTGCCTCTCCAAGAAGCCCATTCTACTATTAAAGAAGTCTAATGCTTTGGACATTAAAAAAATATATATATATATAACTAAAACTGCATATCAGAGCAAAGTAATCCCTGTCTTATATTAGAGTCTTTGATATACTTTAATAAATCTGTCATGTGTTTGTTACCTTCTTCCCAACTCTCAAAGTTTATTTTGGTTTTGGCCAAATATCTCTTTCCCCTTTTTTAAACTATTTTAAACAAAATATTCCCTTAACGCATCAGAGAAGGCATCATTTAACAAAAAGATGTATATATAAACTATGTCTTACCTATTTCTATTTATCAGATCTTTCTCTGGAGGTAGATATATACAAATCATTCTTCAAGCAGTATTTCTGTTGTTATATATGTTCCCTTGGTTTTGCTCATTTCACTCTTCATAATTCATGTAGGTCTTTCTATGATTTTTCCAAAATTAACCTGTTCATCATTTCTTGCAGCACAGTATCATTCCAACATAAGCATATGCCATGGCTTGTTTAGCCATTCCCCTATGGATGGGGATCCCTTCAATTTCCAGTTCTTTGCCATCACAAAGAGAGCTGAAATAAATATTTTAGAAGATACAAGTTCTTTTCCTTTTTCCATAAATGCTCAAAAGATACGAATAGTCAGTTTGGGGGAGAAATTCCTTTCCCTTTTAACTATTCTCATGTGACATGAATTATAGACTTCATGTCATTCTCATCAGCACCTTCTGGATGTGTTCCACTTCATCAATATCCTTCCTCAAATTTGGGGTCTCAAATTTGATACATTACCTATTTGTAGTATCATTCAGGCAGAGCTCATTTTCAACATTATACCTCTTTTAATACAGCCTAGGAAAATATTAGATTTTTTTACCAAAACTAAAAATGCTGGATCTTTTCAGTTGTATTGTTTTCTGGCTTCACCTCTCTTTTCCTGTACCCCCCCAAATGTTGAGATCCATCTAGTCCATATTATTCTTCCAATCAACCTGAGTTACCTTAGCTAAAAAGAAAATGAAGTTAGTCTTTATTCTTGATAAAGCTGCACTGCTTTTTAAAAGATCACTGCTTCCCTTTCTAAATACACACAAACCATCTCTTTAAAAAAAGGAATCTAGAATTTGGTCAAGAATAGAACACAGGCTTACTTTATTCTCTTCCTTTTTTGTGAAAATGGAGAAAATTCATTTCTCTCCAGTCCTGCAACATTCCAAATTTCCATAATTGTTCAACTTTTTCTTACACAAGTGCATCAGTGATATCCACCACTTCCTTTAGTAACTCTAGGCTATAGTTCATCTAACCCTCATGCTCTGAATGCAATGAAGACATTTAGGTGTTCATCCCTGTGCAGTCATAGGCAAGTCACTTAGTTGCTTCATCCATAAAATGAGGGAGTTGGACTAGATGGCTTCTGAGGATCCTTCTGGCTCTGGATCTATACATTTACACATCTCCTCCCTCATAGAGATCCATTATCTACACATTCCATTCAGCTCCTCTTTGATCTCCTTGTACTCAGTATGGTGAAAAAAAACCCGTCAACAAATAAACATGTTTGGCTGTTGCTTGGCCTTGGCCTTAGCATTCATTGAGAAGTTCAATTTATTTGGAGATTGAGCACTCCTGAAATTATTCCTAAAAGTCTGTTCTATTATTTAAATTCATCAATTACTTGGCCCTTGTGTCCATCTTCTTTTGAAAACTGGAATTGATCGACATGTCTTGCATTGGTCTCTTTAGACCTATTGCTCTTTTCTTCTTCAACAGAATCATTTTTGATGCCTTCAGAGTGTTATTCTTGAGAGTTTCCTCATCCCTGTTGGACTAATTCTTGTGTTTTTTCCAGCTGCTTCAGGTTTCTGGAAGTCTGAACTACTGATCACTAAAGCATTGCAGTATTACCAGGGGAAGTCAAGAAATAAAACTCCAATTTCTCCATTTCAAATATTGTTTCTTGAGTCTCTTATCAATTACTAAACCACACTGAACTATTTGAAAGCAATTTTAGCCTCCTACAGGAATAAACAATTAAGTTTCTACGATCTATTAATTGCAGTGTACTGCAGAGTCTGAGAACTAAATTATTCAAGTGTTAACTTCAAGATTTGTAAATGTATCCATTCAACTAGCAATTTAAATATATGCTATAAAATGATGAGTAATTTGCATGTCCCACTGATCCTTTTCATGGGGGGTGGGGTGAGCATCTATGTCAATACATTCCCTGAATAATATGATTTGGGCGTTTTGGAAACAGCAAATGTTAGCACAAGGGTTGGCAACCTCCAGCACAGATGGTACATTATTTTATTTTTAATTTTAGAGGTGTATGGACTTTTTAATTATACCACGCCCCCTCCCTACCACCTATACATGCCAAAATGCAGCCTTAATCATTCTTCTCAGACAAGTTGTCTCCCACATATACATAAAAAATTGACAAATCATATTTCCTTTTTTGACAGGGTTATGAGACTGGTAGATCAAGGGAATATTAAAGAAGTTATCAAATGACTCACTGAAATCCAAATGTACTAAATCTCAAATGCTATGCTTGTGGTCAATATCAGGATTCTGTCTGGTTGATAATATAGTTAGATTTAAAACTAATATAATAGCTGGACTTAAAGAGTAGTCACAAATAGGTCTGGGGGAGGTCCTAGTAAAATGTCCCAAGGATTTTTGCCCTCTTCTGTTCAACATTTTTTTCAATGACTTTTATGAAGGTATAGATAATATGTTTATCCAATTTTCAGGTGAAACTAAATGGGGAAGGATTGCTAATATGTTGGATGATTGAGTTAAGAGGTAAAAGGATAGGACAAATACCATGAGAAGAAATTGAACAGAGATAAATGTAAGAGTCTGACCCAGGACTCAAAAAATCAATGATGCAAATAGACCATAGGGAAGGCTTGACTAAACATTGGTTTTCCTCTGTGAAAAAAATCTAGAAGTTTAGTCTACTTTGGGCCTGATAAGAGTCAAAGGTATGATTTGGGAGTTGAATACAACATGCATATTAAAAGAGTCAAGATATCACTAACAAGAGAAAGTGATAATATCCCTGGTCATATCACAGCTAGAGTATTTTGTTTAGTTCTGGAAACCACATTTTAGGAGGAAGACTCATTGCCATAAAGTGTCCTGTCAATTTCTAAATAAATAAGAAAAATTGAGTTTTTTTGAACATTCATTTTTCTTTTATCCCAGAAAAAGAAAAGGACTTACTATGATATTTCATGAGTTCATTATATTTAAATACATATAAAGTCTTGTTTGATATTGATGATGGGTTATTTAAGTTATATATGTGTTCTAAGTATATATGATGTAAATAAAATATGTATAAATATATAATGTAAATAAATCTCTAATGGGGATCTGCTATTTTCAGGTAAATATCAGCAGCTTCCTTTAAAGTCAAACAATTTTTAGAAATCATGGAATTATTCTGCAATCATAAATTCCATTAATTAAGATGTTCATATAATGAAGTAATATAAAAACATAAGAGGAGCTGACATTTATATAGGACTTCAAGGTTATGAAAGCAATTGATATGAAAAGACATGATATCATTTTATTCTAACAGCAACCATGTAAGGTAAATACTTCGGATACTGTTATCTCTATCTCAGAGATGAGAAAACTCAGATTCCAAATTAAGTGACTTTTCCAAGGTAACAATAAATATCAGAGGCATGATTCAAACTTGGTTATCTCCTGACTCCAGATCTACCATCCATTTGACTGTTTCATTCTTCCTCATGTCGAGTATGTATCTATTGAAGACAAGAAAGAGACTCCAAAAAAGAGGGAGGAAAATAAATGCAGCATGGCAGGTATTATAGCTTGAGTTCAGTGAGGAGCACTAAAAAGAATGTTTTACAAAGAGTCAGTTAGTCAATAGACAGTCATTAAGTGTCTACTATGTGCCAGCTATTATGCTAAGTTAAGAGTTAGGATGATGACTTCAGTTTCCACTTTTCTAACCAACTAGTTTTGTGGCCATGAGAAGATTACAATCTTTGTGACTTGGTGTCCTCATCCATAAAATGGGGTGCATATTCCCTGTAATATCTATTTCACAGAGCTGTTGTAAAGTGAAAATAAAATGTATGTAAAGTATCCTGCAAATATCAGAGTTTTGTGTGAATGTAACTTCTCCTCTATTAATTAACTTCTCCTCTATAAATGAGCTGGAGGAGTAAATGACAAACCACTCTAGTATCTCTGCCAAGAAAATCCCAAATGAAGAGTTGGATGTTACTGAAACGACTGAATGACAACAAATTCTCATCATTATTATTTTTATCTTGAGAGAGGTAGAGTTAGGATTGGTAGAAGGACAAATTTCCTGGCAATTAGAGCTACCCCAAAGTGGAGCACCTTGGTTTCCCCATCCCTGCAGGACTTCTAGCAGGGGTTGGCTGACCATGTATCACAGATGCTGAAGAGTAAAGCAGACTCTGAGGGCCCTTTGAACACTGAGACTTTGGGGAGACTGGGGCGAGCATGCCTAGGAAGACATGTTTTCCAATGAGCATCTTGGAAGTAGAGCCAGGAAAAAAGTTTAATAGAGAGATGAGCTTGTTCCTGAAGTGTTTGCCAATGACCAGAAATATGTCCTCAGGGAATTCAAACAAAGGATGGTTTCTCTTCTGAAGGAAGGACATATCTTTGGATTCTATTCAAGATTTAATCTTCAAGACATTCCTGCCAGGTAGGTGCTATTATTATTTACACTTTATAAACAGGGAAACTGAGGCATAGAGAAGTTAAGTGATTTTCCCAGGGTCACATAAATTCTAGCAGATGTCCAAGGTGAGATCTGAAATCAGTTCTTCCCAATTCTACCTATTACACCACCAATTTATTTTATTTACTCAGAGGGCCACTCAAATAGTAAGAATCAGAAATTCCTATTTGATGACTAAGGGGAATATTGTTAGAAGAAAGACAACAAGACCCCTAGCACATTGAGCAGAACTCCCCACGGGAAGCTATGGTTAAAAATCCTCTAGTCTAAGAGAGCCACAAACAGCATCTGTTTTAGGAGTGCCTGCAGTGATGAAACCATAGTCTATTCACATATTAATTAGAGCGCAGCTCCATTAAAAACTGTCAGGACATTGTTCTAGTCAGCACCTATTTCAAGTTTTAATTGTTGGCTCCATATATACCAAAACATTCACAGCAGCACTTTTTGTGGCAGAAAAAAAAAATGGAGCTGCCCATCCCTTAGAGAGATGGCTGAACAACCAGTGGTGCTTCTCTGCCATGGAGTATAACTGCACTGTAAGAAATGATGGAAATGAGGGATTAAGAAAAGTATGGGAAGATTTATCTAAATTTCACATGAAATAAACAGAACCAAAAGAATAATCAGATACCATAATAATAGTGATGGAAACAAAATGACCTTAAAAGAAGTTAAATTCAGAATAATCGCCATCCATCCTTGACCTACGGTAGCTATGACAGAATATATTTTCCTTCTCTTGGTGGAGAAGTGGAGAGGTCAAGGACATGGAAGCTCTTGGGTAGAGTAAACATTGCTTAAATAAATTTTTTTGTATGCATGTGTGACAAATAAGAGTTCAAATCAGGGAGAGAGGATTTATAATGAAATGACAGTAATGTAATTTTAAAATAATAATGGCTGACATTTATGTGGCATTTTAAGGTTTTGCAAAGTACTTTACCTTCACAAAAGGTAACAATTATTTTTATTAAAAAGATTTCCGTTGGCCTTGTTTTCAGCCAGTGGCATCTATATGAAAAGTAAAAATGTTTCCAAATGTCAGAAATAATCCATTTCACATTTCTATCCCAGTTTCCTGCAAATTGGTACTGAGAGTTAAGCTAGTATTGCAATGGAACCAATCAGGGTGCAAACACACACGGTACAATTTTAGCCTGTTTCAGATATCAGAATGAATAGATAAAATAAATCTAAAACACCATCTAAGCCTATTGATTTTGGAAGTCAATATAACATATTAGAAGATCAAAAAACATGGCATCAAAAATGCTGAAATGGGGATATCATCACTTGTGGAAAAACTGGAACAAACAAAAGAAAAGGAAATAAATTAAAGAGACATAGAAATTAGAGAAGGAATAATTTAAAGCCCAACAATGCTGCAGCTAAATCACCCAAGTAGGTTTTAATATTTCATAATGACACACGGCTGTCTTAAGTCATTTACATAGCCCGACACTCCACAATATATTCTACCAAGATGCTTCTGGAAACTTAAATTCTCTTAGCAGGAGAACGAGAAACCCCTGGTTGTTAAAGAAGAAATGTAAATATCCGTTTCCTTGACCTTACAGGTGCTCTGTCTGCTCCTGCTTTGAATATTTCTAACTACCTTCCCCTGTAGGAAGAAGAATCAAATGAGAGGTGAGGCAGGTTGATTCTGGAGAGATCCGCTTCTCCTCCCAATGGATTCTCTGGGAGACTGTCAGTAAGTTACTCCTCCTCCCTGGACTCAAGTTCCCTATCTGTAAAATGGACTGGGATGAGGAGGGGGAAGTTAGACTAGAAGATTTCCACTTCTGGCATTCTGTGAATCCAGGCCAAAACCTGCCTAATAGAAATTCTCAGCCACTTAATTAAGATAAATCAAATTAACATCCCCTTCTTTGCAATAACAGGCAATCACTTAATCTGCCATCAACATGTTAGTAAATCAGGTAGACAGAAGTAGGCAGCCATTTAGTTAGTGCATTACTGATTAACATTTTTTGTCCATTTGAGCTTCTCTGTTTCCACCTGGAGAACTATTTAAAATGGTAATGATAACAATAACAATAATGAAGTTGTTGAGCTAGTATAATGGGGAAAGGACTAATGGAGTGTAGCCCAACATGGGGCACTTGGACGCTTTCCCAGGTCTCCTTGAAGCATATTTACCCCTAACGTAAATAAAGTCACTTGAGTTTTTGCATTGATAGCTTTTGTTTTTACAACACTTCCATTTCCAAATATATCCCTCTACCCTTCTCCACCTTCTCTTACACAAAGAACTAGGAGAAAAAACGCAATTCAGCAAAACTAAGCAGTATATCATCTGAGCCTGGTTGCATAGGCAATGTTCCACTCCTTTGGTCCCTCCGTAAGACAGGGAGAGAGGTACATTTTTTTCATCTCTTCTTCAGGGCCAGGCTTGGCCATCATAATCAAACATTGTTCACTTTCTGACTTTTTATTCTTTCCAAATACAATGGCAAGTCGTAACTCCATTTGCCTCTATTTCCTCACCTGTAAAATGAGCTGGAGAAAGAAATGGCAAGCCACTCCAGTCTCTCTGACAAGAAAACCCCAAATGGGGGTCATGAAAAGTCAGATACAACTGAAAAATGACTGAACAACAACAAAGAAAATTAGTGGATATCGTCTATGTTTCTAGTTCTCAGCTACTCCAAAAATACTGCTATAAATATTTTGTGTTGATGGAGTCTTTCTATCTCTGGTGGCCTTAAAAAATATGCCTAGAAGTAGTATTTGTGGGTCAAATGATAAGTGCATTTTAGCCACTTTCTTAGCATAATCGCAAACTTTTCTAAAATTATTAAGGAAACTCACATTTCCATTAACAGTGTAAAAGTATGTCTGTCTTTCCACAACCCCCCCGACATTGACTATTCTTTCTCATCTTTAGATGAATTCATTTAAGCTACCTTCCAATCCCAATTAACTGCTTTCTAACTATGTCATGATTATTGCTGGCATTTCTATAGCCTGTTAAGTCTTGGAAAGCAATTAAAGCACATCTTCTCATTTGCTCTCATTTAATCTCTATTGCCCCCCCCCCCCATCCTCCATGGAGTATGGAAATGAGAATTCTTTTTTTTAATTTTGTCTTTGTATTCCATTTCTAGAGTACATAGTAAGTGTGTAATGAACACAAGTTAGAGGGGATGGATCCATCTATCTGTTTATTCAATAAGCCTTCAGTGCTATGTGCTAAGACTGTTCTAGAAAACAAAGACAAAGAAAAATGAAATTAGTACTTGCTCTCAGGGATCTTATATTTATAGAGGGAGAACAATATATAAAGAGATACAAACTATATACCATCATTTGGGGAGAAATCACTAATACTAAAGGAATCAGTAAAGTCCTTAAAGAGAAAAGGCATTGACCTTCCTGTTAACAAATATTATCTTTTTTTTTTAAACAAATGAGAAAATTGAGGCCAAGAGAGATGAAGTGATTTCTCCATAGTGACATAAAAGCAAATTACAAAAAAAAATGTAGAATTCAAACCCAGCGTTCTCTCAGTTCTGGGTCTGGTAATTTTTTCATTCTACTGATTGTAGCAATGGAAAAAGACAAGCAATAACTGGAATTCACTGAGTTCCCATTACATTCAAAACATAGAAAATCCAGGAATAGAAAATCCGAACCCCATCCTCAAGAAACTTAGAAAATAGTCTTCTTGCCATTTCCATGGCCTATCTTCACCTAAAGACTTTTCAGAACATTGTCCCAATACCCCTGTTCACAGAAAGAAAAGAGGAAAAGGGAAAAAAAGGAAAAAAGGAAGGAAGGAAGGAAGGAGAGAGAGAGAGAGAGGGAGGGAGGAAGGGAGAGAGGAAGGAGAAGAAAGGAAGAGAAGAAAGGAGGGAGGGAGAAAGAAAGACTCCTGACTCAGTTTCCCTATATTTCAGAGTAGTCCAATACCATCATGGATTCAGCTGTGCAATATTGGACAGGTTGCTCCACTCTTTATGTCATATTTCCTGATCTGTACAATGAAGAGATTTAACTTGAGGATTCATCAGGTGCCACTGATCTCAATTATGAATTAGTAGATGGCATTTTGAGAGATGCTATGGGAAAAAGTGCATCCTCTTACAACCAGTCAATTGAGGGCCCCTCTGAATTTGGCAAGGTTAGTCCTTAGGCTATGGGGATAAATTTTAGGGAGTCTATGAATACAACTGGGGGAAAATTACATCTTTATTTTAGCCAAAATCTAACTGAAATTTGACATTTTTAAAATTGTGAATGTAGGTAATAAGCATTATTTTGATAAAGGGTCCATAGGCTTCACTGGATTGCCAAAAGGGTCCACAATACAAAAAAGGTTAAGATCTTCTGTTTTGGGTCAAGTGAGAACAAAGCTGGAGTTTGAACTTTTTATGGCTGTCCTGAACCCCTCTGACATTCTGGTGACACCTATGGCCTCTTTAAAAAATTTTTTAATTAATTAATTGAGTGTTTTTCCATGGTTATATGATTTGTATTCTTTCCTTCCCTTCTTCCTTTCCCCCCTCCCATAGCCAATGAACATTTCATCTGGGTTTTACATATATCACTGATCAAGACCTATTTCCATATTATTTAGGGTAATCGTTTAGAGTCTATATCCCCAATCATTTCCCCATCAAACCATGTGATCAAGGAGATGTTTTTCTTCTGTGTTTCTGCTCCCACAGTTCTTTCTCATATATGGCCTCTTTTTAAATGCATACAACCCTTAAGTTTGCACAGGAAATGAAATATATTGAAATACAGTTGTCAAATTATTGGAATTCCAGGCTAAAAACTCCTGTTCTAGAAGCTACAGTCGACCATTCCCATATCCTCTATGAAGTCTTCTCCAACTAGAACAATTCCTGTCCCCATCTCTCCCACTTTCAGAATGGTCAATGTTCGTTTAAGAAGAGATCATACCCAAGCAAGCTCATTCCATTTCTGACAGGGTTAGTAAAGTGGAAACTTAGGAGACTTCTGTAGATACAATTTACCTTGTTTTAGTCATACATTTGACCATGTCTCTCATGTGACCATTATGGAAAAATGGAGAGAGAAAAGTTAGAGTTGATTTAGGAAGAGTTGGAAATGATTGAATAGTCATACCTAAAGATTAGTCATTCCAGAGTTTGATGTCATTTTGGAAGGAGGACGACAGGGGAGCAAGCCCAGCTGAGCTCTGAGTTGTTTAATATTTCCATTGCTAATGTGGATAAAGACAGAAATGGAATGATTACAAAACTTGCTCAAGATACAAAGCTGAGAGTGACAGTAACACACGGACTGAGAGAATAGAAATTCAAAAAGATCTCGGTGGTCTAGGACATTGAGTCAACACTAAGAAGAAATTTCTTCATATGCAAAATTCCAAATAATAACAACAGCAGCTACCTCCCAGGATTTTTATGGGCATAAAATAACATGATGTTTGTAAACAAACCTTAAAGCACTGTGAAAGTGCTACATATCATCATAATCGTCACCAAAGATTTATATTTGGGTTAAAAACCAACTTCAAAAGCACAAGATGGGAGAGACATAGACAACATTTCCTCTGAAAAAAGGCTGGACAAGTCATTTAACCTCCCTATTCTTCATTCTCCTTATCAATGAAATGAGGGAATTGGACCACATGGCCTCTGTGGTCCATTCCAGTTCTGGACTTAAAATCCTATGAAGATCCAAGAGATTTTAGTGGACTATATACGCTCAATGTGAGTCAATGATGTGATGCAGCAAACAAAAAAATTAATGGAATCCATGGCTGTCTTAAGAGAGACACACATAGTAGTATCCAAAAATAGTCCTCAGCCCTGGTCAGAATACAGTTAGTGTATTCAATTCTGTTCAGTTCTTTAGGTTGGCCATCAAAAAGATGAAGTGCCTGAGAGTAAAAAGGCTTCAAGAGTTATTGCTTATAGCTTATGGTATATGAAAATTAAATAAAAAAATACTAGAGATATTTAGCCTGAAAGGGAGAAGACTTGGGTGGGAGGAGAGGGCAGGGTGTCTGACCTCCAATATTTTAAGAAATGCCACATGAAAGAAGAGAAATGTGTTCTGTTGATCCCAAATGATATGTCTAGAGGCAGTGGGTGGGAGTTACAGCCAAATTTTGTCTTGATATCAATAAAAAAAAAAAAAAAAACTTTCTACCAATGAAAGCTCTCTGAAAATGGAAAGGGCTCCCTTGGAAGCTTTCCCATTTCTGGAGATCTTGGAGTAAAAGCTGGTTGACCTCCTGTCAGATATAATGGCCCCTGAGGTCTGTTCCAACATTCAGATTCGGAACTTCCATTATCTCTTTTAAGCCTCTGGTTATGGCTCTTATACCACAATCAATTTCCCTTTCAATCATTTGCTCTAGTTTTGAGGGAGTGGAAATATCCCTCATCAAAAATGCCCTGGTTTCATGATCTCCTATTATCACACTATATCTTTTTATAGAATTTCCAAGCTAGAAGGGATTTTATATGCTATCTTAATTGCCTAGAAATACTGTGCATCTGGAGTGACAAAATGCCAGTCTGACCTCTTTTGACTTCCTTGATACCCAAGAGATGCTTCTGCTGGATAGTATACCTTTCTGGAGAGGCAGCATGGTAGAGAGATTGGTAGTACTGCTCTTGTGAAGATCTGGGGTTCCTTCCAACTCTTACCAACTGAGTGATGTTAGATAGGTCAGATTACCTAAGTCTCAGTTTTCTCAACTGTAAAATGGGGATTTTAATTTCTATAGGATCTACTTCAAAAGGAAGCTGTGAGAATCAGATGAGATAAGGGAGTAAAATGTAGTTGTTAAAGTGATTTTCCTGAAGTTCCGACCACCTTGTTATTTTGTCCTACTCAACAACGGCTCTATTGTTGTTCAGTTGTTTCATTCATATCTGACTCTCCACGACCTCATTTTGAATTTTTTTTGTCTAAGATCCTGGAGTAGTTTGTCATTTCCTTTTCCAGTTCATTTGACAGATGAAGAAACTGAGGCAAATAGACCAAAATGACTCACCCAGGATCACACAACTAATAAGTGTCTGAGGCCAGTGGCTTCCTATTACCTCTAAGATCAAATATAAAAATCTTCTCTGGCATTTATAGTTCTTCATAGCCTGGTCTCTTCCTACCTTTCTTCTCTTATTATATTAAACTCCCCTCCTTGTGCTCTGTAATCCAGCTACACCAATCTCTTTGCTATTCCTCTCACTAGACATGACATCTCCTGACTCTGGGCCTTTGTCCCAGCTGTCTGCTGTAACTGGAATGCTTCCACTCCTAAGCCTTTCATCTAGTCTCCCTGGATTCCATCAAGACAGCTCAAATTCCACCCTTCCTGGGAGGCATGTCATGATCTCCCCCTTCTATCTTCCACTCTACCCCTCCCTTGCTTCTAAGATTATCCTTCACACACTCTATATCTTGTGGGTACGTGGTCATTTACACGTTCTCTCTCCCATTAGAATAGGATGTCTTTGATGGCCAGAACCATGTTTCTGACTCTCTTTGTATCTTCAGCACTTAGCACAGAGCCAGGCTCCTGGTAAGTGCTTAATAAATGTCAACTGACCATGTATTAGTTATTGTTCTTATGACTTGGCACTTGGATACTCTTCTGAATTCTTAAATTAAAAAAAAAATTCTCAGACAGTGAGACATTGCAAAGAATTAAAAGAAAAAGTTCTTAAGACTTGACAACTATCTAGCTAAAACATTGAATTCAGACTCTTTTATGTGCCTGGCAGCACTGTGCTAAGAACTAAGGACAGAAATAAAATCAAGCAAGACAGCTCCTGTCCTCCAGAAGCTTCCATTCTAACCGAGGGGAGACAACACATACAAGGGAGCTAAGTAAGAAGCTAAAGAAAGTAAGGGAAGGGATTCCTATGGTGGCAGGACTAGAGGCGTCTGGGAAGTGCCATGGATGCTGGGAACTGGGAAAATCCAAAACAAAGCTAGCCTATGAAAGCTCAGGGAGGCTCCAGGGAGAATTCAATTTTCTGGATCCTTCTCAAGCTATTCATTTTATCGGAACTCCACTCTCCATGAAAGATAGTAGTAACTGGTACCTGCCTTGTTCACCAATGTCATAATAATAAAATCTCCGATAATGACCCTTAAAGCCCAGGAAAAAAATTCTTCATCTTTTCAAAGGAAAAGATAAGCAAAATCATAGGATCCTCAAGTAAGAAAGAATCATTTTATTCAATCTCCTTATTTGACAAATCAAGAAACTGAGGCCCAGAGAGAAATGAAATGCTTTGGTCAAAGTCACATAAGTGAGTGACACAGTAGGAAATTTTGTTGTTGTTGTTCAGTCGTGTCCAACCCTCCTTAACCCTATTTGGGGTTTCCTTGGCAGAGAGAGTAGAGTGGTTTGCCATTCCCTTCTCCAGCTTATTTTACAGATGAGGAAACTGAGACCAATAGGGTTAAGTGATTATTCCAGGGTCACACAACTAATAAGTGTCTGAGGGCAGATTTGTGAATCTTCTTGACACCAGGCCCAACACTATCCACTGCATCACCTAGCTGCCCAGAATAAGAGCTAAGGATATAAAACCACAGATATAAAGCTGAAAGGGACCTAAGATGCCAGCCATTCCAGCCCACTCATTTCACAGAGGAGGCAGTCAAGACACAAAAAGTTAGATGATTTGCTCACACAGATATAAAATGGCAACATCCATATTTGATATTGGCCCTAACAATCCTTCCACTATACTATACAAATAAATATTAAGCTTCTAACAATAGAATCCTAACATTAGCATTTTTTATCGTCTACTTCATTAGGACATAACATTGATTACCAAGAGCATCCCACTTCCTAACCTCACTGATTAACAGAATTTATTGGCTTCCCAAGAACACACACTCATCATCTGTGGTACAGTGTCAAGGACACTCATTCAGAAACAAGAGGACCTGACACTACTTCTGTGAACTTGGATAAATCACTTAATCTTCCTGGTCCTCAATGTTCTTATGTGTAAAATGGAATGATGGACAAGATGGCCTTTCAGATGGTCTCCAGCTTTACATCCAGAATCCTAAAATTCACAAAAAGAAACTAGATACAAAGGAACTGGGATTTCCTAATAATTCGAGCTATTCTAAAGTAAAATAAGCCTCTTTTCTTTCTTTTTTATTCTTACTTTTTGTCTTAGAACCAACACTGAGTATTCATTCCAAGAGACAAGAGCAGGAAGGAGTACATAATTGATGTTAAAGGACTTGCCTAGGGTCACACTGCTAGGAAATATCTAAGGCTAGGTTTTAATCCATGATCACCTCTCTCCAGGCCTGACACTCTCTCCACTGAGCCACCTCACTACCCCAAAATAAGCTTCCTTTTAAGGCACTGAGTTCCCCATCTCTAGAAATATTCAAGCAGATAGCACATAGCAACCTATCGGCAATATTGTAAAATATATTTCTTCATGGGATAAAAACATTGACCTCTAAAGATCCTTTCCATGAGAAGATTCTATGATTTTATTTTTATCATACAGGCAATCTAACTGAAACGGTGATCAGTTGTAGACACCAAGCTGTCTATACAAGGCAGAGTCACCCAGACCCCAAACTGGCTCTTTAGCCTCCTTAGCACCCGAGAATCCTACCAATATTAGTAAACTCTGGGCTGCAAAGCATCTCTCCTTGCTACAGGGGAGTATGACTAGCCAGCCCAATAGGAGTTCAATAGCCTAGCTTTCAGCCATGGTGCACCCGGTTGGTCCCGGGTCTCCTCCTACCTTGCCCCACCTAGGCAAGGGCTCCAGCCCCCCAAGTGAGATGAGGCTCATTCATTTCCCCTCAGTAGCCTCCTTTTCTTTCCCTCTTTTCTATTCTCTCCAGAGGCAGCAGACAAGAGAGAAAGAACGGCCCGGTCCTGCTGACAATCTCCTCTCTCTTAATGAGGAATAATACCCAAGAGGATGGTTCTTTGCAACTTGCAACCCTGGGATTCAGTCTTTGAGCTGAGGATGCAAGATGTTACATTATACAGGTTAGATAACAAGACACAGAGAACCGAATTCCCAGAAAAGTCATTTCTGTCTCCACCACTGGAACTTCATTCCATTTGAAGCATTCCAAACAGAAACCTTGCTCATCGAGGCGAAATTAGAGCTACCCTGTGAGAAGGGAGCCTCAGCAAGCTGGGTAGAAAAATAATCAATGCCTTCTGTCCACACCTGCATCTCATGGCCTCTTTCAAAGCTCATCTCAAGATACTTTCCAGTGGAAACTAATTCTCATCCCCCGAGCGTCAGTGACCTCTCACACTCCCTAATCTCCTAACCCAAATTCACCCAAATTCAACCCAAAAAAACACCCAAATTCGCTAGCTATGTGATCAGAGTCAAATCATATCAGGTAGGGGGGCAGCTAGGTGACTCAGTCGATTGAGAGTCAGGCCTAGAGACGGGAGATCCTGGGTTCAAAAATGGCCTCAGATATTTCCTAGCAGTGGGACCCTGGACAAGTCACTTAACCCCCATTGCTTAGCCCTTACTCTTTTTCTGCCTCAGAACCAATACACAGTATTGATTCCAAGGCAGAAGGTAAAGGGTTAAAAAAAATACTACCTGCTTCACTTTACTGTCTGACCATGCCCCCAATTGGTTGCCTTGTAGTACCATTTATGCCTCCCTCCCCTCTCAATCTCACTGCATTGGCTCAGTTCTAAAGCCATAATTAAATCAATAATGTTATTGGAAAAGGGAGTGTCAAACTATTTCCCTATCGTACGACTCAACCATCCTCACAACTTTCACCACCAAAATGCCCCTCTCTAGCCACCTCTCCCCATCTGTGTTCTCTTCCCCTGTTAGAATGTAAGCTCCCAAAGGGCAGGTATTGGGCTCTCTTTTGTGTTTCCACATCCTGCACTTGTCACAAAATGGAAGCACTTAATACTTTTACACCTACTCATATTATTTTTGTATATTTTATGTTACTCGTGTGTGCGTGTTGTTTCTCCCAATAGAATGTAAGCTCGCTGAGGGCAGGGATCGCCTTTTCTTTTTATCCTTTGAATCTTCTATCATCCAAAGCAAGAATCTCACACATAGTAGCTGCTCAATAAACACAGGAAGAATAAATGAATCAATAATTCAGATCCAAGGTAGTACTTGTTCCTTCTTAATATAAAAAAGACTTTTCTCGCATTGATTATATACTTAACTGCTTCCACTCTACATTCTACTCCACATGAGTAGCCTCAGACAAAGCAAAGTCTAAAAGCTCGTACCAGCCATTAAAGGGAGGAGAATTAAGTCTGTGTGCAACAGGAGACCCTATCTATTATAATCTTACATAATTTATAGGCATGTCATTGATATTCAAGAAGATGGTATGATCAAGGAAGACAGATCATTTAACACACTTATCAAATTTCAGATTGCGCTACCTTGCCAAATGTATCTGGAAAACTACTGGGCTTTGGAAGGAAATATGCCCATGCCCTGCAAACGGGGATGTGTTTGTCACTGTAAAAGCAGTATTTCCTCTTCCATTTAGTTACGATGAAACATGGATCATCACTTATTAAATGACTCTTGGACAGAACTGCAGAAAATCCAGGGTTTGGTTTGCTCTCCAATCATCAATTTCAGAGTCCGGTGCAGGACCCAAGCCTAGAGCTCTGCTCTTAAAGTCATCTAACAGAGCGAGGAAAAAAGCCTGCAATTAGAAACCAGTCATGGAGCTAACGGAGGTGCCTGCTGATTCTTCATAGACTTTGAATCAAATGCTGGTGAACATTTCTGAGCCAATCGGAAAGGCAAGGGGGTGAGAAAACCTCCATTAAGATCCCATCGCTGCTACTCTACCTCTGTGCTTGCTCAAGCAAGTTGCTTCTCCTGTCTGGGCCCCAGATTCTTTATCTATGAAATAAAGGGGAATCAATGGGATGCCTCCTCCAGATCAAGCCCAAAGACCCAGAGCAAATGACTTGAGTGTGTTTGTTTGTTTCTCCCTTTTGTTGTTCTCCAGCAGGGATATGGGCAAAACCACATTCTTTGGAAGATAAGAAAGTTGGCCTAACCCCACCTCTTAAGTCTACTGGAATGCTCAGAAAGGCAGGGACATTTAAATCCAGAGGAGTGTGATTTGAATGACAAATGAGAAGAGGAAGGTGGCTGTCTCCAGTGGCTAAAAAGCCAGCTTGCCAGTTTTGAGTTAAAGCCCTTAGAGGCAGTGATTCCCAAAGTGGGTGCTACCGCCCCCTGGTGGGTGCTGCAGCAATCCAGGGGAAGCGGTGATGGCCACACTTTTTTTGTATTACATTCTATTCTGAGTTCAATAGTTTCATAATTTCCAGGGGGCGCTAAGTAATATTTTTCTGGAAAGGGGGGCGGGAGGCCAAAAAAGTTTGAGGAAATGTCCAGTATGGATATGGCATGGGATCTATGTTACTCCTGGAAGTTCTGAACTAGATCCTGAGCTTGGAAAGATAAATCTTATACTCTTGCAAGAGTTCTGAAAAGTTTGAGCTGTCAATTTTTCATACATATTGTTGGATTTCAATCAGTAACTATGTCTTCCCATCCTCCTCTCCCAACCTACTCACCACCCACCACCAAATAAAAGTCATGTATTATTAAACAGCTCCCCAAATAATTGGATAGCTACACTTGGAATGAGGGTTCAAATCCTGCCTCCCACAGCTAAAGCAAATCATCTCACCACCTACCACCTTAAGCCTTCCTTAGTTTCTTCATCTGGAAAGTGAGGAGAATCAAGCTTTATAGACTTGATTTGACTGGTTTGGGGCTAATTGCAAAGGAGATCAAGCCAGTGAGGCAATTTACATACTTGGAAGCATTATATAAATGTAAAGAACTGGGAAGCAGGCTGGTGTTGTGGATTGAGAGTGAGCTCAATTCCAACTCCTGAAGCAGGCAGCCTGCGTGACCCTGGGAAAGTCACTTCAAAGCTCAGTGCCCCAGGCAGCTCTCCAAGTTTCTGAGCAGGTGCCAGTCTTCAGTGGTAATAAAAATAACAGCTATATTTATTTATATTCATATAAATATTTCTATATTTTCTCTATTTATAGTAGATTTATAAATATGTAAAAAGGGCATTCAGGTTTGCAAAGCACTTCATTCAAGGGATCCTTTCTCTCAACAATGAACCCCCGAAAAGAGGGGACTATCTTTATCCTCATTTTACCACTGAGGAAACTGAAGCTAGGAGAAGTCAGTGACTTGCTCAGGGTCTGACAGCCAATATTTGTCCAAGGGCGGTTTTGAACTCACGTCTTCCCGACAGCACACCAATAATCACTAAGCTGTCTGGTTGTGGTTTGCTGCCCCATGAAATTGTAGGTCTGATCCCCCAAATCAATAAACGTCCATTATTATGCAGCAGAACTGGTTTCCTTTGAAAGTGTGAAAAGAGCAAAATGAGCCAACAAGGAAACTTTGCTTTAACATCCCAGCAAGTTGTTTGTTTGTTTGCAACTTCCCCTCTCACAAGCAGAAGCCCCGATTTGCAGCCTGGACCTGTAATGATGGAGGGAAACCTCCCTTGTTATACTAACCTCTCCAGGGCTTACCTTTAACAAGGACTCATTAGGAGCTTCTCCGTACACTGGGAGAGGCCCCTCAGCCTGATACAAAGGCAAGTTTATTCCTTGAGGACTGCGTCTCCTTAAAGAAGCCAGCAGCTCCCTCCTTAGCAAAGATGCCCAAATAATAAGAAGAAGATCGGGCGTGATCTTTTAGAGGAATGCAATTAGGCAGGACCCGAAACGCACCGGAGGCCCACTTGCTAGCACTTGGCGGGCAATCTGAGCGGCGCGCTTCCCTCTCCTTCCTCCCTGCGCTCAAAGCATCCCGGCCCAGTTTAGAGCTGCCCCAAAGGCAAAGGCTGGCCTTCTGGCGGACGCCTCTCCACTTTGCCCCAGTTGCTGTCTGAGAGGCACTAAGCCCCGCGCGGGGCTGCGCTCCACAAAAGCGGGCTGCGTGCGCCCTTTTCTTCCCCAGGTGCGGGGTGTTTGGGATGGGGGTGGGGTGGGGTGGGGAGAAGGAAAGACCAGGAGGAAAGGAACGCCCTGACCGGCTAGTCCCCCTCCTCAAAGGCGTCTCCACCGTCTGCCTACCCCAGCCGTGGAGAAGACAAGGTCAGCTAAAGAGTGAGGAGCGGGGGAACAAAGCTGTTTGCAGGGGGCAATCGCGCTGGGAAGGGGGACGGCCCCCAGCGCGGTCCTTTGCTGGCCTCGTGGGCCAGCCCAGAGTTAGGAAAAGAAAGGAAAAGTGTGCGCTCAGTTACCCTCCATCTCGCAGGTGTCGCTGCTCATCTCCGCCGCCTCCGTAGCTACCGGCGATGCTCGTGCTAGCTGTGCCTGGGTAGGAGAGGAAGGCTCTGCCGCTTTCCTACCGGCGGCCGCAGGCTGCTGCTGCCTTCGCAGCTGTCTAAGGGCGGCGCCTGCTGTTGCTGCTGCTGCTGCGGTGGCTGCCCCTGGGATCCTTTGGGCGTCCCCAAGCCCGGGTGACAAGTAGCTGCAGGTGGAATAGAACACCGCCCCCCCACCCCGCCCTCCTCTTCCTTCCACCACCAGCGCTATACACACACTGGGCAAGCCTTCCTCTGCCCCCTTTTAGCCAATCGCCTGAGGTTCTGCTGTCTCCTTTTTTGCAGCCCCTCGAAGCCCCAAGATGGATCCATTTTCCCGGGACACGGGAAGGGAGAAGGATCCTAGCCCTAGAGCCGAGGGGACTTCCAAGTCTGTCCAGGCCAGCCCCTTCAATTTTACAAATGGGGAACATGAAGACCAGGGTGGTTAAGTGACTTGATCAAGATCTCCTAGGCAGCTAGTGAATAGCAGAGCAGAATTTGAGCCCCGGGACTCTGACTTCAAGAGGAAATGTTCTTTCCACTTTCGATCTGTAGAGTTGGAAAACTTTCTCGGGCTGGAAAAGGCAAAAGAGGGAGAAGTCTTGGGTCGGCCTTTTTCAGGGGTCTTTTATATTCGCTGGGTCTAGCTCAGCATCCAGCACGTAGCTGGTTCTTAATAAATGCAGGTTGGGCGATTGGTTTCTTCAGCCCTAGCTGGTAAGCAAGGCACAGTGTGAGTGGAGCAATGGGAAGGGGCCAGGAATGAGAAAGGGCAGCCCCACACCTGCCAGCCCCCATTTCTGGGGTGCAGGAGCTAGTTAGGCTTTAGAAGCTGAGGGCTTTGGACCAGGGCCGCTTTCCAGTCTTGGGGTAGGGGATTAGGCTCAGTAGGCGCCTGGCCTCCCAGAGGTTCCTGCCTGCTGCTCACTTGTGTGGCCAGGATCCCAGCCAGGTTTTGCTTTGCAAGATGAGCCCACTGATATTTAGACCCTGTGGCCTTGCCAGCTTTTGCCAGCTTGCTTAGCAGAGGCTTATTTTAGGGCTGGGCAGGGCCTGCTGACCATTCAGTACTTCACTCTTTTATTTAGGAACTCTAAAAGTGAATCTCTTTCCTAGGATAGAATTTCAGGCTTTTCAGTCTGGCTGGAGAGAGAGAGGGAGAGGGAGTGAGTGTATGCATGTGTGTGTGAGGGACAGGAATAGAGATGGAGGTGGGAGAGAATTTGGTAAGAAAGGGAGGAGGGCACAAGTCAGAAACATGTCAGACTGACCTCATTAGGTTAACGTGGTTCATCAGCATGAAATTTGTATGGCTCCAGGACTCCCTAAAGCTATTTATAACTACATTGTAAACATCTGGGAGACTTACACAAAAGCTTCTACATTGTCATTTCTTTTTTTATTCAAAAATTTATTTAATTAATTTAGAATCTTTTTCCATAGTGTTATGTTCTGGGTGAGGCTGACCCTGTATTTTGCAGGGATTCCATGCTGCCATCTCTACATAACAATAGTTACATGAATCATGTTCTTTCCCTCCCCTCCTCCCACTCCTTCCCATAGCCAACAAGCAATTTCACTGGATTTTACATGTGTCATTATAAAGATTTATTTTCATATTATTAATATTTGCATTAGGGCAATCACTTAGAGTTTACATCCCCAATCATATACCCATAGACCCATGTGATCAAGTAGTTGTTTTTCTTCTGTGTTTCCGCTCCCACAGTTCTTTCTCTGGATGTGGAGAGCTTCTTTCTCATAAGTCCCTCAGAATTGTCCTGGATCACTGCATTGCTGCTAGTAGCAAAGTCAGTTACATTTGATGGTGCTACAATGTATCATTCTCTGTATACAATGTTCTCCTGGTTCTGCTCCTTTCACTCTGCATCAGTTCCTGGAGGTCTTTCCAGTTCACATGGAATTCCTCCAGTTCATTATTCCTTTGAGCACAATAGTATTCTATCACCAACAGATACCACAATGTGTTCACCCATTCCCCAAACGAAGGGCATCCTCTCATTTTCCATTTTTTTTTTTTGCCACTACAAAGAGCATGACTATAACTTTTTCTACACTGTCATTTCAAAAAAAAAATTCAGTTTATTTTTGCCACAGCACCAACAGATTTCATATAAATATTAAATAAAACATCATATTTTGGGTCAGTTATTATATAGCACTTTGGAAAGACAATGAAGCATTGTGGATAGAGAGACACTTGAGAGTCATATCTGAGTTCAAGTCTTACCTTTGACACATACTGGCTCTGTGACCCTGGGCAAGTCATTTCAATGCCCTCTGATCCAAGAAACAGTCTAAGGCTCGAATTTTTAGAGTAGGTGTAGATTTCCATTGGTACAAGGCATTTGTTCACTAAAAGTTCCCCACACCAATGAAATTATAAATCTAGTCAAAAAATATAAAGATGTACAGCATTGTAAAGATGGCAAAATACTTTGTATGAGGAATTTTTCCTTAGACCTCAATAGCAACTCTATGAGATAGACACTACAGATGTTATTAAACCCATTTTACAGATGAAGAAACTGAGGCTCAAAAAGGCTAAGTAGTTAATCATAAGTTTATAAGCTCATAAGATCTTAGATTTATGGTCAGAAGGGATTCCAGGGCAGAGTTAATTATTATCCCCCTCATTTGTCCAGTTAAGGACACGAATAATTAGAGACTGAGTGACTTGCCCAAGGTCTCAAAAGAGAACAGGTATCAGAGGTAAGATTTTGCCCCCAGGTTCTCTTGACTCCAAAGTCAATATTCTTTCCACTGGAGAAGGCTGTCATAATCTTGTGGCTAATAAGTATCAGAAGTAAAATTTACACCTAGGTCTTCTGACTATAAACCAACTCTATGTGGTCATTTTAAGTATGTTTCCTTTTTATCCATTTTTAAAACTTAAGTTGTAGGTATGATAGAAGCAATTTATAAATGCCATGGAAAAAGAACACTGATTGCAATTTATGATACCCATATGAAACATTTGGACACGAGGTACTGTATTTTTTTCTGATCCTGCGAAAATGAAAAATGACCACCATAGACAGGAAGGTAAATGATGTCTTCTGGCTAGCAGGATGTAGGTCCTGATTCCCCAGAGGAAGAACCAGGCTGTTCCCAGACTACATGTGGTCTAACAATAAAATTTTAAAGTTGAAAAATTGGCCCAAGGAATGAATGGTAATTCTGTATGTATTTGACATCAAAAGAAAAATCTTTTCTAGGTTTCACTAGATAAAAAACCAGGTACCCACATCCTTGAAAGTAAATAATCACAGGATATCAGATCTGAAAGAAATCTCAGAGGTAATTGTGGCCAACCCAGTCCTGACCAAGATTCCCTTCTACAATATACCTACCAAGAGGTCATCCATTCATCCTTGGAAGAACTCAAGTGAAATGGAACCCATTACCTCTGTTATATTCATAATCTGGGAAGTGATGGATGCCACCTTGACTGACATAGATGGCAGTTGGAAGACTCAGAATGTTCCCAGGTGCCGTGAGCCAGGGGCAAATGTTGGTTGGCCCCACGGTATAAATACCCCTGACAGCCACTTTGAGGGAAGTCTCTCTGGTGGTCTCTGGACAGGAGTCTCTGGACTGGGAAATCTCTGGACTGAGTGGGTAGTCAAAGGGTGGCAGGAAGGTCTATGAAGAAGAGGGCAGGAATAACTCTGAAGCTATTTCCTGATAGACTGTGAGAGGTAGTGCATCACCAACACTGGTAGTGAGAAAGCTGAGAGAATTAGATCATCAATACAGCTGCATCAATAGCTTCCCTATTCTCTGGCTTGGCTATGACCAGGTCCGGCCAGAGGTAGTGGGAGTGAGCATATCTCCAGCTTTCACCTTATCAATAGTCTCCAGACCTGATTGTCAACTAGTTTATAGATAATAGATCAATAGGGTCTCCAATCCCCAATCCTTGACCTTGTTATCTTTTCCCTGGTTATAGATAAAGAGAGTTCAACAATAAGTACCTTCCTGAGTGCTCTATCTATCACAGCCCTGTGAACGGGAGTCAAACACAGTCAGATCCTGAATGTCATCCAAGGCAAATCAATAGCCAATACTAATCTATCCAACCCCAGGTTGGACCTGGAAAGGTTATCCATCTATCTAAACCCTCGAGGGTCCTTCTTGGGCAACTGTTAGAGAGAAAGGCATAAATTACAGTAGCAGTTAAGGATGATTGGAGTTGGTGTTCCTCCATCATCTGCAGCTGAGGAGAGTACAGATAGATAGATCAACATCATTGTACATCTAAACATCTCCATTGGACCCCTTTTATTTATAACACCTCTCAAGACAACATATACCACTTTCGAATAATTAGAGTCCTTAGCTGGAATTTGCTTCTTAAGGCTTCCACCTATTGATTCTAGTTCTGTCCTAATAGAGCAAAGTTAATCCATAAGATTTAAAGACATTCCTTCCCCTCTCCCAACCCCCAAGGTTTTTCTTCTCCAGGATAAACAGCCTCATATACTTCAGCTGATCCCATCTTTGGTTCTTCTCTGAAAGCAAGAATAAAGAATATCCCTCCTCCCCTTGACTTTCATGAAGACATGCAGTATTGAGTCATCATTCTCTCCACCAATGAGGAGAAGCTTATGCAAATACTCCAGCCTTGAAACCCACTTTATATTTATTCCATTCCAGTTTCTTTCCTCTCTGTCCCATAACCTCAAATAAGACATAGGCTTTGAGATTAGAAGTACCACCCTTCACTCATCAGATCAAATTTTGGCATTGTCAAATCATTGGGAAAGTAAAAAATCTGTCTTTTTTCAAAGAATTCAAAATGAATTCACTGAAAACATTGCACAGGGTTTTTTGCTACTTCTTCTCACCTCATACTTCGGTCCAAATTTTTCATCATATTTCAAGATATTGGCATGACAGAAGAGTGATTAACTTCTAACAGAAAATGAGCTACCTTTGCCCAAAGCCTCTTCATAAGAGGAATTTTTATTATTCTGAATAACATCAGAAGACAAATGGAGGGGGCAGCTGGGTAGCTCAGTGGATTGAGAGCCAGGCCTAGAGACAGGAGGTCCTAGGTTCAAATCTGGCCCCAGACACTTCCTAGTTGCGTGACCCTGGGCAAGTCACTTCACTCCCATTGCCTAGCCCTTACCACTCTTCTGCCTTGGAGCCAATACATAGTATTGACTCCAAGATGGAAGGTAAGGGTTTAAAAAAAAGAAGAAGAAGACAAATGGAGTCAAGGTAAAGTTTGGATCCAACATCATCAGGCTTCAGTGTATTATTCACTTCCTCCATTCTAGTATCATCTCCCCCTTCTCTGCCAGACCCTTCCTCTGTCAAAGCTGGAAAGGAGCTGATATCATTTACACCTTGGCTAAAACTAATTCACACCATCATATTAACTCTCAAAGGTTGTTGAGTTTAAGCCTTTTATCTCTTAAGTGTGGAATAAAAGACTGCCTCTTCTATAAGTAATTTCAGGCAATAACTAGCAGAGTAGGAGGATTTGGGAAAAAGGTGCAAAAAACTGTTTTGGCTCTTAAATCTAATTCATTCTCAGGCTGGACCCGAAAAAAAAAAAAAAGCTGGACACCTGTCTTAGAGTGTCTGGGGCAGCTATGTCTTAAGAAGATAGGTTAACCAGACTGGTCCCCTCTTGTATTTCTTCTTATTTCTCATTTCCTAGGATTGGCATATTTAAAGCTGGAACAGCTTAGAAACGAGCTCTTCTAACCATCTCATATTACTTATGAAGAAATTGAGGTGCAGAGAGATCTGACTTTGAGTCTAGTGTTTTTAACTCCCTTTGAGCATAGGGGCCAGGGTCAGGGAACATGGCTTAAAATACTACCTTGATGCTTTATTTCTATTAATTAGTCAATTCTGTTAAATGGCTTTATGTGACTTTGGGCAAGTCCCTTCACATCTCAAGGTCTTGGTTTCTTCATTGGCAAAATGAGGGAAGTTGGACTGGATAACTTCTAAAGATCTCCCCAGCTCCAAATTAATGATCTTCTGATAGAATTATTTTACTACTATCCCTCTGTTCCATGACAGTGAGTTATTTAAAATCCAAAAGCCATTATGATGGGATCTTTCCCAACCATTCCAACCTTCTCTCGTGCCCTCTGCCAAGATAAATTTCCCTTCCATAATCCAAAGTTTCTGCTACCTAGAGTTCTCCAGCTCTCAGATTAAACAACAAAAGGCCCAAGGAAAGGGAGGGAGAGGAAATTGAACTTCTTAAGAAGCCTTCAACTAGGGAAGAGGGAGAACAAAAGAGCCATAAAGGAAGAATTCATAGGAAAAGTCTAAGCAAATTCATTTATAGGGGATGAAGGGAAGAGTAGTAAGCAAGATAACTCCATCTGTTGGGAAATAACACTTAGGGCTTTGGTTTTTTGCGTGTGTGAGAATAAATAGGTGAAAGAGGATTGTGCATTCTAAAGAATTAGTGAGACCTAGTATGGCATGGTAACATAGATTTCATTTCAATTATTTGTTTGTTTGTTTGTTGGGCTGTTTATTTATTTATTTGTTTGTCCATTCATTTATTTATTTACTTATTATTTTTTTTAAAGAACCTTTACCTTCAGTCTTGGAGTCAGTACTGTGTATTGATTCCAAGGCAGAAGAATGGTAAGGATAGGCAATGGGGGTTAAGTGACTTGCTCAGGGTCACACAGCTAGGAAGCATTTGAGACCAGATTTGAACCTAGGACCTTCTGTCTCTAGGCCTGGCTCTCAATCCACTGAGCCACCCAGCTGCCCCCTAGCCACAGATTTTAAATGTCAACTATGCAATCCTATATCTAAGTTCACCCTAAGTTGGCATAGGACATAGACAGCTGGCCTTCTGAGGAAGACCTGAGTCAACCTCAATTGGGACCTGAGTCCTACCTCCAACACACTGATTTTATCCCTTGGGGCACATCATGTAATCTTTTAGTGCTTTAACAACTAAGACAGGTGTTCCTAACATATCCATGATCTTAACCTTTTTTTGATAGTTATATATTTTTAAATCATTTATTAATATTCATTTTAACATAGTTACATGATTCAAGCTCCTACTTTCCCCTTCACCCCCTGCACCCCCCCCCACCCATGGCTGATGCACATTTCCACTGGTTTTAACATGTGTCCTTGTTCAAGACCCATTTCCAAATTGTTGATACTTGCATTGATGTGATCGTTTCAAGTCCACATCCCCAATCATGTCCTCCTCAGCCCATGCATTCAAGCAATTGTTTTTCTTATATGTTTCCTCTCCTGCAGTTCTTCCTCTGGATGTGGGTAGCATCTTTACCATGAATCCCTCAGAGTGATAGTTATATTTTGACATAATTGGTTTATTTTTTACTTGTGGGTATTTATTTTATGCACTTAAAGCCATTCTTCTGAGAAGAGATCCATTGCCTTCACCAGACTGCCAAAGAGGTTCAGGAAAGGTCCAGAACCCCTGCTCGAAGATTTTGGTGCTGATGATTTCTATGGAGTAATTTTAAATCCTGAAAATTTGCTGACATTATCGTCTCAATGAATTTCCCAACTGACCCTTGAGGAGTCTTTAAATATGCCATCATTTCACCTGGAAACATGGTAGTTTTGTCTTTTCTTTACCTCTGGTTATTCACTTAGTCTTTTATTCTTGTATATAAGAGTATAAATAGTAAAGAAGGAGTCACCCTTCACTGAGGGAGGGAAGATTTCTAATTTCCATTTCAATGAAATCATGGGTCTGGGCCCTCCCCCTAATGAATTAACAAAATGAGAAAAGAAAAACTATATGTTTGGTTCTAATCTACCATTGTAGTATCAATTATATTTTATTTCGATGGCTTATAACATGGTAGTTACATTCTATTATTTGAATTATTTATGCTTAATTCTTATTAAATAGAATAACAATTAGGTATATGATTTCATATGTATAAGGAAAGTTTTTACAACAATTGTCTCCATTATAGTTTCTTGGTCATAATAATCTGTTGAGAAGCATCATTATGGTAGGAGAAAAAATCAGTAATTTTGGATTCAGGAGACCTGGGATCAAGGTCTTTATTTAGCCATGAGAAAGTGACATCCTCCCTCTGAGTCTCCGTATTTTTAATCTGTGAAATGGAAAAAGAAATAAGTACTTCATACTCTAATATTATTCTCAAGAACACTAAATAAACCATGAAATACTAAAAGTTTTTTTTTCTTCCTTTATTATTAAGCCTAACCAAACATGATCATTTGCTCACTTTGCACTAATTACAGGGCATATGGATCTTTGTTAACATTATATGCCTCTTAAATTTGTTTCAACACTTAAAGTATAGGCATAGCGCATATAAGTGTTCCTGGCACATAGTGGGTGCTTAATAAAGATTGACTGATTAATAAGCTCTGGCATTGCTCTCCCAACCCACTCTCTCACTAGAAAGTCAGTTCCCCAGATCTTGCCTACCATTTGATCCCCCTAGACTCATGGAATAGACCTGAAGAATTGGGTTGCCTTTCTTTTTCTTTCTTTCTTTCTTTCTTTCTTTCTTTCTTTCTCTCTCTTTTTTCTTTCTTTCTTTCTT
>NC_058134.1:23870165-23909218 GCF_016433145.1 Gracilinanus agilis | reverse complement strand
TTCCTTCCTTTCTTTCTTTCTTTCTTTCTTTCTTTCTTTCTTTCTTTCTTTCTTTCTTTCTTTCTTTCTTTCTTTCAGACCCTGACCTTCCATCTTAGAATCAATACTGTGTATTGGTTCCAAGGCAGAAGAGTGGTAAGGGTGGGCAATGGGGGTCAAGTGACTTGCCCAGGGTCACAGCCAGGAAATGTCTGAGGCCAGATTTGAACCTAGGACCTCCTGTCTTTAGACCTGGCTCACAATCCACTGAGCTGCCCAGCTACCCCCTTGGGTTGCCTTTCTAATGGTCTTGATCATAACCTCCCACTTGTGAGTTTCTATTCATGATTAGCAAGTGATGACAACCAGCCAGACATCATTAGCTTTTAGACATGAGCATTATTTACTAAGGTGGTATAATAGGCACAGTTAAGATGAAAGTTCTTTGCAAAAGGCCTTAATGCGCTGTTCTACCAGTCCATAAAAAGTCCAGGGAAAAGTGATCTTGAACTTGGGGAGAACATGAGGCCAGGGAAACTCACAGCTCCCAGTTGCTGGAAGTCCTTTGTTCGCCTTTGTGGAGTGCTCATAAAGTTTTCCCCAGACATGTTGCAGATTTTCTGCTGAGCTTTGAAGCTTCATTCCCTCATGACACCCTGCGGATGCTACTAGGATGTTCAAGAAAACTACAAATCCTCAGACCTTCTGAAGTTCATACAGTCCTTCCTACCCAAAGGTGTGGGGTGGAGAAGGCTGAAGAGGAGACCAAGGTCAGAGTTCTTATCCTCCTCCCCAACTCCATGAGTTTTTGGCTCTCTTGTCTTCCTGATGCCAATTGCTATATTCTTTTGGGCTCCAAACTGATTCTCTATTTTATACCCTCTTAGCTAGGTGGTACAGTGGATAGAGCGATGGAGCTGGAGTCAGGAAGACTTATCTTCTGAGTTCAAATATGGCCTCGGACACTTATTAGTATATGACCCTGGGAAAGTCACTTAACCCTGTTGGACTCAGTTTCTGAGCTGGAGAAAGAAATAGCAAACCACTCCAGTATTTTTGCCAAGAAAACTTCAAGTGGAGTCACAAAGAGTCCGACATGAACAACAATGAAAACATTTTGTACCCAAAGAGCATGACCAAGTTTCCTCAGTCAATTTAAATGTGTTTCCTAGCCAATATCGCTCTAGTTCATTTAATGGCTTTCAAAAAATGACCAAAGACCTTTCACACTTAATCTAAAGTAGACATCCTTAAGCTGGGGGCCACAGATCCCTAAGGCATCCAAGGAGAGATTTCAAAGAGTCCCTGATCTTGGAGGGGAAGTTTACTTCTTTATTTTTACTAGCCTCATAGCTGCCAGTAGCCACAAAATATTATCTTAATGGGTGAGCACCTGAGAAGGGAAGCTGGAGACTGAGGGAAAATGGGTGAAGGGGTTTAGAAAAAAGAGATGGAACATGAGGAAGGAAGAAAGACTCAGAGACTCGAGGTTCAACAGCATGGGATTCCACATGTGTGCTCCTCTGATGGTGGAGAGAGCAGGCCACACCTGGACCCAGTTTTTTTTTTTAATTTTTATTTTGAATATTTTCCCCTAGTTACATATTTCATGTTTTTTCCCTCTCCCCCAAACCCCCCTAGCTCCCCTTAGCCAACGCACAATTCCACTTGCTGGACCCAGTTTTTTATTGCAGAATCAAGGAATGAGGAATGGGAGGCAGTTGATGAACACGTGACATAGTAGAGAATTTAACATTGCCTCAGTTAACAACCACAAGATCAAATAGGTGGAGGCTGAGATAATTTAGGAGTCAGCGCCCCACCCAGAGGTCCAATTGACCTTTGGACTGTAGGCTTAGGGAGTGGTCCGAATACCATAGATCAGAGTTACACTTTGTTACAAGGATTAAAGTAATCAATCACGGGGAAATATAACCATATGTTTGTAATATGAGTACATTGACTGTGATAGGCAGTTCTTGACTATATCAAACAATACTTTCAAGATTAGTTCATACTTTGTCATTTCCTTCATTTATATAAAAAACATTAGGGGCAGCTGGGTAGCTCAGTGGAGTGAGAGTCAGGCCTAGAGACAGGAGGTCCTGGGTTCAAACCAGGCCTCAGCCACTTCCCAGCTGTGTGACCCTGGGCAAGTCACTTGACCCCCATTGCCCACCCTTACCAATCTTCCACCCATGAGACAATACACCGAAGTACAAGGGTTTAAAAAAAAATAATAAAATTAAAAAAAAAAAACATTCCGAGATGCCCAAAGGCGTTCTTGATGCAAAAAAGTTAAGAACTACTCAAGTAGGATATTGTGGCAGCCTTATGGTGCCTAGTTTTCTCAGTGAGAGTCCTAAATAGCCAAGGCACTGTGGAAGTACAGCAGATCAGTGAGGGCAAATCACTTGGGAAAGGGAATGAGATGACGCCACATTCATATTTTATCTTGGTCCAACACTTCTCGGTGGAGCAAACTACGTATAATCCACACTTACATACCATTCTGGATTTCAAAGCACTCTATTTTCATCAGTCTTGTGATGAAGGTAGCATAAACATATTCTATATAGAAGCTAGATGGTACAGTGGATAGACTACTGAGCTTGGAGCCAGGAAGAACAGAGTTCAAATCTGACTTCAAATACTTCCTAGCTGTGTGATCCTAGACAAGTCACTTAACCCTCATCTGTAAAATGAGCTGGAGAAAGAAATGGCCAACCGCTCCAATATCTTTGCCAAGAAAACTCCAGATGGGGTCATAAAGAGTCAGATACCACCGAAGTAACTAAACAACTACAATACATAAAAATCATATCTTCATTTTATAGATGAGGCCATTGGTGTACCTTCTGAGAGGTAAAAGGGAGATGTTCAAAGTCAGTGTCAGAGACAGAACCTAAGCCT
Source organism: Gracilinanus agilis (assembly GCF_016433145.1). Classification (NCBI taxonomy): domain Eukaryota; kingdom Metazoa; phylum Chordata; class Mammalia; order Didelphimorphia; family Didelphidae; genus Gracilinanus; species Gracilinanus agilis. Next base: position 23,906,326 of record NC_058134.1, on the reverse strand, counting down.
TGTCTTCTCACCCCCAAGCCCAGCGATGTTTCATTTAGACCATGTGGCATCTTTCCGATCATAACGTAACTCGCTAGAAAACGTAATGAATCTGGAGTCAGAGGACAGAGGTTCCTATTCCACATCTGATATTTACAGATGTTGCGACCCTAGACAAATCACCTCGCTTTTTTGGACCTCAGTAAAATGATGGCTTCTGAGGACCCTTTTTAGGACTCTAGATTTTAATCTCTAATCACATCCTTGTGACACCCCTGCCCTCACTGGAGGAGGGTGATGCACTGCTCACTGCAGAAAAACAGTATCAGAAATGACTAATGAGACCATTAGACTCCATATTTTCATAAGATCCAAGAAAAAGTAGTCTTTTACCAGAATCTTGAAACTTCCCAGGATGCTTAGAATCCAAGGAACTTGTGACACTGAGTGGATAATCATGTAGCAATACAAGTCTGGAAAAGAGCAATGTAAAGAAGACCAAACAAATGGATCTGGAATAAATGTGGAAGAAGAAAATTGGTATGCTGTGCCATGTCACGTCCTGCTGGAGGTCTTAGGGACTTTGAGAATTCTACTTCCCACTTACCAATGTTTCCATGCTGGTGAGAAACAAGACATGCTCACTCAAAATTCATAAAGATGACAGGCTTGTCAGCTAGATATATATGGCTTGCACTCTTCCAAAACCTGGGCAGATCTCACCCACGGCATGGACTAATGATCCAGCAACCAGCAAAAGGGACTTACACGTTCTGGACAAACAGTGTTGCAGTTCTGTTTGTTAACTTGTTATCCCAATATTTGCCACTTCTCTATACTGACCTTGGAGCCAGGGTCAGGCTGGACTCACAACCTCCCATCCCTGGGGTGTTGAGAGGAAATCAAGTGATTTGGCCCAGACCACAGGTGTTGAGTGTTTGGAGTTTGTTTGGTGTTTTTAATGTGTTTGACAATCCTCTAAGGAAATCATTCCTGTTCTTTATTATTACATGAAGTGACTTATTGACAAGTGTTGGATCTAACCCAAAACCCAGGGGATTTGCCATGAGATGGGGCAGAGCCTATAAGAGTAATTCTAATCCAAGGGAGATTGTTCAAAAACCCTATAAAGAACCTAGTCATATTCCGTCCATAGTCCCCACTTCTCATGTTCTAGCTATGCCTGCATTTGGAAAAAAAAAAAAAAAACGAAAACTAAATTTAGTGGCTTTCCAGACCCTGAACCACACTTGAAAAGGGATGACAATTAAAACTAATTGTGGTGATTTTAGAGAGAATATGAATTCTTAACTCTTATTTTAAAGCCTTTGACTTTAAAAACAGCTGTCACCCAAATGAGCCAATTATGTGCCTTAATTGCTTCTGATATTTTGTATAAAAGTCTACTTGAAAAGATGCATCCTCTGTGTTTGTAGTGATTTGGTTTTAGTGACTGGAGACAAAATTTGGGGAGTATTTATAGATCAACCATTACCAAATATATTAGCTTGAGTACTGATGTTTTTTAAAAAAAACAAAAACAAAGGAGTTCAAATGCAAATCTCAGCAAGCAAAGAACTGAGTATTTGAGAGTGGAACCTACCCTAGAAATCATCTAGTCCCATGTTGGTGAACATATAGCAGGTGTGCCGGAGCATGCCAGAGGAAGGTGCTCCTTTCCCCATCTTCGCGTGCACCTCAGGACATTTCTCACATGACCCTCCTCTCTGCCCAGCAGCCCAATGAGACTTTCTCTCTCCCCTGTTTGGGGTATGGTGGGGGGCTCACACATGGTGTGAGGGTTGCAGTTTGGGCACTCGATCTCTGAAAGGTTTGCCATCACTGTTCTAGTCTATCTTTCTCATTCTTCAGATGTAGAAATTGGAGCTCCAGGTGGAACTGACCTCCCTGGCTAACTTAATAGTTAGTGACAAAACTGTCACTAAGATCCAGGTTTCCCAGTTTTCAGATGAATGCTTTTCCCTGTGCCATGCTGTCCTTTGGTCTAATGAAGCACTGGTTGTACCTATCTGGCTTATAACCTTCAACATTATGTAAGGTTGTGTAAAGATTAAAATTGATATACAATAGCTAAGTATTATATTTTATAAAGTTTATTAATAATGATGAAAGTAAAAAAGTTAGCTAACCCAGTCCTGGGTCATGAGAGAAGAGAGCGAGAGGGAAGAGTTACAGAACTATATAAACAATAACGTGAAGATGCAAATGTGAGGGCGTAGGGAAAGGGATGCTGGGAGATGAAAGGAATTCTGGGGAATGTAGTTCAAAAGGTACAAAATTCACTAATTATACCGTTGTTAATTTTCATAAATATATTAATTGAAAAGTGGTAACCTATCCTCACCCCAATAGAATTTAAGCTCATTGAAAAATCTAACCTATTTTTGTCATTTTGTCTTTCTATCACCCATAATTAATAGATAGCAGATCCTTAACATATGCTTAATTTAAATTTAATAATACACCTTTCTGTGTGAACAAGTATGGTCCTACTGTAATTCTTACATCCCCCCGCTCCCATACCTTCTTCTAAAATTCAAGTCCTCTTTTCCCTTCCTTCAAGATCTGAGATGTAGCTTCAGCCATGAAGCATCTGATATTTTTGGACCCCACCCCAAGTCACACTTTGTCTGGATATTTACTTTGCACACATTCAACTCTTCCTTGCTTGAGTTCCTTTCCCCTCCTACCTTCCCCAACTCTAGAGACCTTCTTTTGTATCTTTATGTTAATAGAGTTTTGTTCATGGATGGATCTCAAGAAATGTTGGACTGAATTGATTGAGCCATGTGTCAGGCCTGACTTATCTGATGCAAATTGATCCACTTCCCCATAAGGGTCTCTTCAAGGACCTGGGATTCCTTTGCCCTTACAGATTTCCCAGAGAGATAAAACACTTATGAAAGTAGAGTGTGCTACTGTTTGAGGAGAAACCAGGAATCCCTTCTCACAAAAGAAGATACCAGGGATTTAAAGGACAGGCCAGGAGAACAAGAGAGAAGCCTGAGAAGCCCAGGGAAAATGAGGCTGCCTTGCAATCTCCATCTGGCCCAGGTCCATTTACCCTGGAAGACATTGAAGGGTCACTTTGCATCTTTGGATTTTCCCCATTTGTTTATTCTCTCTCTCTTCCTCTGTGGTTGATGGACTCAACAAAGCCCTAGAAAATTCCAAAGGGTTTTGTTTTTAAGCACAGCAAGAATAAACACTCATTCAGGACTATGTTGAAGGTTTCTTTCCAAAAGAAAGTATCAAGAGTGGCAATAGAGATGGAGAGGGAGTGTAAGAACCTGGAGTTAGGCAAGCAAGAAAGCCCTGAGGAATACAGAAACAAAAGGACATCCCACAAGATTTGAAATTTCATTTATAGCTAAGAACTTGTTTCTTTTCATTCTGCAAACATTTACTTTGTACAAGGCCTTGGGCTTGGCACCCTTTATTTTATAAAATTCAATGTTATCATCATCATTTTTATCATGTTTCAATGTGAATATGGTTCTTTCAATGTTATTGCTCACCTGATCATTATTTAGTATTTATTACTCCCTATCCTGCCCTTATCTGGTGGAGGGTATCAACACCTTCATGGAAGACAGGCCACAGGACAACTATAATTTTTTCCAGTCAGTAGCCAATTGAAAAGAGCCACTTACCACCACCACCACCACAGAACATGCCTTCTCCTTCTGGAATGAACATAGTTGCTAAATAGAAAATTATCTGCTTCTAAAACATCTTTCCAATAAGTCTTTAGCAAGCAGATTGTTTTTGAAAATACAGAAAACAGTCAAAACAAAACAAAACAAAAAAAACAAAAACAAAAGTTTTAGCCTTATTAAGCAAACCACTGTGTGATCTTGAGCAAGTCACCTCACATTTCAAAGTGTTTGGCTCTTCTTTATATATTAGGATTATATTACTGGTTTTAACTGCCTTGTGGAGTTATCAGCATCTCTCTTTTGGTTTAGAGCAGTAGTTCCCAAACTTTTTTGGCCTACCACCCCCTTTCCAGAAAAAATATTACTTAGCAACCCCTGTCACATACTATCACTAACCCCTTACAGTTATTCACCTCCCCCAAATGCACCTGTGGCCATCACCACCCCAAACCCCTGGATCGCTGCAGTTGGAATCACTGGTTTAGAGCCTACAGGGTTACAACTTCAGCTCTTATAGTGAGAGTGATAGGTCCTTCTCAGAGATAATATTATAAAAGCTTAGAGGGGGAAACACTACTTGTTTTCCCTATGTAAACAAAGAGAAGCCTGCCAATTCCAAATCTTATCCATAGGCAGCTTGTTTTTGTTTGTTTGTTTGTTTGTTTTTTCCTCCAGAATGACATTTGTTTCTAGAGGTCCAACGCTTTTTGAAACACAGGATAAATAGCCAATTAAATAGAACATAAGAACATTTGATTTGTTTTTGAACCTATAGTTTATAAGTTGAATTGCAATCTGAAGTCCTGGGAAACAATCTGATGTAGGGCTAGAAATTCCTTATTTCTGCCACTTGACATCTTATAGGGATCTTTTGCCCATAAATTTAATGTTGGGAAATTTAATGATAAGGAAACTACCTAAGAGCTACTTGAGTCCCAAGTCCTGCTTTGGATCTATCATTTATCTATTTGTTTGTTCATTCATTTATCTATTCATTTATCTATCTATTCACTTATTCATTTGTCTATCTTTCTCCTCTTAAGATCCTTTGATCTACAGAGTGATTTAAAAAGAAAGGGAAAAGATAGGAATAAAGAAACCAGGAGGAGGTGATGGGAGACATTGACTTCCCTTTAGTCTTTTGTTTCAAATTCCTGGCTTTACTATTTACATGTGGACAGCAACAAATATCCCAGGTTTTAAGTCACCTTATACAAAAATGGTTATTATTATATATTTAATATGATATTGATGATGGAATTATTATAGTCCCATACCTGCATAACTATGAGAAAGAGAGAGAAATCTCCTCTGTGAGGCAGATCAAGGTTCTCTGCCCCCTAATGCAGATATTATCCCCACTGCAGAGCTATAACTAGAGATTCCTTAAACTTGTCCCATGGATCTCGATTTAGAAGATGCATATAGCAATTATAATCCTTCAGCAGAATAGAAACAATAGAGATTGGCACTAATTTCACAAGTACAATGCGTGAAAATAGGAAGCTCATCGACAATAGGCTGGAGTAAAATGATTTCCCACTTGTGAGTGAAGTCATATAAAACATCTTCTATCAAGAAGGAACTGGCTTTGAATATCACTTCTGACACTTCCTGGTTGTGTCACTCTTGGGAAATCACTTAATGTCTTTGAGCCTCAGTTTTCTCTTTTGTTAAAGAACGAGTAATAATAGCACCTATCTCTTTAAAAGGCTATTGGGAGAATTAAATGAGACAAACTATATGAATCAGCTTGCAAATTATAAAGCCCCTCCCAGTCCTTGCCCTCTGCTCTGGAAAAAAGCAAAATCATACTCCCCTAAAAGAAGTGTTGTTTTTTTTTAACCTAAATTTTTATTGTAATATTTTATTTTTAAATAACCTAAATGTCCCAATATGTCCTTTTCCTTTCCCCTCCAAGAGAGTCATCCTTTATAATAAAGACTGTAAAAGGAGGTGGAGAAGTTTAGCAAAACTGACAAACGTTTTGAAAAACTCCAATGCTGTATGCAAGACTCATATCCCCAATCCCCAGCTCTGGAAAGAAATGAGAGGAAGCGCCTTCTCATTTCTCTTCTTTAGGATCAAAGTTTATCATTACAATTTTGTAGTTTTCACATTTTATTGTTTTGCTTGTTTTTTTCCATTTATTTTTCCATTTATATTGTTGTTATCCTTGGGTAGATTGTTTTTGTTAATCTAAGTCTTCTCATTCTTCTCTGTAATAATCACATCTAGCACAGTAATATGTCATGATATCAAATAATCAAATATCATGACATATTACTGTGCTCAAGATGTGATCACTATATATATATATATATATATATATCACTTTCCTGGTATATTTCTAAATACATACAGACAGACAGACAAACATACACTCACTTGAAACCATCCCCTGCTCCACAACCCCTCCATAACAAAGAAAACAGTTTGGCAAAATTGACCAAGAAATGCATGCATAGGACAGCACATGTAACATTCCTCACCTGGAATTCCTACCTTTCTACAAAGAGAAATGAAGTGGTTTTTGTCATCTGTTCTCCTAGATAGGGTCTGTCAATACAACTGTTCAAAATTTGGTTGCTTTTTAGCATTGATTTTACTGAGTGCATTGTTTGCTTGGGTCTGTTTTCTTCACCCTTTTAAGTCTTCCTAGACTTCTCTGGATTCTCTGGATTCATCTCCTCTGATGATGCAATACACCATAATCCACACACTATACCTTGTTCAGCCATTCCTCCAATCATTGACCACCTAGTTTGTTTCTAATATTTTCCTTATAGGCAGTGAAGGGGTATACTGGATAAAGCATTGGACCTGGAATAAGGAAAACTGGAATTTGAATGGTGCCTCAGATTCTTACTAGCTGGGCAAATCACTTACATGTTTGTCTTGGTTTCCTAAACTGTTATGTAAAGATAATAATAGCACCTACCTCCTAGGGTTATTGTTTTTTATTAATTAATTTATAATATTTTTCCATAGTTACATGATTCATGTTCTTTCCCTCCCCTCCTCCCACCCCCTCCCATAGCTAACAAGCAATTCCACTGGGTTTTACATGTGACATTGATCAAGGCCTATTTCCATATTATTAATATTTGCACTGGGGTGATCACTTAGAGTTTACATCCACAATCATGTCCCCATAGACCCATGTGATCAAGCAGTTGCTTTTCTTCTGTGTTTCTGCTCCCACAGTTCTTTCTCTGGATGTGGATAGCATTCTTCCTCATAAGTCCCTCAGAATTGTCTCGAATCATTGCATTACTGTTAGTAGAGAAGTCTATTACATTCAATTGTGCCATAGTGTATCTGTGTCTGTGTATAATGTTCTCCTGATTCTGCTACTTTCACTCTGCATCAATTCCTGGAGATTGTTCTAGTTCACATGGAATTCCTCCAGTTTATTCCTTTTAGCACAATAGTATTCCATCACCAGCAGATACCACAATTTGTTCAGCCATTCCCCCAATCAAAGAGCATCCTCTCAGTTTCCAATTTTTTGCCACCACAAAGAGCATGGCTATAAATATTTTTATACACGTCTTTTTTTTTTAAACCCTCACCTTCTGTCTTGGAGTCACTACTGTGTATTGGCTCCAAGGCAGAAGAATGGTAAGGGTAGGCAATGGGGGGTCAATGCATGTCTTTTTCCTTATTATCTCATTGGGGAATAAACCCAGCAGTGGTATGGCTGGATCAAAGGGCAGGCAGTCTTTTAAAGTCCTTTGGGCATAGTTCCAAATTGCCTTCCAGAATGGTTGGATCAATTCACAACTCCACCAGCAATGCATTAATGTCCCTATTTTGCCACATCCCCTCCAACATTTATTACTTTCCTTAGCTGTCATATTAGCCAATCTGCTCCTAGGGTTATTGTAAGGCTAAAATTATATCACATATGCAGAGTATTTTGCAAACCTTAAAGGGTTATATAAATAGTAACCATTAGTATAAGAAAAGTAATGCTATGAATATTTTGGTAAAGGTAAGGTCTTTCTGTCCTTGACCTCCTTGACTAGTGAATTATAGGGTTTAAACAATTTAGTGATTTTTCTGTGTTTTATATTCTCTAACCTTCCATTTGGAGCAGTTTTAAAGTTTATATTCCAATTGAATTGGAGCAACTAGATGGCTCAGGGGATAGAACACTGGACCTGGATTCAAGAAGCCTTGAGTTCAAATCCAGCCTCCAACACTTACTAGCTTTATGTCCCTGGGCAAGTCACTTAATCTCAATTTCCTCATCTGTAAGAAAGAGATAATAATAGCACCTCTCTTTCATGGTTGTTATGAGAACATTGGTGTTTATTGCTTCCCCAGGACCAGTAGAAGATAGGAATAGATACTTATTTCACTTTTGTCTTTAAATATCCAGCACACCATACCTGGAATTTAGTAGGTCTTTAATACATACTTCTGATCGTTGTCATTTTTCTCTTCCATCAAATAGTTAATGGCAGTGTTTTGGGGACTTTGTTCTTGACTGAGGCTGAAGGCTTTAACAAGAGAAGAATGCTCTCAAAAGGCCTGGAACTGATAAAACCCTTGTTTAATCTTTGTGCTACGTTTGGTTTTTCTCCCGGCAGGATTCACTCATCCGTGTGCTGATGAGCCAGTGGTCTCTGGGTGATGAGATGATATCCTCCACTTTGTTTTTGTAGTAGGACGACATTCAGTTTCCAAATAGAATATAACAGAGCAGAGAACAGCTGAAATGGACTATTTGAATCCTTTCCAATGTCACTGAGACACGGTCAGGCCAGATTCCCTGTGTTCTCCTGTATTGCCACTAATTATGATTTTGCAGAGATTCTGGCTTCCATTAACGAAAATCAAGAAATGTGGTGTAAAGGTTAATGATTTATCCGTAATTGTACCATTTCTGGGAGTAAAGCAATTAAGCCATTTTCAATTTTGGATTGGAAAGGGAAATACCAACCCACGTTGCTATATTTTATTATATAATTATGGTCGTATTTAACCTTATTGGTATGTTATTGCTGGGGACAACTGGGCATGTTGTTCATCCTTTTCACTACCTCTCACCACCGCCAAACTTTCAGCTGTGTTCAGGTGAGAGAATGGTGAGCTCCGATCTGTTGATCACCAGAGTACTTTGAATTTGACCATAAATCAGTTAGACATTTATTAAATGCCTAAAGGGTATGGGATACAATCATTCATACCTTATCATCTCAAAGAAATTAGTGTTCTAACCAAAAAGACTAAGGAAGACAAAAAACGAGCAAAAGCCCCCACCACAATGAGACATGATGCTGGAGACTGTGTAGCATTTATGGGGTCTGGGTACAGGGTACAGCTTATATGTGTGAGCATATTTCTGAGAGTGATAGTAAGTGTGTGAAGAAGTGTTCATGAGTATGTGTGATTTTGTGAGTGTGACAGTGTGAATGTGAGTATGTGAGACCTTGGGCAAGTGCCTTCACTTATTGATTAGGCAACTGTAAGACCATTAAGTATGAGAACCATTACTGGTCTGTTTTGTTAGAGGGAGATTTGGACAAAATTGTGGAATATTTCTATAGCTACATAAAATGGAGGGATGGGAGAGGGTCTGGCTTTTCTAGTCTAGGACTCTGCCAATGAGGAAACCAAGAGAGCAATTGAAGACTAATTGAAGAAATTGGTAGACCAATACAAATTAGCAACTACTCTTTTGAGATAAAGTCTTGAGAGTTGTCTAGAGGCACTGAGAGGTTCATTAGACTTAACCAGGGTCACCTAGCCAATATGTGCCAAAGGAGGGGCCTGAACCAGATCTTTCTGCTGAGGAATCCAATCCCCTATCTGCTATGCCAAGCCATCTCTCTTTCTCTCTCTGCTTGTGTGTAGGGTATCCCAAAAGTGTTAGTATAGAAGATAAACCCTGCCTTTCAGGAATTCTATGCTATCTAGGAAAACTTATACCTACTACAAATGCATCCCTGGAGAAAGTGCTTTACTAAAAAAATGGGGGATGTAAAATAAGTCTCTGTTTCTCTATTTCTTTCTGACCTTTAAAATTATTTTATTTATTTTATTAAATATTTATCAATTACATATGAAAGAATTTTTAATATTAATTTAAAAAATTTCTGAGTTCCACAACCTCTAGGAATTGATGCAAAGTGAAAGGAACAGAACCAGGAGAACTTTATCAAAAGAGACTGATACACTGTGGCACAATCTAATAGACTTCTCTAGTAGCAACAATGCAATGATCCAAAACATTTCTGAGGGAACTATGAGAAAGAACACTATCCACATCCAGAGAAAGAACTGTGGGAGCAGAAACACAGAAGAAAAAGAACGGCTTGATCACATGGGTAGATGGGGATATCATTGGGGATGCAGACTCTAAATCAGGGGTCTGCAACCTTTGGCCGTGAGAGCCATAAACGCCACAAATAATCCATTGGGGGCAGCTGGGTAGCTCAGTGGATTGAGAGCTGCACAGTGCTCACAGGGCGCTCTTGTAACAGCGCCTGAAAAAAATTGACTTCATGGCTCCTGCAGAAAGAGCCATATCTGGCCCTTAAAAGAGCCAGATATGGCTCAAGAGCCATATGTTGCCGACCCCTGCTCTAAATGATCACCCTAGTGCAAATATCAATAATATGAAAATAGGTCTTGATCAATGATACATGTAAAACCCAGTGGAATTGCACATTGGCTATGGGAATGGGATGGGAGGAGGGCAGGGAAAGCACAGGAATCATGAAACCATAGAAAATTTTTCTTAATTAATCAATAAAAAGGTTTTTTTAATAATTTTTTTTTCAATTTCTGAGTTCTCTCTTCCTCTCTCCTTCTCCTCCTCTCTTCTGGAGTAACCAAACACTTTGATTTCAATTGTAATGTAAAGTGAAGCCAAACACTTCCATATTAGCCATATTGCAAAAGAAAATACTAATAAGTAAGTTTTTTTAAAGTATGCTTTAATCTGTACTGATGCTTCATCACTTCTCTTTCTGAAGGAGGATATCATTTTTCATCATGGGTCCTTCAGAATTGTCTTGTATCTTTGAATTGTTGAGAATAAAGAGCTAAGTCATTCACATATGACCATATTGAAATATTACTATGACTGTGTGCAGTGTTCTCCTGTTTTGCTCACTTCACTTTTGCCTCAGCTCATTTAAGTCTTTGCAAGCTTTTATGAAACCATCCTGGTCATCATTTTTATAGCCAATAGCATTCCATCATAGTCATATACAACAATGATCATGGATATCAACAACCCCTGTGAGGGTGATAAATGCCAGTGCCAAAGTGGAGGGGGCTGTCTCAGAGGAGAATTGGAGAAGCAGCTCTTCAGCAAAGTTCTGAAGATGGCCTTCTCTGACTTAGCCTGTAAGGCATGAGACTGCAAGATTATAACCCTATTTGGTTGTAACTCTGACTTGCTATCACTATGATGGGAGTATAAATCAGAATAGAGAAATGCATCCCCTTTTTGTCAGACTTCTGTCCTCTTTTTTTCTTTGACATGGCAACTTCCTTTAGTCATGGTAGATAACTGCAATATTGTTGCACTTGGCCTAGATGTTTATATAAACTACCTCCACTAGACCCTGAATATGTATCAGGGACTTATTATGATTTTAATTTATCTATCTATATATTTTTCTTTCCCCTTGTTTTTGGGAGAGGTAATCCATATATCATTCAATGCATTCTTTTTTTAAATTTATCACTTGTTTATTTGGATATATGTTTTGGAGTTTTCATTTTCTTTTTAAAATTTATTTATTTAATTAGTTAATATAGAATATTTTTCCATAGTTACATGATTCATGTTCTTTCCCTCCCTTGCTCCCTCCTCCCTCCCATAGCCAATGAGCAATTCCACTGGGTTTTACATGTCATTGATCCAGAACTATTTCCACATTATTAGTATTTGCATTGGGGTGATCATTTAGAGTCTACATCCCCAATCATATCCCCATCGAACCATGTGATCAAGCAGTTGTTTTTCTTCTGTGTTTCTGCTCCCACAGTTCTTTCTCTGGATGTGGATAGTGTTCTTTCTCATAGTTCCCTCAACATTGCCATGGATCACTGCATTGCTATTAGTAGCAGTCAGTTACATTTGATTGTGCTACAATGTATCCGTCTCTGTGTATAAGGTTCTCCTGGTTCTGCCCCTTTCACTTTGCATCAGTTCATGGAGATCTTCCTAGTTCACATGGAATTCCTCCAGTTCATCATTCCTTTTAGCAAAATAGTATTCCATCATCATCAGATAGCACAATTTGTTCAGCCATTCTTCAATCAAAGGACATTCTCTCATTTTCCAATTTTTTTGCCACCAGAGTGCAGCTATAACTATTTTTGTATAAGTCTTTTTCCTTATTATCTCTTTGGTGTATAATCCCAGCAGTGGCATGGCTGGATCAGAGGACAAGCAGTCATTTAAAGCCCTTTGGGCATAGTTCCAAATAGCCTTCCAGAATGGTTGGATCAATTCACAACTCCACCAGCAATGCATTAATGTCCCTATTTTGCCATATCCTCTCCAACATGTATTACTTTCCTTTGCTGTCATGTTAGCCAATCTTCTAGGTGTTAGGTGGTACCTCAGAGTTGTTTTGATTTGCATTTCTCTGATTATAAGAGATTCAGTAGTTTATGTAGTATTGGGGTTAGTTGTTCTTGAAATGTTTGATAGAATTCACTTGTGAATCCATCTGGCCCTGGGGATTTTTCTTAGGGAGTTTTTTGATGTCTTATTTGATTTCTATTTCTGATATGGATTTATTTAAATATTCTATTTCCTCTTCTATTAATCTAGGCAATTTATATTTTTGTAAATATTCATCCATATTGCCTAGATTGCCATATTTTTGCCATATAATTAGGCAAAATAGTTCTTAATACTTACCTTAATTTCCTCTTCATTAGAGGTGAGGTCACCCTTTTCATCTTTGAATCTGTTAATTTGGTTTTCTTCTTTCCTTTTTTTTTAATTAAATTAACCAGTACATTATCTATTTTATTTGTTTTTTCAAAGTACCAGCCTCTAGACTCATTTATTAATCCAATAGTTCTTTCAATTTCAATTTTATTAATTTCTCCTTTAATTTTTAAGGTTTCTAATTTAGTTTTTATCTGCGGATTTTTAATTTATTATCTTTCTAATTTTTTAATTTGTAAACCCAATTCATTGACCTCTTCCCTCCCTGATTTGTTAGTATATGCACTCAGGGATATAAATTTCCCTCTGATTACTGCTTTGGCTGCCTTCCATAGATTTTTTTATGATGTCTCTTCATCGTCATTCTCTTCAATGAAATTTTTAATTGTTTCTTTGGTTTTTTCTTTAACCAACTGATTTTGGAGAATCATATTATTTAATTTCTAATTAATTTTTGATTTGCCTCTCCATGTACCCTTACTAATTATTATTTTTATTGCATTATGTTCTAAAAAGGTTGCATTTATTATTTCTGCTCTTTTGCATTTGTTTGACATGTTTTTAAGCCCTAGTACATGGTCAGTCTTTGTGAACGTACCATGTGCTGCAACATATTGCAGTAATTTCCTTGCTGATATTTTAATAAAAATGTTTTACATTGATATTCATTAAGGAAATTGGTCTACAGTTTTCTTTCTCTGCTCTTATTTTCCCTGGTTTAGGTATCCAAACCATATTTGTGTCATAAAAGGAATTTGGTAGGACTCTTTCTTTGCCTATTTCTCAAATGTCTAGTTTGGGGATTAATTATTACTTAAATGTCTGGTTAGAATTTACTTGTGAATCCATCTAGTCCTGAGGATGTTTTCTTGGAGAGCTAAGTTATAGCTTATTCAATTTTCTTTTTCAAAGAGAGGATTATTTAAGTATTCTATCGCCTCTTCTGTTAATCTAAGCAGTTAGTGTTTTTGTAAATATAGATCCATTTCACTTAGATTGTCAGTTTTATTGGCATGTAATTGGGCAAAATAACTCCAATAGTTGTTTTAATTTCATCTTCATTGGTGGTACAGTTACTTTTCATTTTTCATTTTAGTTTTGATTTTCCTTCTTTTTAAATCAATTTAACCAGTGGTTTATTTATTTTATTGGTTTTCCATAAAGCCAGCTCCCAGTTTCACATAATAATTCAATGGTTTCTTCCAATTTTGTTATTCTCTCCTTTGATATTCAGGATTTCCATTAGGATGTTTAATTAGGGATTTAACATTTGTTCTTTTTTCTAGTTGTTGTTTTTTTTAAGTTGTGTGCCAATTCATTCATCTGCTCTCCTAAATACTGTATCCCAGAAATTTTGTAATGTCTCAATGTTGCCATTCTCTTTAATGAAATTATTAATTGTTTCTATGATTTGTTTTTGACCCACTTACTCTGTAGGCTTAAAATATTTAGTTTCTAATTAGTTTTTATTCTATGCTTCTATAGTCCTTTATTAAGCATAACAGTATAACATTATGGTATGAAAGTGGTGCATTTAATATATCTGCTTTTCTGTATTTGGTTGTGAGGTTTTTTTATGCCCTATTATGTGGTTGGTTTTTATGAAGGTGTTATGACTACTGGGAAAAAAGTATATTATTTCTTTTCTCCTTTCTATTTTCTCTAGGGGTGTTATATCTAACTTTGAATGAGGAAAAAGGTTTAAGAAGTTAAGTGATTTGCCCAGGATCATAGTTAATGAGTGTCTGATGCAGGGTTTTTAACTCATGCCTCCCTGACTCCAAGTTCAGTGCTCTATCTCCTGATACACCTAAATGAATCAGGAAGAGGGGTTCAAATTCCACCTCTGACTTATAATGGTTATGTGATCCTGGGCCTCTCACAACCTCTCAGTGCTCTGGTCAATTTTCTAAGGCTAGAAGCTGCAGAGAAGGTATTACTTTGAATTGGTGGAGGGACTTTCCTCATCTGTGAGTTCTTCATACCAATGAAATCATAGGTCTTGGTTCTACATAAGGCCATTTTATAGAATCAAAATGTTATCAGTGCTGCTTCCTCTACCCATTCAAAGTAAGTACTTGTTTCTAGTTGGGAGTAACTGATGCCAGTCCCCTTTGAGGAAGGGGGTGGTTGCTTCAGGGATACCAGGAAAAGGGTGATAAGTAGAAATCTCCTCTGGCTTCCAAAGGACATTGGCCTAAGCTCTAGAGAAGAAGCAGTTAGAAGACCACAGTCATCTATGTACACTATCCTTAGGGAAGTGAATGGCTTGTGTAGAGTTCCAGTTGAGCAAACCTATGAAGAGATAAAATAACAAAAACTTTTCCAGCCCCAAATAGATCTCTCTCTGACTTCCCTTTCACCTGCCTAAATGCCAGTGACATCTGCATGGCTTTTCCTTTGTGTGGAGATAAATAGGCAAATGGTGTTTGGATTCTTGGTTGGTTTGTTTTCCTAGCATGCTCCAAGTATATGAATTTCATGGCTCCAGCTGTTTTCTCTTTAACACAAAAAGACATTTGAAAGAATTTATGGCTCCTAGTCCCCCCTGGCTGTACATGTGCTCAAGAGATGGGAAAGTAGTTGAGAAAGAGTCTAGAGACATCTGTGAGGAGGAGTTGTATCCCTGCTTCCCTCCCAGACCTTCTGTGTGACCTTGAACAAGGCATCTTCATACATGATTTTTTTTTAATTGATAGAGTGTGGGAAGAATGGCTTATTGGACTACTGGGGAGAATGTCCCATGGGAGCCTAGGAGAGGCACTGTGTCACCGCCTTGATTGCTGGAGTCCAAGAGGATTTTCCCCCATAGACACATGAAATTGTATAAAATAATTAGTATCGTTATTAGTATATCTGTCTGGAATTCACATATGCCCATTTCATTTAGGCAGTCTCATTAAAAATGGTCATTCCTTTTCTCCTTGAAAGTTGTAAGTTGTCATTCTTGATTGGTGCACTAGACACTTGGTCTCTGAGTTAGGAAAATCAAAGTTTGAATCCCACTTTAGCTATTTATTAACTGTGAGACTCTCGGCAAGTCACTTGCTGGCTCTCAGCCTCAGTTTCCTCATTTGTAAAATAAGGTTAATAATCCTTATGGCACATATGAATTGCTAATTAATTTATGAAACTATGAAATGAAACAGACACAACTGTCCTTTGGGTATTCTCTAGGAAGGACCATTGTAGGAAGTGAGGCTGCAATCACAACTTAATAAGGCACAGAGGGTGTAGGGGCAAACAGCACAGAAAGTACAGAGATAAGCAACAAGAAGGGTACAGAGGCTGATGTTATGTAGATGAGGATAGTAGTGGAGGAAGGAGGATGGCTTAGGGTTGGGAGCACTCAGTGGCATGGACCCAATGTTGATGGAAGACTGCTTAAGGGACAGTAGTCTGAAGCATCATTTTTTTTTAAACCCTTACCTTCCGTCTTGAAGTCAATACTGTGTATTGGCTCCAAGGCAGAAGAGTGGTAAGGGTAGGCAATGGGGGTCAAGTGACTTGCCCAGGGTCACACAGCTGGGAAATGTCTGAGGCCAGATTTGAACCTAGGACCTCCCATCTCTAGGCCTGGCTCTCAATCCACTGAGCTACCCAGCTGCCCCCTGAAGCATCATTTTTAATCGGGGTTTTTTTTGGGGGGGTCTAAACCAATTCTTACCCATACCACTTTGGGGTTAGTTCTTAAGCATTTCTAGTTCACTTTAGAGCTGTTAAAACATTATCTTCCAATTATCAGCACTATTTGGTGTTCTTACTGCAGATTTCTGAAATTTGTCTGAGATTTATATGAGGACCAAAAACCTCGGAGGCTCCCCCAATTCAGTAGATAGTCTCAAGATATGATTTTGGGTTAATATATGATATAGTTGGCAAATTATGCTCCTTTGACCTATGGAACAGTCTGTATATGACTTCTAGGTCCCCCTTTGAAATCTTTGTGGATGTTATTCAATAGTCATTCCAGTTGTGTCTAACTCTTCATGACCCCATTTGGGGTTTTCTTGGAAAAAGAAACTGCAGTGCTTTCCTATTTCCTTCTCTAGCTCACTTTAGAAATAAGAAAACAGGGTTAAGCGACTTGCCAAGGTTACATAGCTAATATGTCAGAGGCTAGATTTGAACTCAGGAAGTTGAGTCTCCCTGATTTCAGGTTTGGAACTCTATTCACTAAACCACATGGCTATCCTTTTGCAATCTTCCTTCCTACCTTATAATGCCTGTCTATAAACTTAGTGTCCCGGCTAAAAGTGAGGGGTAGGATGGTTAGGGGGATAGGAACAAGATGCCATTTTAACACAACTTACTTCATAAGAGTTAAATGAGAAGTAGTTAGGTGGCACAATCAGTGGAGCATTAGGTTTGGAGCCAGGACGACGTTGGCTCAAATTCTGCTTCAGATATTTATTAGGTATGTGGCCCTGGGCAAGTCACTTAATTCGTTTTGGTTTTCTCAGCTATAACATAAAAGGGTTAGCTGTGATGACCTCTAAGAGCCTTCCAGGTCTAATGATATGAACTATTAGAAGTCCCAGAGGAAAATCTCCAGAATGTTGAGTAGGTCCAATATGAAGGATTTATGGAAATATTTGCACAAAATTCACAAAAGATGAGAAGGTCAAGATGGTTATCAGTTTCTCTCTAGATAAACTGACATATTGAGGTATATCTTAGGCTGCTATAATGAACAGTAGCATCCCCATAGTTCTCACTTAAGATAGAATGTTACCCCAAAGACTCATTTGGTAGGGAGTTTGAGGACCTTGAACACTGGGTAGTGAATCAAAGGATTTGACTTGAGACTTTCACTCTGTGGGCCTCAGTTTCTTCATCTATAATGGGAGGCTGTCAAAAGAGAAGACCTCTAAGGCAATTCCCAGATGTCATATGGGTCCTGTGATTTGTAAGACAATGTTTAGGACACAGTTCCTTTATGGAAACAATTATCTCAGGATGTGGGCCCTAGGAAGCTCAAAAAACTCTATTTTGAGAATCAGAATATTGAGATCTAGAAATCAAAAGGTTTAATCCCTGGCTGACTGAGACTTGGTGCACAATTCCTTGGTGTCCCAAGCACTGGACAGAGCACAGTCCACTTCCTAGGTGTTGAGTCCAGAACTTTAGGCAGCCTAGGAATGGGAGGCAGCATGCTAGAATGGATTAGTGCCAGAGTCACAGGATGTGGGGTCAAATTCTGCCTCTGTAACTCAGACAGAGAAGTTTCCCATTCCAGGCATAATCTTCCAAATGATATTCCTTAAACATGGCATAATGAGGAGAGATGTGAATGAGAAAGGCTTAAGTTCAAATCCTGTCTCTCTCTTGCTTACTGGATATCTCACCATAAACAAATCACTTAACTCCCCTAAAGAGACAACTTTTAAGACCATAAAAAGTTGTAAAAAGCATTAGGAGAAAAGGAGGTCCCATACTGGGAGTTCCAGATAGTTCCAAGACATAGTAGTGTCAGAGAGGAAATGATTGTGGAGGAAGGTGGAAGGAAGGGGAACTTTTATGTCTAATAGACAATAGAGAAATCCCTCAGTGGAGTTTCTGTTCATAAGTGAAAGAAATCTGGAATTAGGGCATTCAATAGTCCATAAATATTGATGATTATAAACTCATTTTTAAAAATTATTGATGGGGGTGGGGCAGAGCCAAGATGGCAGCTTAGTGGCAGTAAAAGCTGGAACCTCTCCAAGTGTCCTCTCAAAGCATCTTTAAAATAAAGCCTTCAAACACTAGGAGTCACAAAACCAATGACAAGACAGAATAAGGGGGCTCTCCTATGGAAAATGACTTGAAAGGCAGGCAGAGAGAGTCAATTTTCATGGGATAGAGGGGGGAATAGGAAGTAAAACTGCACACGGAGGAGTTTGGGCCAACAATCCCCTACCTAGTGTGCTAGGTTCTGAGCCCAGGAAGAGGCCAACTTAGTATCCCAGGATCCTGACTAAGCCAACAGCAGAGCACCCCACACCTACCCCTTGAAGTCCCAAGCTCTGGCACTGGCCCACAGTGAGATCCTGAAGTTGGTAGCATTTGGCCTTTTCAAACCTGCAGGTGAAACCTCTAGCCCTAAGCAAAATAGTTCACAGTGCTGAGTACTACCAGTCACCAGTAGAGAAGACAGAATCAGCAGTTTTCAGAACTTCAGACCAAAAAAAGGCTGGGGAAAATAAGCAAAGAGCAAAAGAAACACTTAATCACAGAAAATTTATATGGAGACAAAGAGTAAGAAACAGATCCAATACAAGACAATGAGATCCAAGCAACCACATGCAAAACTTCAAAGAAAAATGGGAATTTGTATCAGGTGATGGAAGAACTCAAAAAGGAATTTTAAAAATCAAATAAAACATATGATCAATCACATAGTTCAATATGGCTTTGATTAGGGTCTTGATGTTAAAAGATCATTCTACTGCAAATATGAATAACATGGAAATAGGTTTTGAACAATGATACATGTATAACCCAGTGGAACTGCTTGTCAGCTCTGAGAAGGGGGAGGAAAGAGTGGGGGGCAAGAGGTGGGGAAATCATGAATCATGTAACCATGAAAAAATATTCTTTTTTTATCAACTTATTTATTTAATTAATTCAGAATATTTTTCAATGGTTACAGGATTCATATTCTTTCCCTCCCCTACTCCCTCCCCACTCCCATAGCCAATGAGCAACTCAATTGGGTTTTATATGTATTATTGATCAAGACCTATTTCCATACTATTAATATTTGCAAAAGAGTGATCATTTAGAGCAATGGTTCCCAAACTTTTTTGGCCTATTGCCCCCTTTCCAGAAAAAAATATTACTTAGCCCCCTGGAAATTAAATTTTTTTTAAATTTTAATAGCAATTAATAAAAAAGATAAATGCACCTGTGGCAATCACTGCCTCCCTGGATCGCTGAAGCAACCACCAGGGGGCTGTAGCGCCCACTTTGGGAATCACTGATTTAGAGTTTAGAACCCCAATCATATCCCAATCAAACCATGTGATCAAGCAAATGTTTTTCTTCTGAGTTTCTACTCCCACAGTTCTTTCTCTAAATGTGGATAGTGTTCTTTCTTATAAGTCCCTCAGAATTGTCCTGGATCTTTGCATTGCTGCTAGTAGAGAAGTTCATTACATTCTATTGTACCACAGTGTATCCGTCTCTGTGTACGATGTTCTCCTGGTTCTGTTCCTTTCACTCTGCATCATTTCCTGGAGGTCATTCCAGTTTACATGGAATTCCTCCAGTTCATTATTCCTTTGAGAACAATCGTATTCCATCACCAACAGATACCACAATTGTTTTAGCCATTCTGCAATCAAAGGGCATCCCCTCATTTTCATTTTTTTTTTTTTTGCCACTACAACAAGTGTGGCTATTGTGATAATTAGATTAAGTCTACACTGCCCATCTTTAGATTTAATCACCAAAGGTGAGAGCACCTTCCAATTCTGGGAGGTCCTAACCCATGTGTGCTAAAGTGAGTAATGAATCAGAATCAATTGACTGCCCCCTACACTTTCTATGAGAAAGCATCTATTGTGATTGGACACACACTGGAAGTGATGCATATGTGAATCCCCTAAAAAGAAGGAGTTAAGTGAGTGAAGCTTCTTCTGGTTTGGTGAAGGGGACCTGAGGGAGCTTTGCTGGTTCGTGACCAAGGCTGTTCTATGTGGTGAGTTTAAAGACTGAATCTTCCTGAACTTCTATTAAGAAACTTCTTTTTATAGACTCCGTGAATGAAGTTTGCTCCATTCACCTCTGGGCCTCAGGCCCTTTTACCCTCGGCTGAGGTTTAAGATATACCTGGACTAATCAGTGGGATAGATTCTTATTTTCGTACTTTCTTTCTCTCTTCTCATGTAAATAAATTTCCATAAAAGTCAATTTTGAGATTATTCTTAATTAAGGATTGATAATAGTTCAATCCTCTGGCGACCATCTTTAATATATTGAACCCATACCTTTTTTTCACCCTTATACTATGAATATTTTTGTATAAGTATTTTTCTCTATTATGTCTTTGGGGCATAATCCCAGCAGTGGCATGGCTGGGTCAAAGGGTACATAGTCTTTTAAAGCCCTTTTGGAATGACTCTTGGAAAAATATTTTAAGTAAAAAAAGGAAAAA
Source organism: Gracilinanus agilis (assembly GCF_016433145.1). Classification (NCBI taxonomy): domain Eukaryota; kingdom Metazoa; phylum Chordata; class Mammalia; order Didelphimorphia; family Didelphidae; genus Gracilinanus; species Gracilinanus agilis. The sequence continues at coordinate 23,885,598 of NC_058134.1, read as the reverse complement.
ATAAAATGAGAAAAGTGTAAGAAAAATGAGAAAAAGAAATGAAAGTAATGCAAAAATAAAATAACAGCTTAAAGTAAGATTGTTCAAGTGGGGAAAAGAGGCAGAAAAATTCAAGGAAGAAAAGAGTTTCTTTAAAAAAAAAGAATTGACTTACTGGAAAAGGGGAATTGGGGGGAATTCAATGAAAAAAAGAGTTTCATGACAAGTAGAATGGAGAAAATGAAAAAAGAGGATCAAAAGGTCATGTAAAAAATTATTCTTTAAAAATTTGAATTGGGCAAATAGAAGCTAATGACTTCATGAGACATCAAGAAACAACAAAACATCCTCAAAACAGTAATGAGTATTTGTTTAAAACCATCAGCAAGTATCATCTGCAATGGGGATAAGTTAGAAGCCTTCCCATTAAAATCAGGTGTGAAGCAAGGATGCACATTATTACCACTATTATTTTTTTTAAATCAAAATGTTAGCTTTAGCAAAGAGAAGACAAAGAAATTGAAGGAGTTAAAGTAGGCAATGGGGAAACTAAACTATCATTCTTTACAGATGACATGATGGTATATGTAGATAATCCTAGAGAATCAACTAAAAACCTAGTTGAAATAATTAAACTCTAGCAAAATTGCAGGATGCAAAATAAATTCACATCGATCATCAGCATTTCTATATTTTTCAACAAAGTGAAGCAGCAAGAGTTAGAAAGAGAAATTCCACATTAAATCACTCTAGTCATTATAAAATTCTCAGGAATCTATTTGCCAAGACAAACACAGAAATTCTGTGAACACAATTACAAAACACTTTTCACACAAATAAAATTAGATCTAAATAATTGGAGAAACATTAATTACTCATGGGCAGATTGAACTAACATAATACAAATTACAATCCTACCTAAATTAATTTACTTATTCAGTGCCATACCTATTAAACTACCAAAAAGCTATTTTGTAGAACTAGAAAAAATAATAACAAAATTCATATGGAAGAACAAGATAAAGAATATCAAGGGAACTAATGAAAAAAAAGATGTGAAGGCTGGTGGCCTAATGGTGCCAGATCTTAAACTGTATTAAAAAGCAGTAATCAGAGACTTCTGGCCCAAGATGACTGCAGTCTAGAAGCAGGGGTCTTCCTCTCCTCATCACCTACTGATATAGAGTGCCTCAAAGGGACAAAAACCAAAATCAGACAAGTGAAGGGACTCTTCCATAAGACACAGCCTTGAAGGCAGACAGGGTTTGGGCATCTCCATGCTATGAGGGGATAAAATTACTCCTACCAAAGCACAAGCTAATCACCCCTCCCCCAATTCTACCTATGGCTCCAGAGTCAGAGCAAGCATGGAGCAATTGCTAGGTTCTCGGGGAGGCTGGTTGAGGACACCACAGACTTACCCCAGAGAGCAGCAAGACTTGGGACCCCAGGAGGCTAAGGAATGCAGAGATTGAGCACAAAGATAAGATAGAGAGGGGCTGCACAAGCAGATGCAGCAGAGACTGAAAAATAGCCTCAGGGCAAAAACCTCTCCGTAGCTCAATACACAGAGACCTGCCTACCCTCTTCACTCAGACTTCTAACTGGGAAGGAAAGGAAAAATAATACAGCAATGGCCACTAACATCCAAGAACTACAATCTACAACTACCAAAAAAAGAAAAAAACTTTGACCCTCGATAATTTCTTTGGAGAAAAACTCCAGACTACAGAGGAGACAGCAGATGGCAACAAATAAGCAAACACATCCAAACCTTCCACCCCAAAATGGAAATTGGTCACAAGCTCTTCAGGAACTCAGATTTGAGATGATGAACGAAGTGAGAAAGATAGAAGAAACTTGGCAAGAAAAGTGCAAAACAGTTCAAAAAGAAAATAACAGTTTAAAAGACAGAATCTCCCACTTGAAAAAAGAAGTCCAGAAATCAAATGAAATGATAAGCAAATTGAAGACCAGAATTGACCTGTTGGAAGCCATGAAAAGCAGGCTAGACTAAACTGAAAAGGAAAATCAAAAGATCATAGCTGAGTCGGCTAATGATCTCACAAGACATCAAGAATTAATAAAGCAAAGTCAAAAGAATGACAAATTAGAAGGAAACATAACATATCTAGTTGAGAAGATGACAGACTTGGAAAACAGGTTCAGAAGAGACAATTTGAGAATCATAGGCCAACCTGAAAACCTAGAAATATCAGAAATCTTGACATCATACTAAAAGAAATTATCCAAGAAAATAGCCCTGATATTCTTGAACAAGAGGGCAAAATAGATATTGAAAGAACCCATAGACACCATCCATTTTAAATCCTCAAAAGCCAACCCCCAGAAATGTAATTGCCAAATTCAAGAGCTTCCAAGATAAGGAGAAAATATTGCAAGCAGCTAGAAAGAGACAATTCAGATATCAAGTAGCACCAACCAGGATCTGGCAGTCTCCACATTAAAGGACCTCAAGGCTTGGAATATGATACTCAGAAAGGCAAGAGTATTGGGTCTACATCCAGGATCACCTACCCATCAAAACTGACTATATACTTCCAGGGGAAAGTATGGGCATTTAACAAAATAGATGATTTCCAAGTATTTGTAAAGAAAAGATCAGAACTGAATGGAAAATATGATGTCCAAATACAAAATTCAAGAGAAACATGAAAAGTAAACAAGAAAGAGAGGGAAAAATATTTTTAAGGGCATCAGTAAGGTCAAATTGTTTATACTCCTATATCGAAAAATGATATCTGTACCTCAAAAATTGTATTAACTATCATAGTAATTAGAAGAATCATTCATAGGTAGTGGTGAGGGTAATAAGTGGTTTAAGGTGATATGTTAAAAAAAAGAAAGGGGGGAATAGAAGATGGCATGAAGAAAAACTTGAAGGAATAAGAAAAATAGAATATATTATACTGCATAAAGAGGTGCATGGGAAGGGGAGGGGAAGAATACTATTATAAGAAGGAGAGGAAGAGAGTGCTAATAGGTAATACTTATACCTTACTCTCAGTGGAATCAACTCTGAGAGGGAATAGCATCTAAATCCATTGGGAGTTTTGAATTCTACCTTACCCTACAGAGAAGTCGAAAGGGAAATATAAAGAAGAAAACTATGAGTAAATTAGGTGACCATAGAATAGTTTACCTAGTAGATATATGGGAAAGGGAAATTTTAAGACCAAGCAATAGATAGAGAATATTACAAAATGTAAAATGAATAATTTTGATTACATTAAATTAAAAAGGGTTTATACAAACAAAACCAATACAACTAAAATGAGAAGGGAAGCAACAAACTGGGAAAATATCTTTATAACAAAAACTTCTGACAAAGGTCTAATTACTCAAATTTATAAGGAACTTAATCAATTGTACAAAAAAATCAAGCCATTTCCCAATTAATAAATAGGCAAGGGACACGAATAGGCAATTTTCAGATAAAGAAATCAAAACTATCAATAAGCACATAAAAAGGTGTTCTAAATCTCTTATAATCAGAGAAATGCAAATCAAAACAACTCTGAGATTCCACCTCACACCTAGCAGATTGGCTAATATGACAACAAAGGAAAGTAATAAATTTTGGAGGGGATGTGGCAAAATTGGGACACTAATGCTCTGCTGGTGGAGTTGTGAATTGATCCAACCATTCTGGAAGGCAATTTGGAACACTGCCCAAAGGGCTTTAAAAGACTGCCTACCCTTTGATCAAGCCATACCACTGCTGGGTTTATACGCCAAAGAGATAAAAGGAAAAAGACATGTAAAAAATACTTATAGCTGTGCTCTTTGTGGTGGCAAAAAAATTGGAAAATGAGAAGATGCTCTTCAATTGGGGGAATGGCTGAACAAATTGTGGTATCTGCTGGTGATGGAATACTACTGTGCTTAAAGGAATAATAAACTGGAGGAATTCCATGTGAACTGGAACAATCTCCATGAAATGATGCAGAGTGAAAGGAACAGAACCAGGAGAACATTGTACACATAGATGGATATATTGTGGCACAGCTGAATATAATAAGACTTCTCTACTAGCAGCAGCGCAATGATCTAGGACAATTCTAAGGGACTTATGAGAAAGAATGCTGTCCACATCCAGAGAAAGAACTGTGGGAGTAGAAACACAGAAGAAAAACAACTACATGATCACATGGTTCAATGCCACATGATTGAGGATGTAGACTCCAAAAGATCACCCTAGTGCAAATATTAATAATATGGAAATAGGCCTTGATCAATGACACATGTAAAACCCAGTGGAATTACTCATTGACTATGGGATTGGGGAAGTTGGAAGGGAGGGAAAGAATATGATTCATATAACTACAGAAAAATATTCTAAATTAATTAAATAAATAAACTTTTAAAAAAGCAGGAATCGTCAAAACAATCTGGTAAAGTCTAAGAAATAGAAGGGTGGATCTATGGAATAATTTAGGGGTAAATGACCTCAGCAATCCAGTGTTTGATAACCCAAGGGTTCTAGATTTGGGGATAAGAACTCACTCTTTGACAAAAACTTCTGGGAAAATTAGAAACCAGTATGGCAAAAATAAGGTATAGATCAATATCTTACACTCTGTACCAAGATATGGTCAAAATGGATATATGGTTTAGATGTAAAGGGTGATATTATAAGTAAATTAGGGGAATGTAGTAGAATATCTTACTTGTTAGATCTATGGAGAAGGGAAGACCAAACAAGAGTTAGAGAACATTACAAGATGTAAAATGAATAATTTTGGTTATATTAAATTTAAAAGGTTTTTAAAAAACCTTAAAAAAAACAATGCAACCAAGATTAGAAGGAAAACAACAAACTGGGAGGAAAATGTTATAACAAATTTCTCTGATAAAGGTCTAATTTCCCAAATTCATAGAGAACTAAGTCAAATTCATAAGAATGCAAGTCATTTCCCAGTTGCAAAATGGTCAAAGGATATGAGTAGGCAGTTTTCAGATAAAAAAAAATCAAAGCTATCAATAGAAAACAAATTGCGAAAAGAAGTTGTCCACCTGCAATGGTAGAAGATTTTCTTATATCAGGAAAGTCATAGGTCTTGTCTCTAGCCATAATTAAAACTATCTTATAAAGTCAAGACCTGTGGATGGCTAGATCACTAAGTGTATTAAGACCAAGGCCTAGATGTGGGAGGTCTTGGGTTCAAATCTGGTCTCAGATACTTCCTAGTTTTGTGATCCTGGGCAAGTCATTTAACCCCCATTGCCTAACCTTTACCATTCTTCTGCCTTGAAACCAATACATGGTATTGATTCTAAGGTGGAAGGTGAGGGCTTAAATAAATAAAATAAGTACTATTCATGCATGAGTCAGGACATCATCCTAGGACATCATAGATCCTCTTCAAAATGAAGTTCAGATAACAAACCCTCACTTCCCCCTCCTCATACCTCAGAACTTCTCATTATCTTTACCTCTCCTTCTGTTTTGCCTTCTAAAGAACTATAGGATTTTATAGCTAGAAGAAACTTAAAATCAGTGCACTGCAAAGGAAAGAGCACTGGATTTACAGTCAGAGGAGGTGAGCTTGAATCTTGACACTGTCACTTATTACTCATGTGATTCTGGGTAAGTCATTGGTTTTGGTTCTTAGTTTTCTTATCTATAAAATCAGAGGGTTTAGACTGTCTAAGTTCCCTTCTAACTCAAAATCCATGGCCACTCTGATACAGAGAGCTATCTCCTGCCAATAGAAGAAGGGGGGAGGGAAATCAAAGAAAAAACAGGCTAGGGACCCCAGGAGACTGTACATTTCCCCCAGGTTTTTGTCCCATTTACCTTAAGTGGGCAGCAACCAAAAAAGCTGTGCCATAGGTGTTTTTATCTTGCTGAGATTCTAATGCATGCAGGTCTGCTTTGTATGATTTATGGAGATTTTTGTTCATTTATTTTAACTTTGAGAAAGTCCTGATGCAATAAATTTCCATTAGGAGAGGTCAAGGAAGAGCTCAGAAGAGCATAAGGCACTAATAATTAGGGGGATAGACAAAGATGTACTACTACATAACCACTGTACCAATTATGAGTCTGTGATGCTCCCTACCCCCTTCAGGCTTTCAGGGTCATATTTATCTAGCCTTTCTGTTCTTCCATCCAAAGCAGAACTCCCAATTCTAAATAATTCGATATTAGACATTATGGGACATAAATAGGAACCTGCTTTTTAATACCAGACGTTGTGAATTATGCCACCCACTGAAGAAGTTCTGATCTTATGATCTTATGAAAATGTTGAATATAAAGGAGGCATGCTAATATTGGACACTGATGAATTGGAAATAGGTGGCCTACCTGAATTATGAAGAAGGTGCCAAAAGAATAGTGGAGTAGGTCTTACCCAGGAAAATGGACAATCACAAAGTCTAAAAGATGCAAATGAAAATTAAAAAAAAACCATGACAGAGTGGATAGAATGTCAGACCTAGAGTCAGGAAAATCTGGCCTCAGACATTTACTAGTTGTGTGACTTTGGAAAAGTCACTTAGCCCTATTGGCCTCAATTTCCTCAGCCATAAAATGAATTGGAGAAGGAAATGGCAAACCACTCCCAGTATCCTTGTCAAGAAAATCCCAAATGGAGTCATAAAGAATTGGACATGACTGAAACAACTGAACAATAACAACTCAAACTTATGTGTTACAAGGGAAATTGAGCCAATCTAATCCAAACTACATCTGAACAAGAATCTCCTTTATATTATATCTATAAATGGTCAGTCATTCTACCTTTCCTTGAATATTTCTAGTTAGAGAGAATGCACTCCTCCTGGGGAATCCCATAGCACTTCTAGATAGCTCTTATTAAGGTTTCTAAGTGACAGCTAGGTGGCTCAGTGGATAGAGTTCCAGGCCTAGAGATCAGAGATCCTGGATTCAAATCTGGCTTTAAGATATGTATGACCCTGGACAAATCGCTTAACCCAACTGCCTTATGCCTTGGAACCAATACTCAGTATCAATTTTAAGATAGAAGGTGAGAAGGAGGAGGAGGAGGAGAAGAAGGACAAGGAGAAGGAGGAGGAGGAGGAGGAGGAGGAGGAAAAGGAGAAACAACAACAAGAAAAGGAGGAGGAGAAGAACAAGAAGAAAAAGAGGAGGAGAAGGAAGAGAAAGAAGAAGAAGAAGAAAAGGAGCAGGAGAAGCACAAGAAGAAAAGAGGAGGAGGAGGAAGAGTCTATATTTAGCTGGACTGGTCCTAGAAAAGCAGTTTCATTGGCCCCAGGTTTCTCCCAGAAGCAAAGGGTCTTCTTTTCATATCAACATCCTCCCAGTTTTACAAGCTACAAATCTTAAAACACTTCAAGCTCTCAAGAATTAAAGTTGGTCACTAAATGAGAAGTTGGGGATACGAAGAGATAAAAATGAAGATTTTATTGTCCTCAAAAAGTTTACATTCTTTTCTGGGAGGTGGTAAACAATATGTGTACTCTTTTAGGCACTAAGATGCCTCTAGTGAGTATCATTCCCATTTCCCTTTGGGTTCTTGCTACCCTACAGGAACACAGTGATGTGACTTCCTACCGCCACTTAGTATCCCCCCAATCCACTCTGTGATACCTCATCCATGACCTGGGCACCCTAATGACCCCCTTTTTTTCTTTCCCATCAAAATTTATGCCTTCTGTCCTGCTGTGTCAGGACTCTCTTGTGCTCTTTGCTGATTAGATCAAGTAATTTGTGCTAATGAGTGATAGCTCAATGTATTACCCTCAATGATAATTATTTTAGCAGGGGCTTTCTATGCCTTAACACAAAGTAATTAATATGATAGAGTAGAAAGCACTAGATTTGGGAATCAGAGAATATGGGTTATAATCTTGCTTCTGCAATTTATTGGCCAAGTAAGCATGGAATAGAATCATAGATTCACAGCTGAAAGGGACCTTGGAATTCATTGAATCAGAGGGCAGATATGTGGCTAAGCCTAGAGATAAGAGGTCCTGGGTTCAAATGTGACCTCAGATATATCCTAGCTGTGTGACCCTAGATAAGTCACTTAACTCCCATTGCCTAGCCTTTACTGCTCTCTTCTGCCTTGGAACTAATATACAGTATTGATTCTAAGATTGAAGGTGAGGGTTTAAAAAAAATAAATCATTTAGTTAGTGGAGAAAAAATAGCCAATCAGGCACAGCCATTCAGCTAAATTCTCCCAACATTCCTCTTTAAACAACTTTAAATTGATGCTTTGAATTAAATTTTGTAGAGGCAGAGCCAACAAAAGGTCAGGATAAGATATTTTTCTAGTCTAAGAAAACTTTAAGAAAGAAGATGTCAGTAAGAGAATAGAGAATGATAAAAGGTAGAGTGAATTATGGGAGGCAATGATGAGAAGCAAAATAGACGTTTGAGGAGACAGGATGGGGGCAAGGAGAAGAAACAGAAAACATGTGATAGAGGGAACTGCACAGTAATTATAATTATGAATGTGAATGGGATGAGCTCACTCATGAAATGGAAGCAGATAGCAGAATTGATTAGAAACAAGAATCCAAGAATATGTTGTTCCAAGGGACACATCTGAAACAGAAAGACATGCGCAGAGTTAAAATAAAGGGTTGGAGCAGAATCTAATATGCTTAAGGTAAGGCGAAAAAGGCAGGGGTAGCAGACATGATCTCAGACAAAGCAAAACTATGCCTCATTAACATAAATAATCAGAGAAACTACATTAGGTTAAAAGTATCATAGATAATGAAGTAAGACAAAAAATTTATAGCAAATTTCTCTGATAAAGGTCTCATTTCTCAAAAATATACTCATTATAGAATGGAGTCAATTTTGTAAAAATAAGAGCCATTCCCCAATTGATATATGGCCAAAGATATAAAAAGGCATTTTTTGGAAGAAGAAATCAAAACTATCTATACCCATATAAAAAAAATGCTCTTGGGGGCAGCTGGGTAGCTCAGTGGATTGAGAGCCAGGCCTAGAGACAGGAGGTCCTAGGTTCAAATCTGGCCTCAGACACTTCCCAGCTGTGTGACCCTGGGCAAGTCACTTGACCCTCATTGCCTACCCTTACCACTCTTCTGCCTTGGGCCAGTACACAGTATTGACTCCAAGACGGAAGGTAAGGGTTATAAAAAAAATAAAAAAAAAAATTAAAAAAAATGCTCTTAACACTATTGATTAAAGAAATGCAAATTAAAACAACTCTGAGGTACCAGTTCGCACCTATCAGAAATGACAGGTGCTGGAAGGGCTAAGGAAAATATAGGTACACTAATGAATTGTTGGTAGAATAGTGAACTGGTCCAACCATTTTGAAGAACAATTTGGAACTGTGTGCAAAGATCTGTAAAACTGTGCATACCCTTTGTCCCAGAAATATCACAACGAGGTTTGTATCCCAAAGAGATCAAAGGAAAGGGAAAAGGAAAAGGACCTCTATGGACAAAAATATTTCTAGTACTTTTTTGTGATGGCAAAGAACCAGAAATCAAAGGGCTGCTTATCAGTTGGGGAATGGATGAACAAGTTGTGACACATGATTATGATGAGTACTCATGTGCTATGAGAAATGATGGGAACGGGCGTTCGGAAAAACATGGCAAGACCAATATGAACTGTGCAAAGTTAAGCAGAAGAACCGGGAGATCATTGTACATAGTAACAGCAATGTCGTAATGATGATCAGCTGTGAAAGCCTTGCCTACTATTTTCAACAGACACTTCCTGTGATTCAATCTTATGATCTATGACAATTCCAAAGGCCTCCCGATAAAAAATGCTCATCCACTCCAGAAAAAGAACTGATGAACTCTTGAGTGCAAAATGAGATTGAATTTTTTCACTTTTTTACCCCATTATGGCTAATATGGAAATTTATTTTACATGATTTCACATACATAATTAATACCATATTGCTCGCCTCCTTTGTGGATATCAGAGAGGTTGGAAGGGAAGGAGAGAATTTGGAGCTCAAAATTTAAAAAGAAAAGAATGTTAAAAACAAATAAATAACAAATTGAAATACTTCACTTTTTAAAGTCATGCAAGCTAAATGTAATAGCTTTGATAAATGAGTAAACTCATTTGACAGATAAAGAAACCGTTTATATGAGAGACCCAAGGTCTCTCAGATAGAATTGTGATCTGAACTCAAGATGTCTGATTCTAAATCTAAAGCCATTCCTAGCCCCATCATACGATCCCCTCTGCCCTCTACTTAAATGAATGACTGCAAGTCTTTTTGGTATTCTTCAGATTGGAATCCATCTGGAATCCTCAGATTGCTATCCATCCAAAGATGGCAGTCTATGGCATCGCATTACACTTAGGGTGAACTTTACCCAGCAGTGGCAAAGGCAAGAGTCATGCCTATGAAACTTTAAGGGCTCTCTGATGTCCCCTTGTTGGAATTGTTTGGGGCTCTTCAGTCTTTGTAGGGCCCGTCCCCAACACCTTTCAGTCTGATGCCCGCCATTGCTGCCTGGCTTATATTATTTACAATGCCTTATAGCATGCTAGTAAACGTAAAGCAATGTACAATTTGTAGGAATAATGAAGCTTGAGGAACAGACGGGTGTTCTGTAGCCTACTACTATCTGAGGGGTCACAAGAGATTGCTAACACAGCAGAGCTGCCCAGAGCCTCTTCCACTATAGGGAGCCCATTAGCCAAGTAAATGTACTATGAAAATGGATGGCAGAAGAATCAAGCACAGGTGCTGGAGTCAATTCAGTCACAGCATCTCAACTGTTTTTGTCATTAATTTCCTAAACAACTAAAATCTGTACCGTTCAGTAAAGGGCTGTTAAGTAAAAGAGATTTTTTCATAGAAACTTCTTAAGTCATGTAGTTGGCAGCCTGTTTTTGTAGCAATTTGCTGACCTTGGAGCTGGGAGAGAATTAAGTTCAAATCCTTCCTACCTCAGACACTTACTAACTGTGTGACTGTGGATAAATCACGTAACCTGAGTCTCAATTTCCTTATTTGTAAAATGAAGTGGAACTTGATGGCCTCTATCTCTAAGCCTAGGATCGATCCTAGCATGTGTACTCAAATCCAATCTCTACCATTTGTTAACTGTGCAATCTTAGGCAAGTCAACTCTCCAAGTCCCCAGTTATGTTAACAGCAAAAATGGACATAAGAATGCATATAATGCTTCAAATACCCCAGTATTATTGTGAAGACCATTTGAGGTCAGGTAGATGAAATATTTGGAAAACCTATATATAGGTCAACTGTTTTTCTGTAGAATTGGGGAGAGTAAGAGGAGAGCATGAATATTGTCCCAGTGCTGGGATTCTCCAATGGATGTGGGATTTCACTTAAGACAGCAGCCCTTCCTTCATTATAGATGCCACTTTCTCCTCCTTGAAGGTACTTGTCCACACCTGAGTATGTGAGATAACTGAGGAAAGGCAAGTCAGAGCCTATCCTAGGCTAGTGAGCACGCTGAAGCCCAGTCAATAAATAAACACTTAGTAAGCACCTACTTTATGCCAGAATCTGGTGAAAGGAGTGGAGGTATTTAGCCCAGATAACTCCTGGTTTGGGAACTCTGGCCTGTGAATTAGTAACTTCATCCTACAAAGTTGCCTAAGACCCAAAGAGATTATATAACTTGCCCAAGATCACAGAGTGTTTTTGGTGGGATTTGAATTCAACTCGTTCTGATTCTGAGTGCAACAGAGTCACAGAATTTGAGAAACTGAGGGGATCTCAGTGATCATGTAGTTGAACTCACACCCAGAAGGAGCTTCCAGTGCAAAATACTTAAGAAATGATCATTGAACTTGTACCTGAAAACTTCCAGTGAGAATGAACCCACCATTTTGCAAGGCGGCCCATCCAGTCTCCTTTGGGACAGCTCTGATTGTTAAGGAGTTTTTTTATCACATCAAGTCAAAATGTACCTCTTTTCGACTCCTTCCTTGGACATCTTCAAACAGGACCTGGGTCATCACTTCTCAGGCATGTAACTTCAGGGCTTCCTTTCAGCTGTGGACTGAACATGATGGTCACTAAAGCCCTTTCAACATTCAAATTCTGTGTATCTGGAATTTTCCCTCCCATGACCCATGTTTGATGTCAGTGAACTATGGAACACTACAGTCTCTGAAGAATTAAGTCTTCCAGACTGAGGGCAATGGTAATGAAGAAGTACATGGCTCGTATGAGCAATTCATAAAATATTAAAGAAAACCAGGAACTTTGAAGAGGAACAAGAGTAAAAGGACGCCATCAGGAAAAATGTGTGACCAGAAAACAAGGTAGAATGTTCATGTAGCAAGTGGGAGGGGTGCATTTGATAAATGGGTGGACATAGGACACCACTGCTTCATTGGCATCCTTAGGATGTCAGGAGAAGGTGGGGAAGGCCCCCAGCCATTGGGCAGACCACCTGGGATGAACTTATGGGAGGTCAGGAACAAAAGAATCATACCTAATGGGCAGGGATTACGATTTGGGTAAGTAGAAATGGTAAGATCATAGTTCCATGTGGACATTACAGTATAACCCATTGTTACATAAGAATATAAGATGGAACTGGACTTAAATCTTTTCAGTTGAGCATGAACACACAAATACATGCACATACATTAATCCATAGTACCACCATCCGTGGTTAGGCTAGATTCCTGGAGACAAGCTTGAAGCAATAAGGGACAGTGGAAAGGACATGGAATTTAGATTCAAAAGGACCTACGTTTGAACTCCATTTCTGCTACATGTGTACCCCTGGGCATGTCATTTTCCCCCGGGGCCTCAGTTTCATCATCTATATAATGAGGAGTTTGGACTAGAAGGCATTTAAGTTCCCTTTCAATACTAAATTTATGAACCTTTTGACCCCTGTGCATGGACAAACCCTGTAAATGATTTCAGTCACACTTGATTCTGCCATAACCTTCCTTTGTAGCATCTTTGTTTGTTTGTTTGTTTGTTTGTTTGTTTACTCACCCAGCCATTTACTTATTTATTTAGCTGATCACCAGCACATTTATTTATTTATTTGTATGTGCATTTATTTATTTGTTTGTTTGTTTGTTGGATTTTTTTATTGATTAATTAAGAAAAATTCTCCATGGTTACATGGATCATGTTTCTTTCCCTCCCCTCCTCCCACCCCTCCTATAGCAGACATGCAATTCCACTGGGTTTTACATGAGTCATTGATCAATTTTTCCATATTATTGATATTTGCACTAGGGTGATCGTTTAGAGTTGCAGCATCTTTGTGACCCCTCGATGCAGGGGGTTATAGTTGTCTTCCATCATTTTCCCTTCTAGAGCTCTTGGAAGTTTTCTATCAAGGACTTGGGTAGCACTAACTTGTGACTGCAACCAGCACTGCCTTATATACGGTACATTGTGGTACACTCTGTGCCTAAGGCCTCAAGATGCTTACAGTATTGCCCAGAGCACAAGACTTTCCAGGGACACACACAGACCAGGGCAACATAAACATGACATCACCAAGAGAACCTCCCAAGTAACCAGGTTTTCCTGAGGTGCACGGCTCTGCCACAAAAAGGTCTTATCTAGCTTTTTTGCTCTCCTCCTTTCTAATTCCCTCCATCTATAACTGTGACAGGGCAAGAGCTAGTTTAGAGACCTCTGGCTCTGGGATTGATTGAACCTGCTGTTTTTATATCAACAATTTCCTAAGAGGAGATCGGCTACTGTTCTTACTAGGACAATTGGCAACCATTGGTGGTGGGGTGGGAAGGTTATTGCCTTCCCACTCCCATTCTTCATCTCCCCCGCCTTCCTAATATATTTTTCCTTTCACACACTGACTTGTCCCAATTTCAGCACTCTTATGGTATAATTCATCCCTTTCTACTTGGAGCACATTAACAACAGGCATACAATATTTGCAGTGCTCTTACATCTACACAATATTTTATTTTTTCAGTAATTCTAAGGAAATAGGATTCCCGGCAGCTGGCCCTTTTTGCTTTCGTTAACCTCTAAAATGACCTAAGTAAGGTAAAAGACCACAGACATAGTAGAGAGATGTACCCTTCCAACAAACCAGCCATCAACTCTTCCTTCTACAGACCATTTGGTAGTACAAAGACCTACCAAAGGAATTACAGATGTTCACGCTGGAGAAAAGAAGACTTGAAGAGTTATGGCAGTGTGTACAAGTATTAGAGGGGCTGTGATGTGAAAGCAAGATCAAACCCGAGTTCCACTTGGCCCCACTCCTCTACTGTGCCAGCACTAATGAGTGGAAGTTATAATTAGACATATTTCATCTTGATGCAGAACCATGGAAAGGATGAAAGAGAAACCTTGGATAGCACAAGGTCCCCCTCACTAGAGGGCTTTGAACAGAGACGGGATACCTGATTGTTAGAGATATTGTAGAGGAGATTCCCTTTTATGTAGGACTTGGCCCAGAAGTCCCTTTCAACACGGACATCCTATGATACAGAACATAAAACCCTATGGAGAGTAACATTTAGATTCTAACTCACAGCTGCCTGATTCTATTGAGTCTCATTTATATGACAACCTATATCTTAGAGAGTTCTATCTGCCAGGATCCATTTGAACCAATGGGACTGCATTTTAATGACTACTGAATTTAATTGCCCTAATTAATTCAATTTATTAGTGAGGCTCACTATAGTAAATGAATTTAAAGTACCATGACCCATGCTATTGCCTTCTAATATCCTATCTAGAAATCTTGTCTTCTCTTTGAAGGCATGAAATCATTTGTTGTTGTGCAGTTGTTTTTCAGTCATATCTGACTCTTTGTGAACCCATTTAGGATTTTTTGAAAAAAAGTTGTTGGAATAGTTTGACACTTCCTTCTCCAGCTCACTTTATAGATGAGGAAACTGAGGGAAACAGGTAAGTGACTTGCCCAGGGTCACAGAGCTAGTAAGTATCTGGTGCCAGATTTGAACTCAGGTGCTCTCTACTACAGGGCTATTACTCTAGTCACTGTGCTATGTAGCTGCCCCATATTAGGTAGTCTATAAAGATATGTGAAGGATGTCTATTAGAGAGACAAATTCAAGAAATGTGTTATAGTAGAATGAGCAGTGAGCTGGAAAATTGAAGACCTGGGTTTGAGTTCTACTTCTGATGCTTACCAGATTGTTGCTTTGGTCCAGTCATTTCACCTGCTCTGCCTCAGTTACCTTCTCTAAAAACTGGGATAGTGAAGCTTGTACCACCCTTCTTACAGTGGGGGTTGTGAGGGGAAAGCTTTGTAACGTTCAAAGTTGCTCTTTGTGAAGTAATGTTACTCTTTATATGTATAAAACTAATTTAGCAGCCCTGGGTCAATGTACATGCTGCTATCATTGTGTTAGTCATTAAAAAAAATAAACAAACATATGGAGTTAAACAGTGCTCTTGATCCTAAAGGATGCTCTCTCTTTGTGTGTGTCTTCCTGTCTTTATCTCTTTCCATCTCTCTCTCTCTCTCTCTCT
>NC_058134.1:23823249-23857996 GCF_016433145.1 Gracilinanus agilis | reverse complement strand
TTGTGATTGGTCCATGATACTCTAATTCCCTGATTGTCTGGACCCCAAATCTCAAGAAGCTGAAGCTCTACTGCCCGGCTTGGCCCACAAGACCCTTAAAGGGAGAACTCATTGGTAAATGAAAACATACTGATATTGTTATTATTACATATTTTTAAATAAACTAATAATTTAGACTTTATTTAAAACATTTAAATATATTATTCAATTATTCCATTGAATTAAAAATGCCATAATTTGAAATATACTAATATAAATTTCAATTTTATTTAAATATTATTATTCTATAATTTAAAATATACTAATATAAATTTACATTTTATTCAAGATATTTAAATATCATTATTCTGTAATTTGAAATATACTAATATAAATGTCAATTTTATTTCAATATTATTATTCTATATTTTTAAATATAGTAATAGAAAAAGACCCTTCCAATAAGAAAGCGATATCTTTAATCTAACTCATGGTTGCTGTTCATCTTTTTGCCCTTGTGTTAAGATAAACTACTGACAGTGTTGTTAATAATTCTTTGGGGAAAGCAATTTACTAAATGACTCCCTAGTACCCCCAGGGGAGTTTGGTTATCTCATATTGGTGAGCACTTTACTCCAAGACTCACTCTTATTCATCATGGTCATAATAATTTACACTGAAATCTAAGGTGTCAACAAATCTGCACAGTGGGTAAGTGCTAGGGTTACTACCCCCATTTGATAGAAAAAAGCAGAGTCTCTAAAAAAAGTAAAGTGACTTGCCCAGGGCCTTACGGACATCATAAAATGGCACCCTACTAGCCGTCTCTTGCTGTCTCTCCCTGTGCTCCTTTCTGTATCTCAAGGATATTAGGACAAAGGGTCAGTTGGTCCCACATGGAGTTCCAAGATTGCATCTTTAACTGTTGGCTTTGGGAAATAGTTTGTTATATCAGAATGAACACTAGATTTGGGATCAGAGGACCTGAGTCCCAATCTTGTTTTGCCTTTCATTTTCTATGTGATTTTGAGCAATTTACTAAATCTTTCTGGGCCTCAGTTTCCTTATTTGTCAAATGAAGCAGCTGGATTGATGACTTATGAGGTTCCTTTTAGATTTAAATCTATAATATCAATTTTAAAAGCAGATACGCCTGGGGTGGGGGTAATACTTTATCAATACCTGTAATGTTTTGATTTGAAAGGGAGTTAGGATCAGAGATTTGGAGCTGGAAGGGCCACAGAGTTCATTTAATCCAATTCAATTTATTGATGAGTAAATTCAAACTTATGGAGGTCAAGTGACTAGAACTGAATACTGGTCCACTGACTCAGGAACTGGTTGATTTTCCATTATACTATGTTGCCTCTAAGAGTTTTTGGACATCTAGTCTAACTCATTCATTTTATAGATAAAATCTGAAATTCTTCCAAGGTCACACAGTAAGTAGCAGAGTGTAAACTCTAAGCGATGACCTCTAGTTATCAAATACAATCTTCTTTCTTCTTGATTGGACTGCCTTCTGTTGAGTCACGAGGACCTCAGCATCATCCATTCCTCAGATTCTTTCCTTACAGCACATTTTGACTGTGGGCATCAGGAAAGATGCCATCCTGAGCACATGGAGATGCCAAGGAGGCACAGGAGGGCAAGAAATTCTTTGGCAATTTTTCTCTCCCTCAGATGGGGTCCTGCCCTTGTGTGAAATATAGACTTGTTTTCAAGCTCTCCACTCTCCCTTTCTGTATTACCCTCTTTCTATTAAAGTGTCAAGACCGTTTTGGAAACTTAGCATCAATATTTCAATAGTCCGAGGACCTATGCTTTCATCCAAGGAGTTTCCCTCCAGACTTCAATAGAGGGTCTTTACTTTAGAGTTTAGTAAATAACTACTTATAAATAGGGACCACCACAAAAATCCATCTGCAAAATTCTCTGCAGCAAAATTATCATCGAAGCAAATTCTTCTGCTACAACACAGAATGCATCCAGCACAGTTGCCATAGGCTGTGGGCCAGGAGGTAGAAATACTTCTCTGGAGTGAACTTTTTGTTTCCATAGCACTCATTATAACAAGATGTGGCCTGGATCACCCTATCAGAGAGTTGTAATGGATATTGATTCATAGTTGTACTCATTTGAATATCAAACAGAATTCCACGTGGAGTGTATTACAGGGATCTGTTCGTTTTGTTTTATGGATTTGTTTTGCAATGTAAAATGTAATTGTATTTTATTGTTGCTGTAATATGCACAAATTAAAGACCTCATTTGACTAAACAAGAATTGGCTTATAAATTATGGAGCATCCTCTCCCACCAAGAACCTGAGTAATTAGAACAAAATCTTAGCAAATGCTCTCCTTATAGGTTCTCTTATTTGGGGGGCTTTTTGTTCCCCTACTACCTTTTAATTTGCTCAGCACCTAAACCATGGTAATAAGTTTAGGGATTTCCAGAAAAAAATACTATTTGAATTTTGCTGAGATCCATTAAACTGTCCTTTGCCATGTTTCTGTATTCGGATTTTCCGAGTGAGCTGCCATTTTGAAAACTGTTACCTTGCTATACAACCTTAGGTAAATCACTTTACCTCATTTTGCTCATCTGTAAAATAAAAGATTTGGAACCGATGGTTTCAAAAGCCTTTTGCAGTTCTAGTGATTTATGACTTGCTATTTACTCCTCTGAGACCAGCCAGATTCTCTTATGGGTGATAACTGAATACTAACCATATTTATTTCATTTAATTAAGATGGTCTGTGGTAAAGGGCTGATCCACTTAAGCAAGTATTTACAGAAATAAATGTGTTCTTTAAGAAAAAAAATGATACTTGAGTTCTTTGAGAGAGATGGTGATAAACACAGGGATATGGTGGATTTTGATTTTCAAATACCCACAGACACACCAAAATTAATTTTAAATTTAGGTTAATATGAAATTAGGAAGACAGTTTTGTAACAGATGGAGGACTGGGAGAGACAAAATGGAAAGGCTAGTTGGAGTAAGTAAGGGACAGAGAGCTGCACTTAGAGCTGGGAAACCTGGGTCCAAATCCTGTTAGAATGTAAGCTTCCTGAGATTAAAGATTGCTAAATATTTTTGTCTTTATATCACTAGTGCCCAACACAGCGCAGACATGTGGTAAGCTTTATGTTAATGCTTGTTGATCAGTTTATGAATCTATAGTTCATACTAGCTGTGGGAATATGGCAGATCACTTTCAATGATTTCTGAGGTATTGCCTAGATCAACCCATGATCTTTATTTATTTTTAATTTAAAACCCTCACCTTCCATCCTAGAATCAGTATTGTGTATTGGTTCCAAGCAAAAAAGTAGTAAGGGTAGGCAACAAGCATTATGTCACCTGCCCCAGGTCACACAGCTGGTCTGAAGCCATTTTTGAACCCAGGACCTCCCATCTCTAGGCCTGATTCTCTATTCACTGAGCCATCAAGATGCCTCTTCCTGTGATCTTTATTGATTTTATAAATAGCTTACTTATACTTATGGATGTTGAGTTTGTCTCCTTCAACAGAATATAAGCTTCTTGAGGGCAGGGACTCTTTCATTTCTTTCTGTGTATCCCCGTGTCTGATGCACAAAAGGCATTTTTGTGGATTGGTTGATTTGTGAAACTGAGGTTCTGTCCATCTTAAGAACTAGAGGGATATGTGTGTGTGTGTGTGTGTGTGTGTGTGTGTGTGTGTGTGTCCTACAACAAAGGGCAGGTCCTCATCTGAATTAAGAATAGAGTCCTTTTACTTCTTTACTAGTAATAATGCAATGACCCAGAACAATCCCAAGGAATTTATGAGAAAGATACACTATCCACATCCAGAGAAAGAACCGTGGGAGCAGAAACACAGAAGAAAAACATAGGATTGATCACATGGGTCAATGGGTATAGGATTGGGGATTTTGACATTAAATGATCATTCTATTGCAAATATTAATAACATGGAAATAGGTTTTGAACCTATCCATGTATAACCCACGGGAACTGCTCGTCAGCTCCAGGAGTGGGGAGGGAAGAGGGGTGGGAAAAATCAGGAATTGTGGAACCATGGCAAAATAGTCTAAATAAATCAATTAATAATAATAAAAAAGAATAGAGCCCTTTTGGGGTTGAAATGATATGGAGACTAGACTTATTTGACACTTATATAAGTGACCAGGAAGATGTGGGCAGTGAAATCCTTAAGACTGCATATGACATTCAATTCTTCCAGGAAGTAAGATGACAAATGGGGAAAAAGTACCGGACAATCCCATGAGATTCTGAGTGGGCAGAAAAAGTGAAAGGAGCAAGTCAATGTGAGTATGCAGAAGATAATATATTTAGTGGGAAATTGTGCCAAACATATGGAAAAGATAAAGAGCCCTAAGCTGCCAACTGCAATTCAGGAAAGGAATTGAGGTTCCCCTGTCAATACGCTCTGGAACAAGGGCCCAAAGTACAGCAGTTGCCTAGAAAAATCAATCCTCCATTGGC
This sequence comes from Gracilinanus agilis, assembly GCF_016433145.1. Classification (NCBI taxonomy): domain Eukaryota; kingdom Metazoa; phylum Chordata; class Mammalia; order Didelphimorphia; family Didelphidae; genus Gracilinanus; species Gracilinanus agilis. The sequence continues at coordinate 23,853,520 of NC_058134.1, read as the reverse complement.
CATCATCTGCAGGGTGCAGGAAACTAAGGAGAAAATACTCCCTTCCCCTCAAACAGGCTGATGGCACAGCTATCACTGCAATACTGCCTGTAGCTGTGGGCCCCCTACCTGAATAAAGACATGATCGAAGAGGAAGAGGATATGGAAGAGAGCAAGTACAGTGACCCAGGGAAGGATGGATCATCATCAATGGGGACTGGAACTGTGGATTTAGAGCCTGAGAGATACCTTCCTACCTGTGCAGCCTTGGGCAGGGCTCCACCTCTTTGTATCTCATTGTCCCTATCTCTAAAATAAAGGGGTTGGACTAGATGACCTTAGCTCCCTCCCAGCTTCAGACCTGAGATCTTTCATCCTCTGTGATTCTTTCTAGTTCTAATCCATGATCTTGTTTTTCTGTGATCATCTAGAATAATGCTCTCATTTTATAGATGAGGAAGGGGAGATTCCTAAAAGTTAAGAGACTTGCCCAAGGTCACAGCTAGAAAGTAGGAAAGCCAAGCCAGCACTCTTTACTCTTTAAATCAGACAGCCAATAAGCATTTATTAAGCCTCTGCTATGTACAAGGTACTGTACCAAGACAAATATGGAACAATCTCTGCATGAAGGAACTTTAGAAAAAAAGAGGTAGGGGACTCCCTCCATCTCTCCATCTCTCTCTCTTTCTCTCTCTCTCTCTCTTTCTCTCTCTCTTTCTCTCTCTCTCTCTCTTTCTCTCTCTCTCTCTCTCACTCATTACCTCTAGGATTCATTATAAACCCCTGTAGTTGTCATTTAAAGGCTTTCTAAATCTGGCTCCAACTTATCTTTCCTCCTTATTATACATTATTTCATACTCTAGAGTGACCTTGATGTTCCTCCAACAGGACACTGCATGTCAGTCATGGCTGTCTCCCATGCTAAGGATTCACTCCCTCCTTGCATCTAGTTTCCTTGGAGATTCATTGATTCATTGTAGGTCCCTTCTCCATATGCTAGTGCTCCTCCCTCACAAATTATCTTGAAGATATTTTGTATATTTTTTGATATGTTCATGTTGTCTCCTGCCCCTTTCCTTCTAGGATGGAAGTTCCTTAGAGACAAAGACTTTCATTTTTGTCTTTGTATCTCCAGAACCCAGTGCAGAACATTACACATAGTAGGTGCCTAATAAATGCTTACTGGTTTCCTGCTTTCTCCATATTATTGTCTCTTTAAATTGATCAAATGAACCAATATTTGTAAAGAGTTTAGCCTGGTGCCTAGAATATAGTAGGTGCTTATTAGTTTTTCCTTTCTTTTGCCCTCTTTAGTCTTCAGAATATTTTTCTGTGTATGTCTTCCACCCCTTCTAAACTCCTACCTACCCATCTATTCATCCTGCTTATTTACTGTATAGAATGCATAATCTATTAAATAGCGCTCCTGCCAGAAGATATAAAAACAAGATGAGGGTCTCTGCCTTCCAGGAGCTCACAATCTAGCTGGAGGGATGACTTCAAGACATATTAGAATCTGAGACCTGCAGCCTAGTAGAACAAAATGCTTTGAGATAAAAAAGGAAAAAAAAATGTTGGGCGAATGAATGAAAAAGGTAACATTTGAACTTGTCTTTGAAGGATGGGTGGTCTAAGACAGATGAGGAGAGCCCAAGAGATTAGAGAGCATGTATCTTTGGCCGAGCTGTACCACCCTCCGTCCTGCTCCCCAGACCTAGAACGTTCTCCCTTCTCCCATCTGTTTCATAGATTCTCTGGCTCGTTTCTTGACTGCTCAAAGGTCACTTTGTAAAAAAAATTATTGTTTGTTTTTTACATTAAAATTCCCATGTACCTCCCTCCCTCCCCTTCCTATTCCACACTAGAGATATATACTACATGTTTATATACTCTGTGTATATCGATGTACTATATTTATATCACATATGCTATATTATTTTATACTAGTATATCACATATACTATATTAAACTATATGTATATATAAAAACTATGTCTTGCTTGTTTCTACTTACGAGGGGCCTTTCTTGATCCCTTCAGTTGTTAGTATTGTCTCTCTTTCAAGAAGATCACTTTGAAGTAATTTTGGAGTAGTTTTCTGTTTCCTTATCTATGTACAAGCTGTTTTCCTCCAGTAGAATGTAAGCTCTTTGAGAGCAGGGACTTGTGTTATTTCTGTTTCCTGTCTAACAGTTAATGCTGTTCCTGGCACCCTGTGGTGCTTAAAACATACTTATCAAATTGATTTGAAAAGAATCGAGCTGAATTGAATTGAATCAAAAGGAATATAGCAGAATCTTACTGGAGAGACTCTGAGCAGAATAATAATAAGAAGCAGAACTATTATATAATATTATGTTATATTATGTTATGTTATGTTTTGTTATGTTATGTTATGCTATGTTATCTTATATTATGTTATAGTATAAAGTCTGGGGACATAAGGCTGAAATATTTTGGCATTTGACGACTGATCAAGAAGGACCCATCACTGGGGATATGTTTGGAGATACAGAAATAGGTCTTAATCAATGATATAAGTAAAACCCAGTGGAATTGCCCATTGGCTACAGGAGGAGGGTGGGAAGAGGGGAAGGAAAGAACATGAATCATGGAACCATGGAAAAATTTCCTAAATTAATTAATTAAATAAAAGTTTCCAAATCACAATAAAAAAGGACCCGTCATGACTCATCTAAGCCTCATTTTATCCCTTTTTTATCTGTGGTTTTCTCATAAATCCTCCATAGAAGGTAAAATAAGGATAATAATAACATGACTATGATGCTTTAAGGTTTATAAAGTTATTTATATATATATATATATATATATATGTGTGTGTGTGTGTGTGTGTGTGTGTGTGTGTGTGTGTGTGTGTGTTATCTCACTGGATTCTCATAGCATCCTTATGAGGCAGATGCCATTATTATCCTCATTTTTACAGATGAGGAAATAGATTGACACCAGTTAAGTGACTTGTCCAGGATCACACAGCAAGTAAAAATTCGAAGCGTGATTTGAACTTAATCTTACTGACTCCAAGTCCACTGCTTCTATCTATGGTGTCCCCTTGCTGTCTGAGGGTCAAGCTATGCATTGAAGGTCTTCCTCTGGTGTTTTTTTTCCCCCATTTTCTGGCTATCACCTCAACACTTGGACTTCCCACCTTTTATTTCCCATTCTGGTTTCATGATTACTTCCCATCCATTTCCATCATTTTCATTTCTCACATGAAAGTAGTAATTTTTACTGGCATACTACAGGCAATTTACACATAGCAAAAAGGTCTCTCCATTGACCTTTGGGTCAGTTGCAATTTTGATCCTTCTATCATGTTATTTCATCATTTGCACCTTTGTAGCATCATTGGGATGGGCATATGATTGAAATAAAATAACACCTCCCCCAAATTTGAAGGACTTCCAAGTGGAAAGTCTTAACCTTATTCTCAATCATTTGAAAGGGCAGAACTCAGAAAAGTGATGGAAATTGCAAGAAGGGAAGGTTTTAGATCACTGTAGAGATGCATGTTCTCATAAACAAAATAGCCCAAGAATGGGATGGTATTTCCCTGTGAGGTGCTGAGCTCTCCATCTCTAGAATTATTCAAGAACCATCTGATAGTAATTTTTTTCAGAGAATTACTGCATTGGATGATTGAGCTGGATGAGCTCTAGGGTCCTGTCCAACCTGAGGTTCAAGGATGTGAGCCTCATGATGCCCTAAACTCAATGACCATTTGAAGTAACTTTGTCCTATATTTAAGCAGCATCAAAGACTCCAGGACTTCTCCAATGTTTCCTGGTATCCAACCAAATGAGAATATAGCTAATAGATGGCTAAGCAAAGCCAACGATTAACAAAACATGAAAGCAGTAGTTCAAAGGGCTGGATATGTCAGGTAGATCATTTCTAATGAGATGCACTAGGATGAGGCCTGCTGGGAGAGAGAAAGAGAAGCAAAAATCAGCAATTTATGTAGGAGATTGTTTATACCTAACAGATCAATGAGTGAAGAGTTAGAGGTGACAGACACTAGTTAGAAAGATTTCTTCTCCCTTTGGGGGAAAGGGAGGGATGGTGGAACTTTCCATTTTGGTCTCGAAAGAATTCTTCACATCGTAACTGGAAGGGATCTAGTTTAGATGGATGAGGTCCCAGAACCCAGAATGTGCCCCCATGCTCAGCCAGTTTAATTTTTAAAAGCATCCAAGGCAGAAGTCAGGAAGGGAGAGAAAACCTCTGCTGCAGCCAGCTGCAAACAATTACTCTTTAAAAACAAATCAGAAAAGCAGGCTAATTAATTTACAAAGCGCCGGGTTTGCCAACAATGCAATAAAAATCCATCACCCTCAGCAGCCCCTGCCTTGCCATGGCTTTCCGTAAAATAGAACATTTGCAAAGCGCCCAAAATTAAATTGTAAAGAAAGGCACCGACAGGTGCATAACTCTCAAATACAAAAAGCATAGAGATTAGTGACAATTAAAGGAAAAACAAATTTATAATTTCAAATGTTACTTAATATCAGTTTATGTCAAAGTGAGCAGGTCTCTTTCTATCAGGATTGCCTCTACCTTCTTAGCTGATCTCTGTGATTCAATTGAGATGTACTTTGAGGAAGTCTCTCAATGCCTCAGTTTACCTGGAGGGAGGGAAAATAAGTACCCACTTCTCAAGGAAAACGGAGGAAAGATTTTCAGATAAAAAGCCTGTGAAGAATGCAAACAGTTCTTCTTAACTTCCCATCTTAAATTCCCAATTTGTAAGCCTACTGCATGTGAAGTGGAGCAATACTAAATTACACAGCATCTCAGAGGACGAGGAAGGGACCTCAAGAGCCATCCAGCTCAACCCGTAACCGAAAGGTTTCCATTATATGACACAACTAACAAGTGGCCATCCCTCAGCTATAACGTGGGGCCAGGCAGATTAGTGCCCTCAACTTGGAAGTCGGGAAGACCTAAAAATAAGAGGGTTGGATTCAGTGACTTCTAAGATCTCTTTCAACTTTAAATCTATGATCCTCTCCCACCCCCAAAGCAACCTTTTCTATTTTGTGACAGTTGGCATTGAAAGGAAGTTTTCCAGATATCAAATGTCAATTTGATTTTATCTACCACTTCCATGGCCTTCAGAACAAATTGTTCTCAACTGCCCATTCTTATATGCCCATTTGGCATTTAAAGCTCTTTTTTACTCCATGATCCCATCCTGCCTCCAGGGAAGTCTTCATATGCCTACAGTAAACATTCCCCTAACTCACCGATGGGTTTTAATGGATGGCCAGCTCATCTCCTGAACCCCTTTTGTCTTGCCCCTGGACTTCAATGACTCTGGAAAAAAGAGTAAGCCTGATGACTTTGATCAACTTCGCCTCACATAAATCCAATTCACACACAGGTCAAGACTTACCTTGTGATGCCACTGGTCCTACTGAAAACAAAGTACTAACAACATCTTCCATTTATTGCCCTGGTTCTCCCCTCTGCTGGGGGGGGGGGGAACTGAACAAACTCAATTTCTCTTTCAAATAGTTGAATAGATAAAAAAGGAAAATAAAATAAAATAAGATAAGATAAAACAAATAGTTGAATAGAGAGCTGAGGATGTACCCTCCTCTAGCCCTCTCTACCCCTTATAGACATGCACTATGCCTTCCCTCCTATCAGGTTAAATAACCCCAGTTTCTTCAACTGGGACTCAAGACTCTCCATGATCCTGGTGTCCTACTTCTGGACTCTGTTCCATTGACCAATGTCACTCCTAAGCTGCTGTATCCCATCACTCAGAACATTATCCCAGATGTGATCTGACCACAGCAGAGGTCAGAGATTATTATTTCTTCATTCCTGGAAGCTACATCTCTCCTGATATATCCCAAAGTTCAGTTAACTTTTCTAATTATTATACCATACAACAACCTGGTATTAAGCAAACAGTCCACCCGGGTCTTCCTCAGATGTCAGACCCCACCTTGTTCTCATGAAGCTGATTTTTAGAATTCAAGTGTAAGACTTAACACTGATCTTTATTACCTGTAGGATCAAATATTAACTCCTGTGTTTGACATTCGAAGCTCTTCACTTCCTAATCCCATCCTGCCTTTCCCAGCCACTCTACACTTTCTTACTCTTCACGAACATCACACTCTAGCCAAAGCAATTGCCTATTTTCTTGTTTAAATTTGCTTATTTGTTTGTTACATCAGAATGCCCAGTTAACTCCCTCCCTCCTCGCTTCCCATTAAAGAAAGCATCATTTGACAAAAACAGATATGTATACATTAAACGATGTCTTACTTATTTCTATTTCTTAGTTCTTTCTCTGGAGATAGACATGCACATGTCAATCTTCAAACAATATTTCTGTTGCTGTATATAATATTCTCTTGGTTTTGCTCTTTTCACTCTTCAGAATATTGTATTTTTTCTCAAATTAACCTGTTCAATCACTTCTTGTGGCATAGTGGTATTCCAACACAATCGTGCGCTACAACTTGTTTAGCCATTCCCCGATGAAAGTGGCATGAATTAAATTAATGTGACAATGAAGAGAAGGGTGGGATAGAGGACTGGCAATGGTAGTACCTTATTTCCATTGGATCTAGGCAAAAGGGGAATGATGCATTCATATAGAAGGGTACAATTTTTCTTAATTTATGAGGAAATGGGAGGGTGAGGGATAAGGATTAAGAGAGTGAATCTTAGAAGAGCAAATAGATTAAGAAAACAGAGGGCAAGGGGGAAAGGGGGGGAATGATAGAGGTTGTCTTACTATTATTCACACAAGACCCTCTACCTCTTCCCTCTATGCTCTTGGCCCGTCTGTCCCCCATGCCTTAAATGCTCTCCTTCCCCACTACTCTGAAACCCTAGTTTCCTTCAAGATTCAAATCAAGGGTATCTATCATTCTATATGAGGTCTTTCCTTATCCCTCCCCATCAATTCTGCTGCCTCTCCCCATCAACTACTGATCAGCAAACATTCATTAAGCTCTTGCTGTATTCCAAGCACTGTATCATGTATGGAGATATACATACGATGAAGAGAAAAGTCTTTCTTAAATAAGCCCCACATCCTAATGAGAGCGACAACATGGAAGAGTGTATAAAAATAGACAGGATCACCTCATTTCTTTTCTGAATATGGTGCATATGCATCTATGCATGTGTGCATGCCCATGTCGCCTCCTCTTAGTAGATTGTAAGCTTCTGCAGGGCAGAGGTGCCTTAATTCCCAACATAGTACTTGATACATGGTAGGTAGTCATAAAAGGTTTATTGATTGACCTTCATACTTACCTTGGGAAAGTCTGGGTTCTCTTGGATAAGCTCGGGGTGGGGGGAATAACCTTTTGTACCCAATTTGTTCATTGATTTTTAAAATGCTGTGATCCCCCCAAGACTTCTGTTTTGGGGAATCAGCAATTCTCTATCCAAACGCTGTCTATTCCCCATCCATTCCCAATACCCTCTTCTCTTGCCCTGGTTCTCCTCACTCAACTCCAGGTGGAGAATCTCTGATGCCTGGAGACTTCCAGGCTAGAACTCTCTAGCTTTATAGCCCTTAGAATTCTCCCTGTCTTGGAAATCAGGAGTTTGACAAAGCCAAAGAGGCTCCTTTTGAGGATGGGATGGAGAAATAGGCTGTTCTCTATTGCTTATATTCATTAAAGATTTTAATATTAATATTTTAAATTAAAATCATAATGATAATATAATACTTTTATATGCATTATTTATTTTGTTCCTCACAACAACCTATTTATAGCCTCACTCTACAGATAAGGAAACTGAGACTCACTGGGCTTTGCCCAGAGTTACATAGTTAGAAAGTGTCTGAGGTGAGATTTGAACCCAAGTGTTCTCGACTCCATGTCCAGCATGCTGGTCATTGTATCTAAGTACAAAACACCTGACCTGCCCTAATTCTTGAACTACCCTTATTTACGTGTGAAGGTATGAAATGAAGATTGACCCAGAGCTCTAAACGAAGGCTTTCTACAGATACTGATCAATTGATAAACATTTATTATGTGTTTACTATATACCAGGCACTGGCTTAAGTAATGGACATCTCTGCTTGTTGCCTTCTCTACCAGTCCTATTTTGAACCCAGCCCCTATATTAGAGGGGGAAGAATTGATGAGGTTTCCTCATTTGGGAAGTGCCAAATGCAGGTTTCCCTTTTGTTTTCCCTGCATCCCCTCCTACCTCCTTGATCTCTCATCTTGGGGTTCCAATTCTCCCTTATCCCCACTACCTCTCTCCTCTAAGAATCTGTTACCTTCTTCATTGACTGGCTCAGGCTCAGTCTAATTTCTCCTTTGAAACCAGGAGTCCGGGAGCCCATAATGAATTGGGCCTCAGTGGCTGCTGATGAAACTTTATTTTCACTATTTTCCTCCCCAGCTCCCACTTTCTGGGGCAGAGATGCTGGATTTTCACCCTTAGTCACTCTTCATTGGAATATGAATGTCTAGATTCAGGGAAGAAAGCCTGAACCATGAAAGTGAAGATAAAGAAACAAATTCTAATGGCTCTTTGTACAGAGAGAGGCCCTGGGCACCTTTGGCAATGACTTAGGGCCATCCATGCTTTGGGCATTGCTAAAGGTTTGCCTCCATTATAGATAGTAACACTTTAAAATTGGCAAAACCTTTCACAGACATTACCTTCTTTGATCTTCCCAACCACCCTGTGATTTAGGCACTACAGCCATTATTCTACTCATTGTACAGATGGGGAAACTGAGTCTCAGAAAGGATACAAGTGCTACAAAGGGAAAGGTCATTTACTATAATCCCCCTAGTTTCACAGATGAGGAAACTGAGGCTTAGGGGTTAGGTGACTTGCCCAGAGTCATACAGGTCATAATAGCTCCCAAGTCAGTGCTTTTCCCACTCTGCCAGGCTGTGTGTCCCTCAATAACTTGATTCAAGCCATACAGCTAGTAAGCATCTGAGACTTGGCACTGTCCAGCTCTGACCAGCAGCAGCACTTCTACCTGATGCCTGCTGGCTGCGTGACCCTGGCAGATTATTTAGTCATTCAATTCTAAGACCACAAATTGCAAAATCGTTTGGGGTCCCCATTGTTCAGAGTTTTCTAGCCCCAAATTTGCTACTCCAGTGAAATGACCAATTCTCAAATACACACGTCTATTCACAGGAAAATTCCGTTTTCAGTTTTGAAAGTGCTCCTGCTGCTATAATCAGGGCTGACCAGTCACCTCCTCACTGTTCTAAAGAGAGCCAGACCTGACTAGATATGACAGGATTAGCTGATCTGAGGGTAGCTTTGGTGGAATGACAGCCACACTGGGGAGACACATCGGCTTCTGTGATCTCTCCCACCTTAGAACTCTCCAAGTACTGTGTCTATGTACCTCTCGGAGGCCATTGATTACATTCTGCCTGGAATCCTAGTTATTTGTGTACCTGTAGGGGGAAAAAATGACTCTATGGAGAGTCATAGAATGATATCACTGGAAAGAAATGGAACCCAGGAGGCCTTCTTCCCTTTGAAATCTTCAGCCGTGCTGACAGTGGAGCTGGAATTGAAATGCCATCTGTAGACAATTTAATTCAATTCAACTCAACCAGCATTTATTAAGCCGTGACTAAGTGCAAAGCATTGTGGGATCCTTGGGCATCAAAGGCACAGTTCAACAGAACTGCTAAACTGGCAAGTTGGAAAGGAGCTCGGAGGCCTCTGCTCCAACCTACACCCAGAGAAACTCTAGAACAAACAACATTTTCTTCTTCAGTTCATTTCACAGATAAGGAAACCAAGGCACACAGGGTTAAGTGACTCACCCATGGTCACCCAACCAGTAAGTGTCAGAAGCCAGTTTTTAACTCAGGAAGATAAGTCTTCCTGATTTCAGGCCTGAGACTCTCTCCACTGTGCCACCCAGTTACCCATCAGTTCAAATGTGCCTTATTGCAACTTCTACCTGTGGCTCCTGGTTTTGCCCTCAGGAGCCAAACAAGGAAAGTCGAATCCTTACATGAGCTCTTCCAGGTCAAGGACCTTGTTTTTTGGCATGAGTCCTTAATGATTATTTCACACAGTAGCTTTTCAAATATTTAGACACAGCTTGTAGGTTCCTGCTACTTGGAGAAGAGAAATGGGCTCAGGACAGAGTCCTATAGGATACTCCCAGAAGGGATATAGAGAAGTTCCAGCAAAGATGCCAGAAGAGAGTGGCCAGGAGAGAGCAGGGTCCCCAAATTCTAGGCAGAAGAGAGTAACAAGGAATAGGTGATAAATAATGGCAAAAGCTGCAGAAAGGTCATTTTAACCTTTGGCTCACTGCTCCAGCCCAGCTACTTTTCTTTTATTGAGATAAACTTATTTTGATGATTGTTTTTCACCCAGATATGCTTCATGTTCTTTTGGTATTGCTTTATACCTCTGGGTACACATGTGACCCCTGTCTCAGCTACCACATTAATCACAGAATCTCAGCTTTGGGAGCTCAGAGGCCATATTTGTTATAAAAGAGATTCTTTGGAGTTGGACTCAATGGCCTGTGAGGTTCCTCCCACTTCTATGAACAAGAGTCTCCTTTAGAATCAATCAAGTCAACATTGAGTATATATTAAGAACCTACTATGTGCCAAATGCTGGGTACACAAAAAAACAAAAGTCAGGCAGTTCTGCATTCAAGGAAACTACATTCTATCAAGGGAAACAGTATGGATAGACAGAAGGAACATTGGACTGATGGAAAGATAGACAGACAGACAGAGAGATAGATAGACAAACAGATGGATAGATAGATGATAGATAGATAGATAGGTAGGTAGGTAGATAGATAGATAGAGAGAGATAGTTGGAGAGATAGATAGATAGATAAATAGATAGATATAGTTGGAGGGTTAGATAGAGAGATAGATAGATAGATAGATAGATAGATAGATAGATAGATAGATAGATAGATAGAAAGATAATAGATGGATGGATAGATAGATAGATGGATGGATAGACAGACAGACAGATGGATTGATAGGTAGAAACAAAGTAAAATGAAATATTTAGAAAGGAAGACATAGAACTGTCAGTGGGAGGGGGGGTCAGAAAAAGCTTTATGTAGAAGTAGGTGCTTGACTTGATTCTTGAAAATGAGGGACTCAGTGTAGTAGAAGTGAGGATGAAATGAATCCCAGTCATGGAGGACACAGAAATGGAAGACAACACCTGTCCTACACAAGGAACAAGAAGGTCATCCTAGCTTGACCATAGTTTGGGAAAAGGATGTAATGTCTAATGAAATCAGGCAGGTAGGTCTAGCCAACTCATGAAGAGCTTTAAAAGTCAGACATCCCTGACAAGTGGCCATCCAATTTTTGCTGGAAAGACTTCAGTGATGGGGAAGCTAGTACTTTCCATGAAAGCTCATTGTGTTTTGAGTTGGTTCTAACCGTTAAGAGCTATTCTCTAGTTAGGAAGAGGGATATGGACAGGACACGTTGGTTTCATTGGTTTAGAGAACCCTTTGGTTTAGAGATGAGGAAACAGCCAGTATGTTGTCAGAGGCAAAACAGGAACCATAGTTTTCCTGGTTCTGAGGCCACCTCTCTGTCTTCTACACCAAGAAGTACTTTATCCTCTCCTTTCCACCTTATACCAAGACAGACTTTCCTCTCTGTTTCTGCCACCTATTACCCTTAGTTTGACCCTCTGGGGCCAAGCAGAATAAAGCTAATCCCTCTTCCATATAATAATTCTTTGAATGCATGAAGACAGTTATATTCTAGCCCCTCCTGCCTCCCCCAACTCTAGTCCACAAGCTAATGTATTCAGGTCCTTTAAATATCTGGAATGATCACCATCCTGCTTGCTCTCCTCCAGATGTTCCCAAGTTTATCAATGTTCTTCCCAAATTGTAGTGTCCATAACTGAACACCACACTCCAAATAAGGCCTGAGCCAAATGAAGACGCTGCTATCATTCTCTTTTCTTAAGAGCCCCAGGAATGGCTGCCTTTGGGAGCCATCCTTGGTCTTATAATTGGAAGACAGAAGATAGGTACTTTCCAATTGTTTATCACAAGATAGATTTCACCCCAAAGCAGGATTAAGTGTGAGAAAAAAATAGAAAATGTTCTATGTACTTTCTACTTTGCTGAAAATTCTTTCTCCTGAGCATCTACTTGATTGCTCCAATTGTTCGTGCTCCTTAAATTACTTTGCATCTATTTATCTGTGTACATAGAAATAGGCCCAGCACTCCCTTCCCAGTAGAATGTAAACTCCTTGAGGACAAAGACTACTTCGGAGGACAAAGACAAAGCCCCATGCTTTGCTCATATTGGAAATTAATTAATGTGTGTAAAGTTGAAATAAATACTGTAAAAGATTTGGCATCAGTTTTTGTGCATTGTTTTCAATTTTCTGATCTGGGACTCCCATGGTAAGAGCAAAGTGTTTTGAAAAATATTTAAAATGTTCATTTTCAAATGATTATTCATTTTCATTTTTCATTCATTTCATTCATTCACTATTCATATTCATATTCAAAATATTATAGGAAGATCATTTATCATCAGCACCACCATCGCCATCATCGTCATCATCTCCATCAGCTGCAGCATCATTACCCAGATAACTTTGCATTTGTCACCTATTCCATAATACTCCATAAGATCCACGATTCCGTTAGTGTTCCTTTGCCTTGATCGGCACAGCTTGCGGACTCTTTCTCTCCTGGGATCCTCCACATTCCACGTGAACTGGCAGGGCTTAAGCAGTGTTTCACTGGGTGGCCAACTTCTTGGCAATCAGTCACACTAAATTTTGCCGGACTGTTCCTTACATGATAAGTGTTTCTGGGCCCAGATTCAAAATCGTTCCATTTCAGGAGGACTTGCCACATTTGGTTCTCTGGGGGCACAACCATTATGAACTCAGTCCTCTTCTAGAACAATAACTAGGGTGAGGTGACCGAGGCTTTGACCAGGATATTGAAATGTAGAGAGGCACACTTCAACGTTGCTCTCCTTAAACCACATTGCCTTCTTCTGTTCCCGTACTTCTGTGGTACACAATACTATTGCCTAGCCCAGGCTAAGGGACATCAGTTCCAAGGCTGAAAGAAATGACCACTGTAGGATTTTCCCCCACACTGTGCTTTCTGCCTTTCTGCCAGCTCCACCCAAACCATTTACCTTCTCCCTTGGTCTGGAAAGGAGTCTGGAAGGGATGGTTATACCATAAATGTAGGGACACATATGGGACAGAGCCCCTACCTCAACTTACATTTTCCTGGCTGGAGTAGAGTGTGTCAGGCAGTAGCCCATACAAAAATTAGCCATGTGCAAAAAGTATGGAGGGCAGCATTTTCCAATCCTGATGGGGTCACTGGATCATAGAATTAGGGCTGGAAGAGACATGTTTGGTGTCCTCACTTTATAGATGAAAATACTAAAACCCAGAGAGATCAAGTAACTTCTCCAGGATCACACAGCTACTCTGAGGAAGGTTTTGAACCCAAGTCTTCTTGATTTCAGTCCAGTACCCTTCCCATCTTCTGATGCCCAGAAGCGATCTAATCCCTCACCCAGTCCGTTCCAAACTCTAGGGATAGATCTCCCAATAGCTAAAGAGTTTTCCCAGTCTCGGCCCACTCTAGCCATCCATTTGTGGGTTCTGCCTCAGTGGCTAAGATGTCTAATGATGATTCTGTACCTGTTAAATATCAGAAAGTCTTATGTGGAGCTTTTAAATAACTGGGACTATTTTTTAAAAAGAGCCCTTAATGTTAAATGCTTTGCCCACACAGAACACCAGACTAAAAGCAAGGGAGAGATGGAAGCCCGCTGTCCCACTCTCCTGGCGTCCTCAGTCTAGCTGTGGGATCCTTCCCCAAAGGGGGGACTTCCACTCCACTCAGTTTTTGACTATTTTTTTCCCCAGCCTTGTTTCACATTGTTAGAACCTCTTCTCCTCTGGGCCACAGCCAACAGAATGGTGGCCCCATGGAATACTTTGGAAAAATCACCCGAATCACTCATTCTCAACAAGGGCTGAAAGTTGTCCTGGATTCCGATTTCAGGGGCTCGAGCTCAGTAACTGTATCTGGGATTAATGATGTACCGCAAGCTGCTTAAACATGCATGGTCAATACATTATGCAAACAACAGCCTGTAAAGGACATCCATACTTCCACCGCCCGGACAGCACCGACTCATGGTTAATTCAGGCGGGAATGGGCAGCCCCCAAAGCCTTCCTCTGGTTCCCAAGATGGAGAGAGGAGGAGAAGGGGCTGCCACCAGGAGGGAGTCATGGCAGCTGGGTCTTCCAGAGCCTCCGTTTAAATGAAGTCTATCTCACTGGTTCTGAGATGGAGAGTTTACTTGATCTTTTGTTTCTACCATTAGCACCGGGATTTCTAGCGACGGCTCTCGCCACCTTCACGCCAGTGAAACATCAGAGGAGTCTTTGATAGAACCTTCAGATAGCAATCAATCTACAAGCAGCCCTGTTATCTTCTACTCTAACTTGGACAAGCTTTGACTCAATGTTTTCTTCATGTGAAGCCAGGAAGGGATGAGAGAGGGATGGGTGAAAGGGAGATTCCTATTGTATTAAGGGGAAGGGGCTCAAGTTGGACTCAGAAGACCTGAGTTCAAATTTCAGTGAGGTGATCTGCCGATACCTTATGCTTCCTAAGCTGCCCTGTAATGTCACTGGAGTTACAGAATCTTTAAGGTCAGATCCCACTTTGTCACTTAATGACAACTAAGAGGCAGGCTCAACACCACAAAGACCTGGGTTCAGGTTCAAACTCTGATACATACTGGCTTTGTTCTAGGCAGTTCTCTGAGAGCATAGGTAAAGAAAAAGGTGGAAACCTGCATTGGGAGAGAAAATGTCCTCATCTAGGAGTTCCCCATGTCAAAGCGATAATAGATTTAGGTCTTCATTTTGTTGCTCAGTTGTGTCCATCTCTTCCTGAACCCATTTGAAGTTTTCTTGGCAAAGATCCATCAAGTGGTTGAGCATTTCCTTCTCAAGCTCATTTGACAGATGAGGAAACTGAGGCAAACAGAATGAAGTGACCTGCCCAGGGTTACCCAACTAGTAAGTTGTCTGAGGCCAGATGAGCACTCAGGAAAATGAGTCTTTCTTGGCTCCAAGTCTACCGCTCTATCCACTGTGTCACCTAGCTGCCCCCAGCCCTAATAGTTCTATTTATAGGGTGCTCTAAAGTATACAAAGTACTTTCAGTAGATAATTTGATTTGAATGTCATCACAGGCCCTTGGTTCAAATCAAAGTTCTTTCCCTTTTTACCTGTGTGACCTTGGGTAAGTCACAACTTCTGGACTCCCTCTCCTTAGAAGATTGTGAGCTCCTGAAACACAAGAACTTTCTTTGGCCTCTTTTTGTATCCCCAGAACTTAGCACATTGCCTGGTCCATCATACTAGGTGCTTAATCAATGTTTATTGGCTGATTGATTAGTAAAATCATCTAGATAATGAACCAAAAATCTCAAAGATCTCTTATATTAACACACCTGAAATATTATGGTAAGTATGATAGTTTTCAATATAGTTGGTGCCTGATAAATTCTTCTTGTATTGAACCAGGCAACTAGAGAAAGTTATCAAAGCCTGGAATCATAGGTTTAGAATGGAAAAGAGGTCTTAGAGGTCTTCAAGTCCAACCCCACCCCGACTCCATGCCATTTTACAGATGGGGAAAATGAGGCATAGGCCTATTAAGTAATGTGTCAATGGCTTCTCCAGGCTAAACAACTCTTGTCAGGCATGGTTCAAATAGCCTTTACCATCTTTCTTCCATTTCTCAGGAAACACTTCAGTTTCTCAGAATCTTTCTTAAAAGGTAGCCCCCAGAACCAAACAAATGTTCTGCATGAAGCAGAATATACAGCAGAATTGTTAACTCCCTGGTTCAGGACTTTGAGTCTTTTATATTTTGCTTAAATCAAAGGAAAATCATTAAATGATAAGTAGCTATGGTTTGAGTGACAATTATTTCTTATTTCCTTCAGGTCACAGTAATTTTCACAGAAGAGAGACTAAGAATATTGTCTTCTGACCCCTTCCTCGCTGGGGCACATTCGGAGCTCTCTAAGGACAGACCTTGGTAGAGTGGTCTGGAGCCACAATCTTAACAGTTTCTAAAAATAAATAGACAGTTCAGAAATTGGAGAAGAATTAGCTTTTCTTTTATGTCACCGTGAAAAGAAAAGGCAACAGAAAAAAAATCTCGCCTTTCTCTAGTAAAAGAAAATATTCATACCATTTTCTATCTTGGGTAAGATTAATAACTCCTAATCCCCAGATATTGGCTACTGTTGAAGTGAATTTCAAGATTTATTGACCTGAGGAGTAAATATTAACGGAGGTGAACTTGAGGTTAATAACAAACCTCAAGGGATAATACATCTTAATATTTGCTGAAATAAAAAGTCAGTCCATGTATTGCTCATACATACATTCAAAAATCTCCTTAATCCAAAAGCTCTGAAAGTCTCTCTACTGCGACAGATAGTTTAAATATATGGCTGAGTTTCCATTTATATTAACATGCTCCTGGGAAGAGATCCTAGGGAACCTAGAACACCCAATCATTAATCACTTCCTGCAGATTCTGCCACCAGCCAATCAAGAAGCAATCATTTATTCATATTCGAGATGGGATTGGTTGACAGCATTCCCAACCTCAATCTCATTTCTGCTGGAAACGTACTGACCCGCTCCAGGATTCTCTCTGGCCCCTTAATGATCTTGTAGTTTTCCCTTGTGTAAATAGCAAGACTCTAAAATCAAGGCAGTAATGCTTGATAATACCCTACTTGACAGTATAACCATGCCCATCATCAACAGCAATATATTATATGTATTAATCATCCAGGGCTTGTTTAGAAAACTTTAGGAAGTGTGAAATTGATATTTGTCTGAGAAAAAGAAAGAGATTTATTTCGGAAGAAATAGAATTGTGGCAACTGGCACAGTGGGGTTTAATCTCAAATATATGTTTGTGTAAAGAAGGAAGGAATGGAGTTTAGAGGCGGTAATGACTTCAGAGATGGAATCTAATACCTCAGAATCATAATAGCACTGTGACAACATCAATGCCACAACTAGAAGCTTTTCGGTCATTTTTTCACTAATGTTCAATCTTTGTGACCTCATTTGGGATTTTTCTTGGCGAAAATATTGGAGTGATTTGCTATTTCTTTCTCTAGCTCATTTTATAGATGAGGAAGCCAAGGCAAATCGAGGTTAAGTGACTTGTCCAGGGTCACATTGATAAAAAGTATCTGAGGCTAGATTTGAACTGGCAAAGACCAGTCTTCCTCCAGGCTCGGCATTTTATCCACTGCAACACCTAGCTGCCCTTAGAAGCCACCTAATCCCTTCCTTTGAAGAATGAAGTAATCAAGGTCCAGTGATTCTAAGAGACTTGATCATAGTAAGACAAGGGCAGAGAAGAGACTGTAATGTAGGTTCCCAGCATCCCTTCAATCCGGCCACCTTTATACAACAACGCACTGCTTCTTTTGCCATTGAACACATATATACTACAATGTTCCAGCTGAACTATGACCATTTCCAGTCTCATCTTTGACTAGCTCTGTGACTCTGGATAAGGTCACTTAATGTCTCAGGGTCTTTGTGGCCCAGCTGATAAAATAGAGATTGCCGTTCTGGATGGACAATCTTTTAGGGTATTTACAATGAAAAATAAAGGCCCTGCAGGGAAAAAAAGTCCATCCTGTGGATGCCTGGCACCCAGGTGACTCAGTGGATAGAGTGCCAAGTCTAGAGTCAAGAAGTCTCATCTTCCTGAGTTCAAATTTGACCTTGGACATTTATTGTATGACTGAGCAAGTTATGTAACCCTGTTTGCCTCAGTTTCCTCATCTGTAAAATGAGCTGGAGAAGGAAATGGTAAACCATATTCTAGTATCTGCCAAGGAAACTCCAAATTGGGTAACGGTCAAACTAACTAATCCTAACCAAGAACAGCACAGATGCTTGGATCAAAATTCCACAGAAATGAAATCTGAGGCCTTCATTTGCTGCTTGGCAACCTTTCCATCACCATACATTGAGCCTTTACTATCCCAAACAATTTCATAGTGAGGTGGCAGACCAAAAATGCAGGATGAAGTATACATTGTTAGACATGGTCAATGTATTAACTTGTTTTACTTAGCTATAATTCTTTGTTACAAGGGAGAGCTCCATTGGAGTGAAGTTTATTGGAGTGTAAAAAAAGTCATTGATGATAATGATGCTCATGATATCCAGCATTTATATGAAGCTTTTAAGGTTCTAAAGTACTTTATAAGTGTTATCTAATTTATTCTTCACAACAACCCTGTGTAGTAGTATTATTAGTACCCCCATTTTATAGATGAAGAAACTGGGTTGGGGAGGATTAAGTGACTTGTCCAGGATTACACAGCTAATAAATGTCAAAGGTAGGATTTGAACTCTAGTCTTCCTGACCAGTATGCTTATCCCTGTTCCATCTATCTTCAATAGATGCTTTCTCTAAAAAAATTTTTTTAAATGATGTCACCTCTAGGCATCACATTCTCCATCTCTCTGGTTTCTCCTTTGTCTCCTTTTGTTGGCTCCTCACTTTCTTCTGGGCCCTTTAATGATTTCTGTTCCAGTCTCTCTAAACTTTCTCTCCCATCAGCATTTCACCCATGACCACGTTTTCAGTCATCATTTATTTCTCTACTAATTATCCCCAAATGTATGCCTTCAGATTTAATCTTTCTTTTGAATTTCAAACCCATATATCTAACTGCCTGCTCAACATGTCTACCTTGATGCCCCCTCATGCCTCATATTCAATGTGTAACATTCTGCCAGTTTCCTGTTAGAAACCTTGATGTCCTATTAAACTCTTCCATCTCCCCATTATGATCAAATTGCCAGATACTGTAGTCTACTTCCAAATCTGGCAATGTGATCAATCTGAGTCTTCCAATAAATTTCTAAATGGTCTTTCCCCTCTCTAGAACCTCCCATCTTCAATCTATCTTTAATTCTAGAACAGATAATATCCCTCCTCTGCTATTAATCCTTTAATAGCTCTCCAAGGCCCAACAAATAAATCCAAGTACTTAAACCCTAGCAATTCAGGCTCTCCACCAGTGGTTCCCAAACTTTTTTGGCCTACTGCCCCCTTTCCAGAAAAAATATTACTTAGCACTCCCCTGTCACATACTATCACCTCCCCCTTAACAGTTATTCACCACTCCCAAATGCACCTGTGGCCATCACTGCCCTCCTGGATCGCTGCAGCACCCACCAGGGGGCGATGGCACCCATTTTGGGAATCACTGCTCTCCACAAGCTAGCTTCAATCTATAGAATCAAAGAATTTGAGTACAAGGGATTTCAGCAGCATTCTTCTTGTTATTCAGTCATTCAATCATGTCCAACTCTTCATGATGCCATGAACCATAGCATGTCAGGCCATTCCATCTCCTAAAGTCTTTCCAAGTCCATGTTCATTGTTACGAGAACACGCTCCATCCATCTCAGGCATCCAACATTACCAATTCTATAGTACATCTAATAAGCCTCCTATGATATATCTAGACTGATCTTCCTGCTGCCTTTGAACATACCCCACACCCTACTTTGCTCATGCTTTGCCTTTATTCCTACAGCTGGAATCCTACCTGTATCCTTTCTCTCTCTTATAATAGTCACCAACCTTCAAGACTCAGCTCAGAGGTCATCTCCTCAAGGATGGCTTTCTCCATGACAAAGACTCCCAGGAGGTCTCTCAGTCCTTTGATCCAGTAGAGACTCTTGGACTTGAGGGAAGTAGAACCTGTGTGGCTGGCTCTTCTGCCATTATGTGTACCCACACATAAATAATTCATTGATCCATACAGCAGATAGAATGCATCGAGATCTTGTTATCAACTGGACAACTTTTCCCTTCCCTTGATGAGCTCAGTACAAAGCCTCTAGTCATCATGATCTTTCCCTCCTCAGGGCTTCTATGGCCCTGTTAGCAAATCTATGTGCTCCCTTTCCGTCCTCCATGCACCCCTGAGGACATTTCTCACATCACACGCCCTCTGCCCAGTAGCCCAATGGGAGTGTTTCCTCCCTCCCCTCACTGGGGTAAGGTGGGGGGCTCACGTGTGGCGCGAGGATTACAGTATGGACACATCTCTAAAAGGTTCACCATTTGAATGTTTTCGATTATAGTTGTGGGTGTGGCGCATCTGCCTTAACCACTCCACAAAGGCAGTGAAAGGATCTTATTTATGCCCTCATTTCCCCCAGTCTAATGCAATACCTTGTATTTAACAGATTATATATTTAAAAAATTGAATCATTAAACAAAATTGACCATCTTAGCTGCCATGAATGTTTTTGAAATATTAAATGAGTCAAAGAAATCCAATACCTAAACGTACTTGGGAGTATTTATTGCTTTTAGATAATACTTCTCCCCCCAAAGTGTCCAAATCTATAACAGTAGCTTTATTCCACAGGGTTTGACCCAAGACTTGATGCTTCCCTAGCCACGCATCTTCCATTATTCATCCTTTTAAGGGAGAAAAGTCCCAATCTCCCCTGCCTCCTCCATCACCTTGGGGCTACCTGATGACTCTCTTAACCTTATTAGGCTTATTTTTAGATTCACACATCTCTGGTTTTAATGTTTCATTGTTTCTCCCCCAAAATGAAGACTTATCAGGCCATTTGCTTGGAAAAGATCCCATCTGACTGTTGAGTAAGAATTAAACCCCAGAAAGCTTCCTGGAAGGCTGGAAGAAAGCGAGGGCAGGGTGGGAGGTAGCAGGGGGGAGCGAGAAACACAAATGGACCTGCTAATGTCTAGCAACTACACGGGGAATATTTGCATAAAACCCAATCAATCTAGCAAGCATCTACTATGTGACAAGCATTGGGCTAGGCAGAAAATCAGGCTGTTCACCACAAACATACCTGGGAGCATAGAGTTAAAGCTGGAGATCAGGAACCTGAAGTCCAGAGAAAAAGTGATGCTCTCAAATTCACATTCCTAGTAAGTGTCTTGAGACAGGAGTTAAACAGAGGCATTCCTAACTCTAAGTACATCATTTATTTTTACTCTGCCTTCATTGACTCTTTTTACATATTATGCATTACCTAATATTTTCCTTTATTTTTTAAGGAAATTAAGGTCCTTATGTTCTTATTGCAAGTTCAAAGTCAAGATCCAATGACTGGTTTGGCCTCGTAAAAGATGGGAAGGAACCCTGGGTGGTGGAAAGAGCATTGATTTGGAGATAGAAACCCTGGGTGACTTATTATCTATCTATATAATATATATATATATACATATATATATATAATTCTATATATTATAGAATTAGAGTCTGAGATCATAGAATCTCAGTTCATAGCCTAGCACTCCATTTACTGTATGACCTTGGGCAAGTCTCTTCCCTTCTTTAGCTGCCTCATACCTGCTACTCTGTAAAATGAAGGTGTTGGCCTAGATGGCCTCTAAGGTATGTTCCAGGTTTAGATCTATGATAATATGACCCCAAAAGTGACTCTCCAACACACACACACACACACACACACACACACACACACACACACACCCCTCATATCATCCTAAGATTATAGATTTAGAAACAGACATTTTCTAGCTCAACTGTAGACTATTTAGTCCAATTAAAGCCATAAAATTTGGGGGGACAAGGACACTGAATTCAAATGACTCTAACAGCATTTGCAATCCATCACCAGTGTCCAAACAACAGAGCTTACAACCAAAAGAAATAGAGAAAACATTGCTAAGTACTATGAAGTCCTGGGCAAAAAACAAAACAAAACAAAACAAAACAAAACAAAACAAACCTGAAAATCTTGAGGAAACGGGTGATTTTCAGAAGAGAAAAGTAAATTTGAAAATGGACCTTGGATTGAGAATATTGTGTCCAGGAATGGGATTTAGATAACTGGACCATAACTTAAAAATAGGAATGATATAGAAGGATGGTTTTTAAGAGGCTTGTGATTAATCAAATGTTTGTCTTGAGACTTTTGAATCTAATGAGGTGGCTATAAATCAAAAAGGAAGGAGAAGGCAGGGATTCCTAATCTTTCTTAATGTCGCAGACCACTTTGGCAGAATCTGGTGAAGCCTATGGACCCTCGAATGCTAAATGGGACTCTCTCCCTCCTCCCTCTTCCTTCTTCCCCTTCCCTCCTTAGATTCTAGCAAAGTATTTGGCAACGTTCCTCTAAATGTGTCCTTGAAGACAAGATGGAGAGATGCAAGCTAAATGATGATACCATTAAGTAGATTTGTAGGTGGCTGCACCCAAAGAGTAGTCATTGTTGAGCCAATATTAGCTTACAGAGAAGTCTGCAGAAAAAATGTCTTGTATGGATTTCTTCCTGGCCCTTTGCTCTAAGCATTTTCCTCCTCGATAGCCATGCAAGGCTTATATATAAAAGGAGCATCTTAGAAGAAGACAAGAAGGATAACTAATGCACTGGATTACGGTTCAGATCCATAAAGATCTTGGCTGATGACAATGACAGACCATACTGAATGAAATAGAATCTAATGGAGACAAATGACAAGTTCTGCTCTTGGATTCAAAGACACAACTTTACAAGTACAGGATAGAAGAGTCATGGCTAGTCCGCAGTTCTTGTCAAAAATAATCAAGGATTGGAGAGAGTTAGTGGATTGTAAGATCAAGATGAGTCTATGGGATGCCATAGCAACTAAGAATGCTAATGCACCTTGAAGTGCCTTGAAAAGTCTATTATATAGAAAGAAAGACCAATAATTCCGTTGGACAATTCTCTGGTCAGATCACCATATGGCATCCTGTGATAGGTTTGGGGCAATGATTTTTTTAAACCTTTACCTTCCATCTTACAATCAATACTAAATATCAGTTCCAAGGCAGAAGAATGGTAAGGGCTAGGTACTGGGGGTTAAGTGACTTGTCCAGGGTCACACAGCTAGGAGGTACCCAAGGTGAGATCTGAACCCAGAATCTCCTCTCTCTAGGCTTGGCTCTCAGGCCACTGAGCCACCTAACTGCCCCCCATCCCTGAGGAATGATTTTTAAGAATGGCCTAAGCCAGAGGCCATATAGCAAAGACCCGTCCAGATGTTGAAGGGACTAGAAAGCATGTCATATGAGGATGGGCTGAAGGAACTTGGGAAATTAATTGTCCAGAAGAACAATGAGATTCCTCAAGAAATGCCAACTTCTCTCTCATCACTAGTGGAGTTCCAACAGATGACATTGTTGGACATGTCATAGTGGGGATTCTTCTCATGTGTGGCTTGGATTCAGGAGCCCCTGAAGTCTCGTCCAATTCTCAACTCCAGCATTTCTCTAAGTGGGGACATTTAGCCTCTAAGAAGAGAAGGTGCCACACAGAGATTCAAAAACCAAATCGCCCATTTTCCTCACCCAGTTCTAAGAAGCAAATGTCTGATCAAAGAGAGCAAAACTTCCTTTGCTTCTTCTAATTCAGGAACAAAACCCAACTACACTCCTCAGCAAATACCATCTGCAACCCAGGTGTCCATCCTAGTGCACAGCAGTTTCCTTGAAATATTTGGAAGCTTCATTGTGGGTTTTCAGTCTAGAAAATGGAATCCAGGGTGCCAGTATCTACTCCAGGCTTTTCACATCCCTTAAAATTTATAAAAATGAAAATCTTTATATCTGTTGAGCTCATTTGCCCTGCCCCCCCCATAATAGTACCAGAATGTACTCAAAATGGCTGAAATATTTATGACTTAAACAGAGGCTCCTGCTGTGCAATTGTTTCAAATTTGTTTCTGTGACACCATTTGAGATTTTCTTGACAAAGATAGTGGAGTAGATTGCCATGTTCTTTTCTACATCATTTTACAGGTGAGGAAACTAAGGCAAACAGGGTCAAGTGACTTGCCCAGGGTCACCCAGCTAGTAAGTGTCTGAGACCAGATTTAAACTCAGAGAGAGGAGCACTCTATATACTGCTCCACCTCACTGCCCCAAACTGAGGTAGAAAAAAAAATTTATGTCATGAGGTATGGCATAACTCCAGGCAAGCATCCTGCATCACATTCTCATTTCTGCCATTCCCTTCCTGTTCTTTCAGCAATCTCCTTAAGCTTTCCAGGGCTTATTTTCTCTTTTGGGGGGAAGGGGGTCACAATACAGCTGTTGTACTTATGTCTTTCATAGACTTGCCACTGTTGATTTGCCTCATTTTTTTTTAAATATCTTTTTTTTTTAAACCCTTGTACTTCGGTGTATTGTCTCATAGGTGGAAGATTAGTAAGGGTGGGCAATGGGGGTCAAGTGACTTGCCCAGGGTCACACAGCTGGGAAGTGGCTGAGGCCGGATTTGAACTTAGGACCTCCTGTCTCTAGGCCTGACTCTCACTCCACTGAGCTACCCAGCTGCCCCCGATTTGCCTCATTTTTTAAAGGCCCAAATCTGAAGCATTTCTATTGCCAATCTGGTCTCTTCAATATGAGTCTACCCTCCCTCCACCTGGGAGCCCTGAAATCCCTCTGTGCTTTATTCCCATCCACATGAACTTCCACTAAACTTTGTTATCACCCTTTTCCCCAGCCCCAAATCACAATACAGTTTCCCCCCCAAAAGTGACTAGGACCTGTGAGGAAACTATAGTGTAGTTATGTATTAAACCAGTGGTTCCCAAACATTTTTGGCCTCCCACCCCCTTTCCAGAAAAAAATATTACTTAGCGCCCCCTGGAAATTATGAAACTATTTATTGAACTCAGAATAGAATGTCATACAAAGAAAGTGTGGCCATCACAGTCCATCTGGATCGCTGCAGCACCCACCAGGGGGCGGTGGCGCCCACTTTGGGAATTAGACCTGTATTAGACCAATCCTGTTATGTTCAAAATGTGTTTTTAAATGCTCGGTAAGGGAAAAAAAAGACAAAAACAAGATCCTCTGAGAAAGGAGACAACTGCTGGTCCACCGATTAATATGGGAACCGTAGCTATTTGATGCCAAATAACTTTAGCCAAGAAGCAGCAGTGGATAGAGAGTTGGCCTCAAAGCCAGGAGGACCTGGGATTCCAGACCTGCCTTTGACACATATTCATTGTATAACCACTGGATAAGTCACTTCATTCTCAGTAATCTAGGTAACTCTCTAGAACTGCAAGTTGCAGAGAAGATGCAAATCTTCATTGATCCTGAGAAATTTCTTTACTTGGGAGTTCTCTGTATCAAAAAAGTCACAAGTCTCAGCCCTGTTTTATCCCATCCCATCCCACTTTTCCACATCCCACCCCAATCTCATCCCACCACATCCTGCCCCATCCCATCCCGTTACATCCCAGCCCAGCCCATCCTATCCTATCCCATTCCATTCTATAATGGTCTTTTTTCTAGCCTGTCTCTCTCCTGTTATGTCCTATACTATTCTACCCTGACCCTCCTGGTCCTCTCTGATACCATACTATCTTAATGTTAGCCACATAAGGAAGCATGTTGTAGTGTATAGATCATCTTTGGAGTCAGAAAGACCTGAATTCAAGTTCCATTTCTAATAAATATTGGCCAAACGATCCTAGAGAGGTCATTTAACTATCCAGTCTCAGGCAACTCTAAATTCTAAACTGTAGATAAGTTGCTGACCTGTATGGGGAATTCATTTCTAAACCAGGAATTCCTTGTACACACCTAAGTGTAATCCTAATTGTTGAAGAGGCTAAAACTGGCAGATATCTGTAGCTGCAGTGCACCTTGCTGTTCTGGGGTCTGCATCAGATCCAGCACCCATCTGGTGAGCTACTGAGAGCAGAGGGGCTCCTGGCTGGCTAAGGAAGGGGCAACTAGCCCTGGGTCAGAAAGGGTGCTTCTTTGCTACTCAGTAGCAGGATTGGGCCCTTGAATAGCTCCTTACTTCCAGCCTGGGAGAAGTAGGAAGACTGAGCCTTAGAAACAAAATAGGTCTGGACATCATCACTCCCAGAAAGAATCTAGGCCAAACTCGAGGGTCTTTGGGAAGGAGGAAGTGATTGTGAGTCCACAGGGTGGGTGTCCCAGGAGCTCTGTCTATTGTTCCTTTTAAGGTGCTCTAACAGTGTAATAGACTCTACAAAGTCATAAACGGGTAGATGTCTATTGATGAAGAGAACACCAACATGCATGGAAATACATTTCACTGGAGCATCAAAATGAGACTCCGTGCCATAAAGAGCATTGACTGGAGTTGTCAGATCTGAGTTCAAATTCTGTCTCTGATGTTTATTATCTGTGTGAGGCCAGACAAGTCGTTTACCTTCTCTGACCTCAACATCAGAAGAATAAGAGGTTTCGACAAGGTGGCATCCAAGGTCTTTTTCAGCCCTGTATCTAGAATCCTATGAACTCAAGGCATTACTTGTGTCAACTCCCAGAACATTTTAAGTAAGACTGTGATAAGATGGACATGTAGAAGTTGACCATTTAATGAAATGAATTAAGTTCATGTCATATGAGAATCAAATAAGAAAACTGGGACCATTCAGCTTGGAGAGGGAAGGCATGTGGGGTCATGCTGGCTGGCTTCAAGGATTTGACAGGCTTTCCTGTGGGTTAGGCTTATTCTGTTTGGCCCAAAAGGGCAAAACTAGGAGCAAAGAGTCACTTGGGAAAGGCAAGGATGGATGCAGTGTGATCTGTATCTTCGGGAGAAATGTCCACACAGATGAGATCACAGATTCATTGAAGTGTTCAAGGTAAAAACAAAAGCAAGCAAACAAACAAAAAAAACCCATATTAGCAGGCTTGCTTGCTTTGTCTCATTTGCTATGGCATTCTAGAACTGCAAAACTGGAAGGGTCCTCAGTGACCACCCAGCCCAACCTGTACCTGACCAAGAATCTTCTCTATGGCATAACTTAATGAGATGTCATTTATTCTTCCCTTCCAGGCTTCCGATGAGGGGGGGACCTACTATCTCTCAAGGCAGCCCGCTCCACTTTTGGGCAGCTCTGGCCTTAAGATGCTTTCCTTGCTTTGCATCAAGCCAAAAATTGTCTCTTTGAAACTTCCATCCTCTGTTCTTAGTTCTGCTCTCTGGGGTCAAGTGGAACAAATCGGATCCTTCTTCTGCACGACAGCCTTTCAGATAAATGGAAAACCCTCCTATCCCCTCCATCCTTTATCCAAGCCAAATACCTCATTTCTTTAGTTTTCTAATAGAGAATAAACTTAAGATACTTTACCCCCTGGCTACATTCCTATGGACACTGTCCAACTTATTGACATCCTTCCTAAAGCATGGCAGTAAGAATTGGATATAATATTTTGGATATAATGAGAACAGGGTAGAGTGCAGCACTTCACTCCTCATTCCCAGAAGCTATACATTTTTTCTTAACAATCATATTACACTGTTGACTCCTACTGAGCTTGAAGTCTCTTAAAAGCTCTAATCCTATTCATTTCTTTCTTTATCTTTAAAGATATTTTATTTTCCCAATTATGTGTAATAACAATTTTCTACATACATTTTCTGAAGTATTAAGATCTAAATTGTCTCCCTCCTTCCCTTCTGTCCCCTCTCCTGGAAATGGTAAGCAATTTGAGCTGAATTGAACACATTATTTCCAGGCCATTTCAAACAAACTGCATCCCTATCTTATTCTTGTGAAGTTGGCTTTTTGAACCCAAATGCAAGACTTTACATTTATACATAATAAATTTCATCTTATTCAATTCAACCCAATGTTCTAACCCGGATTGCCCTTATATTCTCCCAAGTTATTCAAGCCTAAGGATAGCTGAACTTCACTAAAGAACCACTCTCATGTCTCATCATAGCATGAAGGTGGTCTGGGCTTTTGAGGGTTATGCCAGAATTTCAAAGGTAAAAAGGTTTTTATATGGCCAATATTTCTATGCACCAAATGTCTTGCAGTTCTACATCTAGCGAGCAGGATCTCTCTTTTTCTTTTTCTTTTCTTTTTTTAATGCCTTTATCTTCTATGTTAGAATCAATACTAAATATTGGTTCCAAGGCAGAAGAGTGGTAAGGGGTTAAGTGACTTACCCAAGGTCACACAGCTAGGAATGGTCTGAGGCCAGATTTGAACCTAAGGTCTCCTCTCTCTAGGCCTGCCTCTCACTCTTTTGAGCCTAGTATCTTTCAAAGTCTAGTTAAGTCAAGCATTTCTCAAGTTTCTATCTATTAAACACATTTATCCACCAATGCCTTGCTGTTCAATGCTGGAGAAGCAGCATGTCTCAAAGTCAAGTGAAGTCAAGTATTTATAAATCAGCTATTAATCAAGCACCTATTTATACACCAAAGTGTTTTGTTTCAGCACTAAGGTAGCAGCATATCTCAAAGCCAAGTCTGGGAAGACCAAGAAAAGCAAAAACGGCCCCTGCTCTCAAGAAACTCTAACAGTCTAATAGACTCTACAAAGTCATAAACGGGTAGATGTCTGTTGATGAAGAGAACACCAACATGCATGGAAACACATTTCACTGGAGCATCAAAATGAGACTCTGTGCCATAAAGAGCATTGACTGGAGTCATCAGATCTGAGTTCAAATTCTGCCTCTGATGTTTATTATCTGTGTGAGGCCAGACAAGTCATTTACCTTCTCTGACCTCAACACCAGAAGAATAAGAGGTTTCGACAAGGTGGCATCCAAGGTCTTTTTCAGCCCTGTATCTAGAATCCTATGAACTCAAGGCATTACTCGTGTCAACTCCCAGAACATAATCATAAGACCTGAGAAAAATAAGCAGGTTCCATAAGGGGCAGGGTCTGAGGCGAGAGAGATAAGCAGCCTTGATGGGCCATCTAGCAGGCAAAAGGTAAGCATCCTCTCTATAGGATGCTCTTCACAAATCCAGCCAAATGACAGAGAACATTACAGAGAATTTTTCAAATGAAAAGACTCAGTCCCCTGGAGAGAGGGTCTGGGTGATCTTGTCAGGTTGAAGCCTTGCTCCTTTGCCAAGATGTGGTGAGGATTAATGAAATAATATTTGTAAACTGCTTTGAGCTCTCTCCATGGGGGGAAAAAAGAGACACTATATAAATACAATGTTCTATTTATTATGTGTCTCATAAGGCTCATAGAAAGGGATGCTTAGTCATCTCAATAGTTGAACAACCCTCTATTACCCAAATGAACATAAATCTAACCATCCCTTGTTCTATAATTGTATTTCACCCAGTGCTGTTTGCAATGCTAGACAATGGATACAACCTTGAAAGGGATTATTATAAAAATTATTTAACATTTATTGTGAGCAGTGGCGGGATATTAAGTACTGTGCGGAACGCAGAGAAGACACAGTGCCTGCTTGAATTCCAGGGCTAAGACAGATAACTACAGGGGGTAAAAATGAAATATTATTATTGAACATTTACTGAGCACCGACAACGTGGGAGGCATTGTACCAAACATAGAATTAGGCGCCCCAGCTAACTATCTGCCTTGGGATCCAAATGGGCAGATAAGAGAGGCCTTGTGAGAGATAAAGGGGGAGTTGACCATGGGTGGAAGAAAGTGAAGGTATTAATTTTGATATTATATGGATCATTTATATAAAAAAAAGCCAAACCTTCAGTCTTTGTTAGCTCTGAGGTCGATTTTCTTTAGAAAACCAAATCAGCATCTCAGTGGCTCTTCTTCCCATCAGAAACTGGCATCTCCTAAATACAATTGACAATTCCCATAATTCTGATTTAAATCAGCTGGGAATATCCATTGGGCAGGAAAGCTTCCCATTTGGTAATTAACATCTGCCTGAAAATATAGGGAGCCTCTATGATCCGGCTTGTCTCTACAAATAACAAAGCAAAACAAAGCCCCTATGACTGCTTGGAAAGCCAGTTGTCTCTTGGCTATAATAGTTTGGACGTATGATGTCACAGGGTCCTTTGGGAGCAACAGAGGAAGTTGCCAAGGGATCAGACTGAAATGGAGATGAGCTATTTCGGAAACGTGAGACCTCAAGTGGAATTGTACTGCTCATTCTCCCCAGACACCGGGGCAAAGAATATAGAAACATTTCCGGTGAAGCCAGAGATGTGTCCTATGTGAGGGCCTCGTTTGTTTTCTGAACATTGATAATAGTATTCAAGAAGTGGAGGGAGAAAAATAAAGAAATAAAGAGAGAGAGAGAGAGAGAGAGAGAGAGAGAGAGAGAGAGAGAGAGAGAGAGAGAGAAAGAGAGAGAGAGAGAGAGAGAGAGAGAGAGAGAGAGAGAGAGAAAGAGAGTGAGAGAGAGAGAGTGAGAGAGAAAGGGAGAGA
>NC_058134.1:23799756-23822980 GCF_016433145.1 Gracilinanus agilis | reverse complement strand
AGAGGGAAGGGAGAGGGAGAGAGAGAGAGAGAGAGAGAGAGAGAGAGAGAGAGAGAGAGAGAGAGAGAGAGAGAGAAACTAGCTGGAGACCTTCTTTGGATGTTTTGCCAGTGGTGGCTTGGACACAGTTCTCCCACCTGGCAGACTTAGATTTTCAAAGTAGACTCACAAGATGAAGAAAAGACACGTGAAAAACTAAAAGCAAAAGGAGATAGAGTCATGGGCAAGGAGAATTCAAGGATGAACAAAGGTTCATTAGGTTTTAATTCATCATAGAATAATAATTATCAAGAGATGTTTTGCTGTCTGTGTAGGGGGCGGAGATCTATAGAAACAAAAATCTATCTGCTTGGGAAAGAACGGATAGCTCCAGTAAAAGAAATCTACAGAAAATCCCTCGTAAAGATATGAAAATTCAAATTTTTCCTAGAATAGACTTTCAGAACTGTAGACTTCAGGCAGAAACCAATAAGACTGGCACAACTGAGAAAACAAGAGGAAAAATGACTCATCTTGGATTTTGCAAGTGAGAGAGCAGAGACTAGTACCCCAAAGCATCAAAGGAGTGACAGATAAAAAGGACCAGGGAATGTCTAGAAGTTGAGCCTAGGAGAAGGCTCAAAGGTATACATATATTTTTTCCCTGGTTCTGCTTAATTCACTCTCTATTAGTTCATGCAAGTCTGCCCATGTTTCTCTGGGGTGACAGCTAATGGTAGGGTTTCCCCTGCTCTGCCCAGTGCGGAAAACAGGACTAATCCAAATTAGATTAGGACTCCCCAGAGCCTACTAGCCTTGTCTTGCTCCACAATATGACCTTGATTGACCTGCCTTCATACCTTCAGACTCAAAAGACCCTCAGTTATATTCATTCCTTTGAATTAAGGCAAAAGCTCATTTCTTCATCAGAGCCAAGCCTGATCATTGCAATGACTTGGCATTCATCTTTGGTTTAGGGTTCTTCCCATTCCCATTATTATAGTCACTGTATGCATTATTCCCCTAACTGGACTTAATTTATTGTGCTATCGGTTCATATAAATCTTCCCATGTTTCTCTGAAATCTTCATATTTGTTGTTTCTAGTGAAATAATAATCTATTATATGCAGACCTGTAATTTGTTCAGTAATTGCCCACTCAATGGGCACCAATTTGTTTTGATTTGTTTTGTTTTTTAACAACAACAAATGAAACTATAAATATACAGGGGCGACATGTGTCTGTATATAATTCTCACTGGAAAGCATTTTGCTGAATGATATTTCAGCCAGCCAATGGCATTGAAGGAAAGGGGAGAGAGACTACTTTATTCCCTCTACATTCTCATGTGCCCCATAGCTATTTCTGGGGCTCCATTATATGATTCTTCGGGAATTTGATTCGACAGACATTTATTATGTGCAAGGCACTGTGAGAAATGGACAATTTCCCAAGAAATGAAGAAGTAGAAGGGAATAAACTACTCATCCAAGCTACAATCACATAAATAAAATCCAATATTAAATCCTGCTATCAAAATAACTTGTAATAACTAAAAAAAAACCCCACAGATAGCTTTTTTTTTTTGTTCTTGCTTTTGAAAATGCTTTCAAGGTTAATTTCCAACAATGGAATTGTTGGGTCTAGGACAATTCCTTTCTTTCTTTCTCTCTTTCTCTCTTTCTTTCTTTCTTTCTTTCTCTTTCTTTCTTTCTTTCTTTCTTTCTTTCTTTCTTTCTTTCTTTCTTCCTTTCTTCCTTTCTTTCTTCCTTTCTTTTTTTGCAGCTTTGACTATGTATTGCCATTTTGCTTTCTATAAAGATGTTACAAGCCTGCAAGTTTACTAGGAATGAATGTGTATACATGTTTCTTCCACAGTGCCTAACACTGGGGAAATGGTTAAAAGAATTACGATACACTGATGGGAATCCTATATTGCAATTAAGATGGACAAGTGTGGAGAAGACAAAGAAATCTGGAAAGGCATTTTGGAAATAATGCAAAACAAAAAAAAGTAGGAAGAAGAATGAAATGCAAGGAAATTAAAATATTCAGAAAATCGAATGAAAAGAAAAGGGCAAGGAATGGCTGAAATACCATATGTGTTGAAATCAATTCACTTAAGTATAAATAGTTAATATTTAGGCTTAGGTGTTTATACAAGTTTAGGTGTTTGTGCTGGTATTCAGCATTAAATATTTAGCAAAATATTTTGAGGGAGACCAGAGCTGTGATACCGCTGGTATAAGGGTCCCCCAGTCTGTATGTCAGAGAAGGGACTGGAGCCTAGGTCTTCCTGATTTTGATGTCAGTTCTTTTCCCACTGTACCATGCTGCCTTTCAAAATAAGTTAATAAAACATTAAACAGGCAAATAAATTGCCAAGAAAAATAAACCTGAGACTGTTTCCCAGCTGAACCTTCTCTCTTTCCTAGTGAAAAATGACCACCTTGAATAATCCCTCCATGTCATCATTCCTGGAGAGCATAGTCAAACCTCCTGGATTGCTGACCATTTTAATGCAATGAATACAGGCCAGGACACTCACCTGCAAGATGTCTCAGATCCCTGACCTTGGCCAACAGATGTTAAAAGGGCATGAGTAATTCCCAGGTGTCAGGTCTCCACTCTGATATGAGATGAGACTGCATTTAAACCCAAACAACATCAGCCAGCGGAAAGAACTCTGGACTGGCCATCGGGAGACCTGACTCCGAACCCCAGTTCAGACACCAATTGGCTATGTGACCTTGGACCAGCCTCTGAGACTCAGTTTCCTCTTTTGCAAAAGAGGGCAATAGATTGCATCTCTCCTATCCCTTTCAGCTCCAGCAATCTAGGCTTCAGAGCCTTGGGTTGCAAATCCTTTTTTTGTTGGCAAAGACAGGACTTTTAGTTTGCTAGGAAATATCATTACAGATTTATTTTCAAGGCTTTTTATAAGATAAATAGCTTCTTCTTGGGGGGTGAGGGGGAAATAATGATTCAATTGAAAGCTGAAATCAGAATCCATCTGATGGGTTAAACTTTTCTCAGAAGGATTTTAAAATGAAGGGGGAAAGTGCTTAGAAGAATAGGGTTTGGAGAGGCTGTATTAAAAAACCTCCACTACCCTGTGTTTAAGACCTATCAGTCTGTTGTTATGGAAATAAAGCCGAGGCCCCAAATGCAACATTACAATTTCACTGCAAGATTAACCAGGAAGGCTACTGAAGCTCAGGCAGCACTTTGTTTGCTGGCAAACACAAAAAGAAAGAAAATAGGTTAGAGGCAGAAATTTCAGATCTGAGCATTTAGAGCTGGAAAGCGCCTCATTTTGTTGATTCTCTCATTTTATAAAGGAGGAAACCAAGTCCTGAGAAATGAAATGATTTGTCTAAGCACACACAGGTCTTCTGACTCCAAATTTAATTTCTTTCCATTACAGAAATACTGCCTACTTTGACAGTATGAATTTCTCAGAGGTTGGGCTCACTGGGAAGCAAATATTTATAGAGAGCCTACTATGTACCAGGGATAGAATGTCTCAAGTAGAAAAATTGGATTCTCCTGCACCACTTTTCTGGGTAGGATTTCCATGAAATTATATTGTATCTATGGATTTAGAGACAGAAGTTCAAGTCTGCTACTCTCGTGACCTTGGGCAAGTCATTTTTATCCTCTGAGTCTGTTTCCTCATCTGTACAATGAGAAGTTTGTGTTAGATGATCTCTAAAGTCCTATCCAGCCATGAGTATGCTAGCAAATGTTTACTAATTGGCTCTCTCAAAATGCACAACACACTTTTTAATTTAATCTGAATTATTAACATTTTCTCCACCACGCTCTCAAGTCTAGACAATCAACAGAACAATAAATCAAACTCTGATTTGTAACATTTGCCAATTTCCAATGTGTAAATACTCACTCTGAAAATTTAATGATTGGCTTTGGAGAGCCAACACAAGCTGGCTCCAGCACACCCCTGGATCTAGCTCTAACATTCTGTCAATCCATGAGCTTGTCACAGGATGTGAGACAGGACGGGACAAGGACATCAAAGTACCCAAGGAAATCGCCTGAAATTGGATTGAAGACCCCCCCCTGCAAATGAATCCCTGGTCTAAGCTCCACATATGTGTCCAAAGTCCACTTCCATATTCCTCCACCAAAATGACTGGTAGCCATCTTAAGAACAACAAAAACATGGCACCAGTCAAATTCTCTCAAAGGAAATTGTTGGAAGAAATTGTTTAAGCAGTACATTGAACACTACCGGCTAGAGGACACAGTGAGTTGTTTTCATACAGAATTATATGGAAGATTATGTTGTTATCTCAAGTAACCAGACCAATGGGCAGCCTCGCTTTTCAGACTGGGAAACCATAACCAAAGCAGCATTTATCTGTTGGGATACTTTACCTTAACTATGGGCAAAGTCTCTAAGAGAAGATAAACAGCCTCCTGGGGGCTCTTCTGATTTTCCTGAACCTTTTAGGGGCTGCAGCCAAGAGTCCTCCAGGAGTCTGATTGAGGTCCTGTGGCTCCATCACCAGTGGCATCAGGTCAGGAGATTGGAAATTCTGTGGCTCTGGTACCAGCAGGGATGGAAAGTTCACAGCAGTTAAGTCTTCATTGTAAAAGGGCCAGAAATAAGCAGTAGATGCTCATGGATTGGGATACGGCAAAACAAATTGTAAGACATAAATGGAATAGAATAGTACTGTGCTGTAAGAAGCAATGATTTTGGAGAAAACCGAGAAACGTGGAAAGCTGTATATAAGCTCATGCCAAGTAAAGTAAGCAGGGCCAGAAAAAGAGTCCACGCACAGGCTACATCAATGCAAATGCAAAGAACAACAAAACAATAAAAACTGAATGCTATGAATTATAACGAATAGCCTTGGTCCCAAAGAAGAGGTATGAGAAGAGACTTTCTTTTGCTTCTTTGCAGAGATGGGGGCCAGTGCATGTGGGAGAACGCGGGCAAATCAGACTTCTCTGATATGTTAGTTTTAATGAACTTTGTTTCTTCTTTTTCCTTATTTCTTATAAAGGTTGGATGTGAGGGAGAGTGGGAGGATACATTGGGTTCTATAAGTTATCTAAAATCAAAAGATATTCATGGATTTTTTTAAAAGAAGGCCAAGGTAGTTTATAAGGAAGGGAAGGAAACTAGTGTGAAGGCACATTTACTAAGTGCCCTTTATGTGGCAGGCACTGACCTAAGCATTAAAGACTCGGGTCTTTGATCAGACTCTAAGTTGGTTGACTAACTCATTTCTTGAACTCTGACTCAAACCTTATGCCATGATTTGTTTCCTGATTTCTCCTAGGAGCTCGCCAATACCAGTCAATTCTTTGTCTCTGCAAACTTATCCTGACTCGAGTCTCCATTTCATATTTTACACCTAGGCACGTGATTCTGACCCCACCTTCTTTATTATCTTTAGGAGCTTCAGCTGTGGACAGAATAAAATATAGTATGTTTCCCTCCAGACTAATTCCTCTTCTGAACTTTCCTAATACTGCTGTGGGGACCAATCGATCATTTAAGTGCCGGGCACAATCACCCAGGTTCACAACCTCAGTGTTGGTCTCACCTCCTCGCTCTCTTTCAGTCCACATAAACAATCCTTTGCCAGATCTTGCCATTTAAGACTCAACATCTATCCACCCCTTTCTCTTTTCACAAGCCCACTTCCAAATTTCAGGCCCTTATCTTGCTCACCTGAAGTACTGCAATAGCTTTCTTGATGCCTTAAGTTGTTGTTCTGTCATATCCAACTCTTGATGACTCCAGTTGTGTTTTTTTGGCAAAGATTCTGGAGTTGGTTTGCCATTTCCTTCGGGTCCTAGAGCTTTGTGAATTTAATATAAATTGTATCCCTTATTTCCTTTGAAAACCCATTTTGATTGGTATCAGCCCCACTGTTGGACTGGGTGCACGTGTGTACTATGGGAGGACACTAGAGGACTTGTGGCTCCTGCTCCTGGAAGAAGCTGGCCCCAAACATTGACTCATGGCATCTGGAAAACCAGATTCCAATCCAGACTGAGGTCAAATCTGTACAACCAGATTGATGCAGAAGGAGTGACATCACTGGCTTTATAATGGGACATGAGTCTCCAATTGCCCAGGGTCACACAACTAATAAGTTTACAAGCTGGCTTTGAGCTCAAGAACTTGAGTTTTCTAGATTTCAAGCTTAGTGTTCTATCTACCCAGTTACCCCACCTCAAGTCTCTACCTAATCCAAAGCATCCTTCACGTCATTACCAAGGGGATTTTCCTAAAGTGCTGGTCTGATCATTTCTCTGTACCTTCCTGCTCCCTCTAACCAACCAAACACCACACACACACACACACACACACACACACTCACTTAATTCCTACTTGATTTTCCAGCTTTATCACACATTTTCCCATTTACACGCTCTATGGTCCATCAGAACTAGCCTTCTTACTGTCCCTTACACATGACATCTCATCCTTTCTCTGGGTCTTGGTTCTAGCTTCTTCTAATTTCAAGGTAGGGTGGGGTGATCAACCCCAACCAATATTGACTAACTTCAACTGAATTTTGGAAGGAGGTTCAGGAAATTGAGTAAGGTGCCAAAAGGAAGTCTTCAACAGGAAACACTGTCGTGGGCACTAGTGTGGTAGAGATCCTTTACTCTCCCACAGTTTATTACCCTCACCTCTCCACTCTAGAATCCTAAGCTAAGCACTGTATTGACATGAAGGAAGCTCTTGTTACTTATTTACTTAGTTTTAATATTTTTCTGAATAGGACCTGTAATCTCACTGGCAATGGGAACTCCCAATGAGAAAATTCCCTCTACCAATGCATGTTGGCACCTGTTCTGTAACTTGGAGTGCTGCCTAGGACTTTGAGAAGTGAAGGGAGCTGTCCAGGGGCTATATGGCTCATTTCAGAGGTGATATTTGAAGTCAGGGGCTTTCTGGCTCTGAGGTCAGTTCTTTCATACACTGCACCCCTCATTAAGGAGAGAAATAGATTCTATAAGAGAATTTGATTACAGGATTTATATCAGTATCATGTGCTACATGTTAGATCATAGGTGTTGGAATTGGGACATTTTACCCAATATGTACATTTCATCCTTCTATCCTGATCCTAGGGTCATGCATTGAACAATGTTTGAGACATGTTTCTTGCATTTCAGGAGAGTGAATAAGGCAATGGGTAGAGATGAAAGAAGACAGGGCGAATTCTGCAAATAAGATATGGTCTAATTTGACTGGACTCTTCAAAGGCCTTCTTTCCTCAACCCAAAGGAAACTTAGATCCCATCCTAGATACTCCCATTGTCAGCTGATAGGTGAAGCTTTTTGCTCCTCTTTCAAGAGTCTAAACCTCCAGACCACCTCCTGTAATCTCTTTACCATCCCTCCTTCCATTACCCCTGGATATGTTATCTTCTCTCATTAGAATTTAAACTCCTTTAGAGTAAGAACTAGCTTGCTTGTATTCCTATCCCTTGCGTTTAGCATAATGGCCAGCATATATTAAGTGCCTAATACATACATATATATATATATATATATATAATAGAGAGAGATAATATATAGAAAGAGGAAGATTAATAACTCTATGTGTCTATATCTATCAGTCTCTCTCTCTCTATCCATCTATCTATCTATACATCCATCTATCTGTCCACATATCTAACCATCCATCTATCCATACCTCTATCCATATATACATCCATCCATCATATATATATATATATATTTATCTATCTGCCTTTCTGATGCCATATATAGCATGCTATTCACTACACTGTACAAGATATTTTCTATCAACAGAATATAAACTTCTTTTTTTAATTTGAAAACTTTCATTTAATTAATTTAGAATATTTTTCCATGGTTCCATGATTCATGTTCTTTCCTTCCTCTCCTCCCATGCCCTTCCTATGGCCAATGAGCAATTCCACTGGCCATTGATCAATACCTATTTCCATATTATTAATATTTGTACTAGGGTGTTCTTTAGAGTCTGCATCCTCAATCATATCCCCATCAGCCCATGTATTCAAGAAGTTGCTTTTCTTCTGTGTTTCTCCTCCCACAGTTCTTCCTCTGAATGTGGCTAGTTTTCTTTCTCATAAGTTCCTCTGGATTGTCCTGGATCATTGCATTGTTGCTAGTAGAGAAGTCCATTACATTTGATTGTGCCACAGTGTATCAGTCTCTGTGTACAATGTTCTTCTGGCTCTGCTCCTTTCACTCTGCATCAATTCCTGGAGGTCATTCCAGTTCACATGGAATTCCTCCAGTTCAAAGAATATAAACTTCTTGAAGGTAGAGCCTGTTTCATTTTTCCTTTGTCCCTCTCTCCTTTGTCCCACTCAATGGTGTGGCTATCTCAGAGGCCAGGAAACTCATCTGCTTACAGCTAAAGACAATGACTGAGTTGAGACTGGGGCAACCAGATGGGGTAACCTAGTAATGAGAAGTATCGGAAAGACAGAATCAGTATAAAGTAAAATGTACTAATGGTTAAATCTGTCCAAACAAATAGGGCTGATCCTGTAGGTGGTGACTTTCTCATCTCTAGAAGTTAGCAAGTGGAGGCTAGATGACCACTTGACAGGATGTTGTGCAGAGGGTTCCCAGTCAGGCACAGATTGGATCAAATGCCTTCATTCGATATTTATTAAGCATCCATTAATTCCTTTATTTAAAAATCTATCAAGGGGCAGCTGGGTAACTCAGTGGAGTGAGAGTCAGGCCTAGAGACAGGAGGTCCTAGGTTCAAACCCAGCCTCAGCCACTTCCCAGCTGTGTGACCCTGGGCCAGTCACTTGACCCCCATTGCCCACCCTTACCACTCTTCCACCTATGAGACAATACACCGAAGTACAAGGGTTTAAAAAAAATTTTTTTTAAAATCTATCAAGAGCCTGCTATGGTGGGAGAGTTAAGTGACTCAGTGGACTAAGAGCCAGGCCTAGAGATAGGAGACCCTGGGTTCAAATCTGGCATTAGATATTTCCCAGTTGTCTGACCCTGGGCATTTACTCTCCATTGCCTATCTCTTGCCACTCTTCTGCCTTGGAACCAATACTGATTATAAGATGGAAAGTAGGGTTTTTTTAAAAATAAAAAAAAAAGATCTACTATGTGCCAGGCACTGTGCTGGGCACTGAGGAGGGAGGGAAGAGACAACAGTAAAAATAAAACAGTTTCTGTCCTCAAGGTATTTATATTGTGTTGGTGTATGGTGTGGTAGAGAGCATTCTGGAATCAGAAATGCCTAGAATCAATCCTCCCCTATCCTTCAAGCCCAGGACAGTATGTACCCCGCTTTTCCCTTTTATAGTCTCAGGCCATGTTGATAGTTTGTATCTCAGCCAGGCCGGAGAATGTCTCTCATTGATAGTAACTCTTGCTCTCGAACGAACCATCCCCTGAAATGTTATTTCTCCTAAAATCTCGTTTTTTCAGAACCGATTAATCTTAGGAGGGAAACCTACAACTGTGTCAAGAACAGAAGCTCCTGCCTCAGCTTATGTAATGGGAAGACCATTATAGAAGCCAAATTAATATTTCTCTAACTGTGTTAGTAATTTTCCATGCCTAAACCCACAGAGGCAACAATAAGTCATCTTAGTAGTTCCAAATTAATCAATGAGATACAACATCCACAGAGAGGGTGAGATGTGGATGCCCAGAAGGGAACGGTGGGTTCCTCATGCATCGCCTCTTTTCTGTTTTGCTCCTCCCTGATTGAACTGGAGCACTGGATCTTCAGCCGAAGCCCATTATTGATTCATACGACTGAACATCTGGTTCTGCTGCCCTGAAGAATACGGCTGCCTACAGGCACCAACAGCTTTTCTCTCCAGCTGTTCACCCACGAGAACTTGCTGGGAATCAGGGTGACAGAGCACAGTATCTTCTATCCCTCACCCCCAGGCCATAATTAACCTGCATCTACCTCCTGAGCTAAGGTAACTTAGGACAGTAAGGACACATGGTTCTAATCACACACACACACACACACACACACACACACACACACACACACACACACACACACACACAAAATCTGGTCCATTGACAAGCGAACAAAAGCCACACGCACTTACCATGAAACTAACTTGGAGAAACAGGGATGGAGGCGCATCCCCTGCAAGATAAAAAGGAGGGGGGACTCCTGATCTGTAAAATAAGGTGAGTCCGCCTTTCTGCAAGGCCAGTCCAAATGGGCAGGAGAAATGACCTGGATCCTAGTTCTGCCTTGACTTCCCCCCTTTGGAAAAACTATTGAGTTGTACAGGTATTATTAGGGAGAGGCACTGGAGCTGGGATTTCTTTGGTAGAGGCTGCATAAGAGTATTGGCGAATGAAGGTTGGAAGTAGGAAGGAAAGATCACTGAGATGGCACCAGAAATGTCACCTGAGCCAGGCCCTACTTGGCACGTTGCTCAGGCTTCGATAATTTGGGCCACAACCACCTTTTATTTATAAATGGGTATATTTATAAATTATAAAAATACATTTATAAATTTATAAATGAGACCATGTGATTTAACCTATACGAACCTTGCCTCGTTGGACCCACATTTTAGGGAACCGGCTACAAAAACTTCAATGGGAACTGAAGGCTCTATTTCCTTCCTATGAAGTAGAAGGAGCTTGAACTGGGCTTGAACTCAGGTGGGATTGGGTTCAAATCTCACTTTTAACCCTTAAGAGTTGAATAACCCTATGCATGTCACCTCATCTCTGCCAGACTCATTTTCCTCATCTATAAAATGGGAATAATAATAACAACATTTACCTCACAGGGTTATTGTGAGGTTCAAATAAGATAATACAAAAGTGCTTTGAGAGCCTTAAAGCCCTACACAAATGTTCATTACTTCGGTCTATGCATAGATTCAACAATTTGTACTCTCCCCTGGCAGAACACTTACCTTCATACCTGGAAGCTTCCCTATAAAGCCTGAGGACAGGGCACTATCTCTGCTATCACAGTCCCATGACGGCCATTTCCAGCCTCATGAGCCATCATCTCAAGATCCAGGGGGCCACGGAATCAGTATGACACCTGTATTGTGTGCCAACTCTTTTCTATATTGGGGCAACAGAAAGCCTGGTACAGTTTGAAAGAGCATTGACTTTGGAATCAAAAGTCCTGGATTCAAATTCTGCCTCTGAAGCTTATAGTCTGTGTGACCTTAGCCAAATCACCTTATTTTCCTGGGCCTCAATTTCCTCCTCTGAAAAATGAACAAGGTTAGACTCAATGGCTTCTGAGGCTCCTTCCAGCTGTAGACCTATGATCTTATCATTTTACAGTTGTATAATTTCTAATTGGCTTATCCCCTACTCCCACCCTAACCTATCCATCCAAAAATATGATGCTATTTGGTGCTACTGCCTTGACCTAACTCCTATGCAACTTCAGGCTCATCTCACCCCATCTCTGGGAAGTTCATTTTACTTATCTGAAAAATTCAGGGGTTTGATTTGGGCTGAGTTTCTTAACTTGGGGTTCATATATGTGTCTGAATAGATTTCAAAGGATTCATTAACCTAGATTAGGTTTGGGGTAATACCACTTTATTTTCACTAACATTAAGATAAATTGGCATTTTTAAAATCACTTAAAATAATTATTCTAAGAAAAAATCCATAGGTTTCATTGGATTACAAAATGATCCATTATACAGAAGTGATGATTTTGATGTTCATGATAGTCCTTTCTATGTTCTAACATTCCATGTTCTAAGATTCCTTTTGGTCCTGACATTCTAAGCCTCTGTTGTGTATCCTAAAAAAGTCCTTCTAACTCTAAGATTCTATGATTTCTATTCAAGACCAACCAAAGAGGACATTTGGAGATAGAAGGGCTTCCTTAAAGCAAAGAAAATGTATACGCTGATTTCACTGATCACCTTCCATGGGCTCTGAACGCTTTGAGTCACCAAAGAAGCATAAAACACAAATCCTACCTTTAGGAAGTTTGCAAACTAAATGAGAAAACAAGACACATTCCAATGAAAGGATTATGAAACAGTATGTGACGATTAGTGTTTTTAAATTGCTTCTCTAGCAACTTGAGAAAATGCTTCCAATGGACCAAGAATATTAGATGTAGTAAAAAAAAATGGATTGAGTCTCATAGTGTCTTCTTTCTAGCCAAGGGACTTTGGCTAAGTCAATAAGCCTTTCTGTGACTGATTGTCTTATTCAGTGAAATGAGGTGGTTAGACTAGATGGCCTCCAAAAACGGTTCAGCTCCAGATTTGATGAAATCTATGGAACAGTAGTGGCTGACTGCAATGAAAGAATTGTCATCTGAGTTCCTTAGACATAGGTCAATAAAGTCAGGTCTACCAGGAGTGTGAAGAATGAGGAAGGATTTCCCACAGGAGCAGACGGAAGGCAGAAGTGACTTCTGTTTGGAGCCTCTGTTTAGCTGACAAACCCCAAGTATTTGCTCACCTCATCCTTTTTCCTCCCCAGGGTATCTCCTGTGGCCCAATGCAAGTCTGCCACAGCTGGCTACCTGCTTAATGCAAGCACAACTTTTTGGTGGAATCCCTCTATGTATCCCTTTTGATTTTTAACTTAAAAATATAAATCCCATAACATCAGTGTTGAGCACTTGTCAGAAAACAAATGTTACTCTTTGATTCTCTATACAGGAGCCCCTATCCCTTGGGCAATAGGGAGCAACAGATTTCTGGAAGGCTGTCATGCCTTTCATCAACTGTCATCGTAATCACTGGGCTATGACCTTCCAGCCCACTAGGTTCTCCCCTTGTTTCATGTCTCAGGGATATAAATCCCTGTGTCACCAGCATTAATGCCATCTTTTGTGCTTACCCAGCCTCATTAGTAAGATCATAACTTTCCGTAATGTGTAGGACTTAATTGAGACACGATTTAAGCACAAAGTTCTGTTAAGTTTCTAGGATGTCAGTTTCTGTCCTCGGACATTTTTGCTCCTCTGGGTCCTGCTGCTGTTACTACTCTAGCCATTTTGGTTTCTTCTTTCTTGATTTAAAGAAGTCTCTGCCTCAAAAACTGTAGCCACCT
Organism: Gracilinanus agilis; assembly: GCF_016433145.1. Lineage (NCBI taxonomy): Eukaryota > Metazoa > Chordata > Mammalia > Didelphimorphia > Didelphidae > Gracilinanus > Gracilinanus agilis. Next base: position 23,809,937 of record NC_058134.1, on the reverse strand, counting down.
TTTTTCTTTAGCTTTTTCTTTAGTTTTCATTGACATCATAGGAACTACACTTAGAAAGAGTTCTAGAAACAATATATTCTAACACTCTTATTTGACATAGAGTCTTGATTCAGAGAAGGAACTCTGAGGGGAGGAAATTTCCTCTTCCAATGGAGGTTGGTACCTTTTCTGAAACATGTAGTCTTATCAAGTTGCCTGGGATACTGAGCAATTTGCCCAGAATCACATAGCTTCAGATATGAAATTTCACAGTAAATCTATTCCCCGTTGCCTTTTTTAAACTTGAGTTTACCAAATTAAAACTCTTTTAGCAGCAATTATAGCAAATAATTTTATAAGATGGTACAGGGTACCATAGGTACAAGGTACAACAGAAAGAACAGAAGACAAGAGTTGCCACTTTGACTCTCTCCCTCAAACAGAGTCAAGTGAAAAAGAAGAGTAATTTGCATGACTCCAGTGCTAGCTGCCAGGGTTATGATGGGAGTTGAGAAGAAGTTACTCAGTACAACCCTAATATAAAATGGGTTTATCAGTTACCACTTGAAGAGGAAACACAGTCTATTGTTGTCGTTTTTAAAGATTACCTTGATGGGGGGGTTTTCCTTTGCTGGCCAGATGAGGCTGTGGCCATGACTCATAGAAGAACAGATACAGCCCTGAAGTTGTTGGTTGGTTCCCAAGAAAGTTATAAATACTCCCTCATGGGAAAGAAGCTACTTATCAGTGGCAACTCAATGAAAACTAGCAGGTGGCAGTGATAGCTCATTAGAAAAGTAGGTAAAGTAGATTAGTGGCAGATGAGTAGAGAATCAATGGAGGGCAGTAGCATCTCAGTAGAGAAAAAAAAGATGGCAGCTTACCAGAGAAAATAGCCCTGTAGACGCATCAGCAACTTTGAGGGAAACTAGAGGTGGCCTCTTGGAAGACATAACAGTTTTCTAGCTGGGATATAACCCTAGAGTTGCCCCAGTTCTCCAGGCCATGCATCCTCTCTCCCATAAGTGGCATGAGGATCTCAGAGATGGTCTACCCTTGTAGGAATGGAGAATATGATTGGTGGGGAGGGGAGATAGATTTTCCTTTTTATTAATAGCTTGTGTTCTGCATTATTCTTTTGCCTACTGAATCAAGTTTGAACTCCTCTATCATCCACAATCTGGCACCACCCCTCTTATCCCAAAGGATTTGATATTATTCATATTCCCATAGTGTATGGTCTAGCAGAATGATCACTGAATTTGAAGTTAGAAAACCTGAGTTCAACTTCTGACTCTGTCACTTATACTTACCATCTGTATGACCATGAACACATCATGCAGGAACTGCAGTTCCTGATTTTCTCATTTTCAAAATGAGGACGATGGGATCTCCGAGTCCCTTCCTAGTTACAAACCTGGGATCCTTTGATTTCACCCAGCTCTAAATCTATGATGTGGTAACAAGGTAGGAGAGTCTATCCTACTTGTAAATAGTTGTTTGCAGGTTGTCTCCACCCTAGACTTTGAGGTCCTAGCAAGCAGGGACTGGCCTTTTCCCTCATATCTCCAGAACTTAGCACAGTGCCTGGCATGTAGTAGATGTTTAATAAATGCTCATTGACTGACTGACCTGGGGAAGGATAAATAAGAATTTGGGAAGAATCCTAAATGACTAATTCTGGATGGCAGGGATTAGGAAAGAATGAATTGGGAGAGTAGCTATGGAGGGATGTGTTAGTGGCAGGGGAAGAAGAGTGATAACTTAGCAAAATTTAGCTAATGGAGGAACTCATTGAATTATCCATCCCCAAGACTCCAATTAAAATGTTGGTATGACAGAGGGCCAGGCCTGCGTCCTGTCTCAGCACACTTGCCTCCCCAGGTGGCTGGCCTGCCCCCGCTGGCTGATTCACAGCTCTCCATCTGCAAACTACCAGGAACAGTGTGCTCACTCTGCAACTGCTGCTGTTTAATGACTTCCAAGGACAAACAGAAAGAAAGTCATTTTTTTCCCTTCCTCAGTAAGAGACACGATTGTGACGGCTGGAGACAGGATGGAAACGAGTCCTCAGCATCTCGCCAGAAGCACCATCCCCTTCTTCCTCGGGGACTTCCCTTACAAATAGTTCCCTCGTGTCCAACTCCCTGGAATGTGAGCATCCACAGTCAACAGGACTCAACTGCTTTGAACTCTTCCAATAACGCTGAGGTCAGACTAATAACTGGGATGCGGCAATACAGTCTTATTGGAATGGATTTTTTGGTGTGAACAGCTCCCCAGTTAATATCTGTTCTGCCATTTAACGTCTTAAAGAGTAGCTTTGGGGTCCTGAGAGGTTAGATGACTTGTCCAGGGTCCCAGAGTGATTCTATACCAGAGACAAAATTTAAACCTAGTTCTTCCTGAGTTATAATAGTGATAGGGCATAGAGAGGGAGGCTATTGACGTTGGCCAAGTATTTCCCATATATTATTACATGTTAGACTCATAACAATCCCATTAAGTAAAGATTTGCAGGCATTAGTCTCATTTTACAGATGAGGAAACTGAGGCTTGGAGGTTCTGAAATGATTTTTTTGCCATAAAAGTTGTACTAATCATGATGATGATGATAAAGTAACTTGTCCACAGTCTTAGAGTAGTAGTAGTAGTAACAATAGCATAAATAATAGTTGTAGTAGTAATAGTAACAGTAGTAACAGCAATAGTAATAGTAGTAACAGTAGTAATAGTAGTAGCAGAAGTAATAATAGTAGTAGAAGTAATAAAAAGTAATAATAGTAGTTGTAGAAGTAATAAAAATTAATAGTAGCAGTAGTGGTTGTGGTGTTGGTGGTGGTGGTAGAGTCATGGGCAAATCTCTTCAGAAACTCTCTGAGCCATAGCTCTAGAAGTGCTCTAGAAGTAGAAGCTAGAACATTCCTTATAATCTAATTCTATAATGGCATAGAGCATGTCACAATATAAGACATAGCCTGATATACTGGTAAGCCTTATTATAGTTGCTACTTCTAGAGCACTCGAAGTTTGGCAAGAGCTTTACTCATGTCAGCGCATTTAATTCCACAATGCTTTGAAGAGGTTCTTAGAGGTTCAGTGGATGACTTACAACAATTAAATGTTGGTAGAATTTGAACCTGCTCCTTCTGCCTCCCAGTCTGGTGCTCCATCTACTGAACTTGGTGATTCTCCTGAGTCCAAGCCCAGCATTCTCTCCTCCACAGATATTTCTCCTCAAACCTACTTACTTTGCAAACACTACTTGTTATGGAAGCCAATTTTGCATACACTGTCTGAAGGATTAGAATTATTCTATGGGTTTTCAGGCAACCCCTAACTCTGCCCCTACCTTGGAATGTGAACTTGGTCATTTGTTTCCTGTGTACCTCAGTTTCTTCTTCTGTAAACTGGGGAGGAGATTGGCAAGAAGATCTCTAAGGTCCTTCCCAGTGCCGACACACTTGTTTCTCAAAGGCAGCAGGGCAGGGATTAAAAAACAGACCAGCCAGCTGCCCATCAGGCTCACCGCTCTGCTCCCGTGGGGAGGAGGGGGCTTGGCAAGGACCTGGCGACTTCTCTTGGGGGAGCTGTGTGTGACGTTGTGTTCCAGGATGTCCTTTTCTTCTTCCCTCCAATCCATGATGAACTGCACTCTCATTTTATCATTATTACTCAATAATGCATTTATAACAAAATCCTTTCTTGGTGGATGGAGAGCTCAATAGTGTAAAAGGAAGCAAAACAGAACAATGGAAACTAAACACTTCGAAAGTTGGCCCCAAAGAAGAGGCATGAGGAGCAGCTCCCTCACAACCATTCGCAGATGCGAGGGATGACTAGTGATGTCAGACTTTCCAATGTCCTGGTTGATTCTGCTGGTAGTCATGTGTGCTGAGGCTGCCCTCTAAGGTGGAAGGAGGAAGGGAATGAGTAGCTCTGGCTCTCTAGGGGGAACAGTGTCTTGGGACAAGGATGAGCTCTGAGTCTAAGGTTTTTTGGCTTCTGATGAGTTCTTGAAGGTAGCAAATTAGTCTTTTTTTGAGGGGGGGGGTGGCAAAGCCTGTTGCCAGATGGAACTGGAAGTGGGGAAGGGAAGATGCTTTTGAGCATGAAGTCATAGATCAAACCTAGGGTAGCTATAGGACCTCCCTTTCTCCTCCCCACTGTGGAAGGACATGTGGTTACCTCAATATACATATACTCACTTTACAGACAACTCTAGAAACAGCCCTATAATGTCATAGAGGTAGGAGGGTCTTCAAAGGACCACTAGTCCAACCTCTTCACTTTATAGAGAGAAAAAATGAGGTCCAAGTAGGTGAAAAGACTTTTCTAAGCCTAACTAACTGGGCAATAAGCTTCAGAGGCAAGATTTAAACCCAGGACCTCTAGCTAGAGGGGCCGATGCCTTTTACATATTATCATCCCACTTCTTTAGTTTTTCCCTAGCTCTAAGAATAGACCTTTACATTGTACAATCATGATCTTTAATAACAGAGCTTCCAAACAACCCCCTTAAATAGTATTTCATGATTTTCAATGTATACTTACCTTTTAGTAATGTTTTTCTCCCCTTTTAAGCACCTGCTTGTTTAATAAAAGACTCTTGTTGTTGTTGTTGTTGATGATGATGATGATGATGATGATGATGACAACGACAACAGGAAGTTTTTATCAACTCAATAGCTTCATGGGTCTGGCAGGAATGATTATCTCATTCAGGAAATTATGGAGAAATGGGCTATTATTTTGGAAGGGAAAGAAAGATGGGGAATACAAGACAAGTATCAAAAGAAAGGGAGAAGGTGGGGGTGGGATTTAAAGGCAGTCTTCAGTGGTTCTCCAATGACACAGTCTCACTTCCCATTGGCAGACAATTACTATAAGGTTCAGGGAAGATCGATTGAGTTGGAAGCATAGAGATCCCACAAGGGACCACAGACTTGCAACCCCAGACCACCAAGACATATGTTTATGGAGGAGGAGGAAGAGGAGGAGGAGGAGGAGGAAGAAGAGGAGGAGGAGGAGAGTATCACAGTAGCCAAGCTGAGGACAGAGATGAACAACTCAGAGACAAGAATATTACTCTCCTCCTTCCCCACCCTCTGCTCCCTCCTCCCAATCAGGACAGCCTGTCTGCAATCTGGGATGAGAAAGAGAAAAGAGCATAGATAGACTGCCTTGAAAAAGCCAAGGAAAGGCAGAATGCTTTCCTGGGATAGACTCTGCTCATTCCAGGACTCCTTGATACTTCCCATGGCTCCTTTCCATGACCATCACTCTGGTCTCCTTTGCACCCTGACCTCTCTGGGGTTCCCATCTTAGCCTTCCATGGTGCCTTCTGGAACGCCTGTTTTGTTGTTAACAAGCTGCCTTTCATATTAGACCTGTGCCCTCCCCCTCTTGATTACTTGGAATGTGTCAGATACATAAATAGAACTTCCATTCTCTTTTGGAAAAATAGCATGTACACATATTATAATGTATGTATTACACAGAATTATTCATATGTGTGCATGTTGTTTTCCAAAATAGAATGGAAGTTCCTTGATGGCAGATATTATTGTTTGTGTAACCCCAGCACAAGTGCAATGCATGGCATATGCTAGTCATTCCATCCAGATTTTTTTCATTGAAGTAATTTATCATTCCTCAATGGATTGTGTATCTTGAAATGTCATTTCTAATTGCCATCAGGACCTTCCCTTCAAGTCAAGTCAACAAACATTTATGATGTGCTGAGTTTGGGGGATACAAAGAAATGGGGGGGCTTGCCCTCAAAGCAAAGGACTATGTCCAGACCACCTATATTTGGGATAAAGCAGAGATAATCCACAAAAGAACAGTATTAGGATTAAGGGAAATCAGAGAAGGCTTTATAAAGAAAGTAGGATTTTAGCAAAACCTGGAAGATATCCCGCCTCTTCTTTACCCTTATGTAAACCTGAGAGGAAAGGAGAGAATTTGGGAAAGGGATGGGGAGGAATTAATGGCAGAATATCCATTCTTACCATCCAAGGATGCACTGGGGCTATTAAAAAGCATAACAGCAGGAGGAATAGAAGCCTTCGAAATAACTGGCAGGAGAACTTTCTACCCACACCTTGACCCAACTACCCCATCAACCCACGCGGCTCAAAACTTCTGTCACCATGCCTGTATCTCCATGCACTGCAGAGCCAATGAGAGGCTTCTCCCTTGTCAGTGGGAATGTAAAAAGACTCTTCTTACTTGGTATTTCTGCTCAACTGGAGCCAGGCATATATCCGAAGGGCCTCTCAGCCATTCTAAAGAGTTTTTGCTCGATTTCTCCAAACATCTCTCTGAGTATCCGTCTGATTGGACTCCTCAGCTCAGTTTCAACTAAATTTGACAGGAGGGCAGAGGACAGAGAGAAAAGGCAGCCTTCACACAGTGTGAAATGGTTGCATAGGAAGGGGAGCTGAGATTCTTTTCATCCCTAGAAACATTCCCCACCCATCACTGTCCCCATCCCATGGCCCTGTCAGTCACTTCAACCTTTGTTCTCAGAGCGATGGCATCTGCAGCTGTCTACCGCAGCCCGACCAGACACCAAATTGTGCAGCAATCTGAAGGAGGAGGAAACTGTTGAATTCAAATGACCCATCAGTCAGTCACAAGGCCACAGGAGCCTCAGGTAAACTAGTTAGCCTCCAGTGCCTTGTCAACTCCCTGAAAGAATGGGAGCCATTAGGAACCGTGGGCTTCCCACCCTCAACATGTCATGGTATCTCCCAGGTGTTTCAGATGGGAGAGGGAAGGGAAGGGAGAAATGAAGATAATGGCATTTTATATTTCAAAACTGGCAAAGTCATTTATATCCCAACCAGTCCCACATGTGAGTGCTTATAGGTATGATTATTACACCCAAATTATAGAAGAAGAAACTGAGGCTGATAAAGTTTAAGTAATTTGCCCAGGGTCAGATAATCATGAAGGGGCAGAATTTGAACCCAGTCCTTTCGGACTCCAAGTTTTACATTCAATTTGCTATGCTGAAAAGACTGATCTTGGAAATAAGATTTGGGTCCAAATACCATCTTCTACCTTTGAAAGGTAAACATTGTCACTCTAGGAAAATCATTTAACCTCTCTATGCTTCAGGCAACTTGCTAGGACTTAAGTACTAAGAAGTTAAGTGTCTTGGTAGGAGCTCTCAACAATGGGAGTTCCCAGCACCGACTAAATTACAAACCCCAAAAGAAGCGGTGGAGAAAAGAAAAAACAAATTTAAATCAAATAGTTCAGGCAAGAGAAAAAAAGGGAAATTACTTTTTCTTGTTTCCTGCTCCTGCAGAGGAAGAATAACTCTTTGACTTTCCTTCCCCTTCTTCCTGATGCTGGGATAGTCTGTTCAAATTGCTTTTGAAATAAGGAGCAAAAACCTAATCCTTACTTTTCATGGATTTATTTTCATAAATGTACACATCTGACGGATCTCTGTCTTGTCTCTCTGTCTCTGAATTCCCCCCCTTTCTCTCTGTCTTTGCCTCTTATGCACACATGCTCTCTCCCTCTCTCTCACTCCCTCTCTTTCCCTGCACTCCTCCCTCTCTGTCTCTGTCTCTTTGTCTCTCTGTCTCTGTCTCTTTGTCTCTCTCTCTCTGTCTCTTTGTCTCTCTCTCTTTCTCTCTCTCCTTCTCTCCCTTTCTCTCACCTCCTCTCTTTCCCTGCACTCCTCTCTCTCTCTCTCTCTCTCTCTCTCTCTCTCTCTCTCTCTCTCTCGCTCTTTGTCTCTCTCTCTTTGTCTCTCTCTCTTTGTCTCTCTCTCTGTCTTTCTCTGTCTCTCTCTCTGGCTGTTTGTCTCTCTCTCTCTCTTTGTCTTTCTCTGTCTCTCTCTCTTTGTCTTTCTCTGTATCTCTCCTTCTCTCCCTTTCTCTCACCCCCTCTCTTTCCCTGCACTCCTCTCTCTCTCTTTGTCTCTCTTTGTCTCTCTCTGTCTCTTTGTCTCTCTCTTTGTCTCTCTCAGTCTCTCTGTCTCTCTCTCCCTTCTTTGTCTTTCTCTGTCTCTTTGTCTCTCTCTCTCTCTTTGTCTCTTTCCCTCTCTTTCTCTTTCTCTGTCTCTTTTTGTCTCTCTCTCTCTCTTTGTCTCTCTCTGTCTCTCTGTCTCTCTCTTTGTCTCTCTCTCCCTTCTTTGTCTCTCTCTGTCTCTTGCTTTCCCTCCAACCCTCACACACACTTACCTACACACGCCAGCACACATACTGAATTTCTCTCCAATGCCTCAGTCCTACTTCATATTCAGGAAGAAGTCGTTTTGTCCCACAAGGGCAGAACTCATCCATAGCAGCCAGTCATTTCTCGTCCCTGGAGAGAGCCCATATTACCTCTCATTGCTCCTCCTGCCCATCTGTTTTGATTATGAATGTTTGAGAACAATCATACGATCTCATTCCGCCATCGCAACCATTTAACCAGAACATGATGGGAGGAAGCCAGCATAGACAATTTCCCATTGCCTCCTTTTCAGATCCTTTGCTGTATTTCAGCTGGATAAAGTGAAAACATCTTCCTGGGGCACAGCGACACGGAGGACCAGAAAGTTTCTATAAAGTCACAGAGCCCGTGAACGATGCGCGTGTGTGATTTGGAGAGGAAAAGTAGCTGATGACCACAGCAAGGAAGGATAGTCCGGCAACTTCAAGACACAGGCCTTGATCGCTAAGGGTTGTTGTCAGCTAAAATAAGACCGTATCGGATCACAAGCAGGTTGGGACAGAGGGAGAAGTTTCCAAAAGTCACCTGGCTAGTGGTCAGTCAATAAAATATATTTGCTGGTGGCCAGGCAAATGTCAGATGGGAGCAGCCTCCCCCAGAGTTCCCATGAGGCGATGGAGCCTGAATTCCTGCTCTGGAACATTCTTCATTCTTTTTTTTCCCCCTTAATTTTTGGTGTATTGTCTTATAGGTGGAAGAGTGGTAAGGGTGGGCAATGGGGGTCAAGTGACTTGCCCAGGGTCACACAGCTGGGAAGTGGCTGAGGCCAGGTTTGAACCTAGGACCTCCTGTCTCTAGGCCTGACATTCTTCATTCTTAATTGTGATTTTTGTCAGTGATAGAAATCCTAGTGTGGAAACTCCCTGCAAGTATAGATGAACAACTGCTTTGTAATCTGTGCTCTCAAAGGGGCAGCCTGGGGCCCTGAGAAGAGAACCGATTTGACCAAGTCACAAAGCTAATATGCTTCAGAGGCTGGCCTTGAGATTGGGTCCCTGTGACTGCAGGGCAGTAATGTTAAAGGGCTGGAAGTCTCAGACACCAAATACTCTAAAGAGTCAACATGCTAATAACCCAGAGAGTAACGGAGAAGTGAATGGCTGCCATATTAGCAATGGTAAGTGGCTCTGAGGAGGAGGTGAGAGGTAACAGCCAGGAGATGAAGGAGGAGAAAAGCGGAGAGGTTGCCTCCGGAGCAGACGTGAGGGGGCCTGTGCAGTCTCAAGAGCTTTCTGGTGCTCAAGGAATATTCAAAGGCCCAGAGCAAGGGTTCAGAACTTAGGGTCTGGGAAGCTGGTTTGGAAAAAAGAAAAACATTTTGGGGAAAGTGTATTTCAATACAATTGATTTCTTTTGGAATCCTACGTATTTTATTTGATGCATTTAAGAACAGAATGCTGAGAAGGGGTCCAGTGGCTCCACCAGACTGCTATTGACCATGCTTATAACCATGACACAAGGTTCAGAAAGACCCTCTGGCCTAGAAGAAGGCCTCCAGTGTATTGGGTGGACCCTTTATAGACCACGTACCAAAGAAGTCACAAAATCTTTTACTCGGTCAGTATTTATTAAATGCCTACTATGTGCTAGGCACTATGCCAGCTGTTGTGATAGAAATAAAAAGAATGAAAACAATCCATACTCACAAGATTAGAATCACAGAATTTCAGAAGGGACTCCCAAAGGATATCTAGCCTAACCCATACTCCAGAAAAAACACCTGGCAAATGGTCATCTAGCCTTTACCTGAAGATCTCCAAGGAAGAAGAACCCAACACCTCCAAGGGCAATCCATGCCTCTTTCATTTCATTTCACCAGCTTCTAGATGAAAAAGATTCATCCCTTTCTGGCCTTCAAATGATTTTCTCCTTTGATCTTTAGATCTTTCGCCTCCTTCCCTTCTCTCTCTCTCTCTCTCTCTCTCTCTCTCTCTCTCTCTCTCTCTCTCTCTCTCTCCCTC
>NC_058134.1:23770611-23789888 GCF_016433145.1 Gracilinanus agilis | reverse complement strand
AAGAAAAGAAGGAAGGAAGGAAGGAAGGAAGGAAGGAAGGAAGGAAGGAAGGAAGGAAGGAAGGAAGGAAGGAAGGAAGGAAGGAAGGGGGAAGGGAGGGAGGGAAGGAAGGAAAGAAGGTAGAAAGGAAGAAAGGAAGGGAGGAAGGAAGAAAGAAAGAAAGGAGGGAAGGGGGAAGGAAGGAAGGAAAGAAGGAAGGAGGGGAGGGAGGGAAGAAGAAAGGAAAGAAAGAAAGAAAAAGGAAAGGGTAGGGAAGGGAAGGAAAGGAAAAAGAAAAGAAAAGGAAAGCAAAAAGTTAAGGGGCATTTTCTATTTGATGTCTCCTTTTTCTCTCATAACAAAAATATCAGTATGTTTGTGGCTCACTTATTCAGTAGCCTCTCAACTCATTGCTTGTACCTGTGCAAAAATCTTCAGCATCCCACAAGAAATCTTTATTTAAGACCAAGAGGGGGAAAATGAGGTTTGAATATAGGAGCAAACATTATTTCTAAGAGCTGGTACCAAAATTATGCAGAAAGAACTAATTCTAAAGAATTGAATTGCAAGAGAGCTATTTTAAAGGGCAATGATAACAGGCAATAACTTACTCAGAAGCCCACAGCCTGGGGTGAACAGTAAAGCATGACAACTGGAACTTAACTCAGACTAGCATATTAACATCATAAACCCTGGTAGAGGAAAAGAAATTGGAGGCATATTTGTGAAAATGAAATTCAGATTTTCACCTGGGCATGGAAAAAACACTAAATTGATCTCCTATGCAGTTCTGGGATCAAACACACACACACACACACACACACACACACACACACACACACAGATAAGTCATTAAGTGCCATAAAAATGTGAGTTATTATTATTAGTATTTAAATCTACTGTTTGTATGCTATTTGTATGCTTCTGAGGATGAAGGCAGCTTGCTAGAAAGGTAGTTACAAGGGAAAAAAATTGTGTGTTTCTTCCTCAACATGAGGGGGGATGGCTGTGAGTGTGTCAGGATGAAGACAAAAAATATACCAAGAGTAGCAAATGTAGGAGGAAATAGGGCAGTTTTGCAGCTTATCCATGAAATGTTTTAAAAGACATTTTTTACAGAATACTGAGCATCCATTCACATAAAGTGAAGCCAGGAAAGAAGCAAAAGAAATTATTTAGCCCTGATCACAGAACTATGAAACCACCACCAATTTGGAATTAGAAGGGATCCTAGCAGCCTCTGCCTCCAACCTCCAACCTCACCATTTTCTAGTTAAGGACACTGAGGCACAGAGTATTTCATTATCTTGCCATTTGGGGGGTCATATAGGTAATTGGAATCCAGTATCTTATCCATGACCTCATGCTGCCATTCAAATCTTAGCTTCAATATTAATAATAGCTACCATTCACATGGCACTTTTAAGCCTGATAGATATATCACCATGGCAATAATAATAGCAAATATCCCTATAGTACTTTAAGGTTGACAAAGTGCTAGACTTATGCTATCTCCTTTGAGTCTTACAACCCAAGGAAGTAGTTGTTATTATTCTTCTCATTTTACAGATTAAGTGACTTAGCCAAGGTCACACAGCTAGGATTAGAGGTAGGACTTGAACCTAAGATCTCTGACTCTAAAGCCTCCTGGAGAAAGGGTGGCAAAAATGTTAGCTCACCTGATCCTCACCAGCTCTGTGAGGATGGGCACTCTGGGGGTCATCATTCCTATTTTCTACATGAAGTTTTTTGTGATCAGCCTCAGTGTTAGTGCCTTCCCTCCATGCCTCATATTTATTTTCTTTATATTTATACTATATGTACTTACTTCCATGGTGCTAATTCCTCTAGAGTATGGACTGTTCATTCTCTGTATTTATATCCCCAAATCCTAGCCCATAGTGGGCACATATCAAATGCTTGTTGCTCAATCTGATTGATTTTACCAATGAGGAAAAGTCTGAGAGAAATGACTTTCTCAAGGTCACCAAGCTGGGAAAAGTCAGAGAAGGAATTTGAATTTCTGACCCTAAAGCAATCACTCGACCCGCCATGACACAGCATACCACTACTATTTTTTTTAATTAAATAAAACAGTATACCTTTTCCTCAAACACTAAGAGCTGAAATGTTTAGTGATGCCTGGCACCTTCTAAGAGCCCCCTAGATACTTCTGTTCTTTTCAGATGCTCGTTGGAAATATCCAAATAAAGATGATTTTTTTAAAAAACTATCAAAGATGAGGTGAAGCAGGACAAGAAAGAGGGGACCAGTTTTGACAGCTCCTGAAGAAAGAAAAGGAAACCTCCTGTATAATCGGGAAGGAAAGCAAGCAAGGCAAGCTCAGACCCTCGGCTCAGGGCTGTCATCTGGAAATTGAGTCTGGAGAAATGGAGCCCCTTTTCTTCATCAGCTCAGCTCACAGCCTCCCCGGCAGTCATCTCTCCTCATTTACTGACACCCACGTTTCCACGGCTCTTAGCACTTCGGGGCAAAGGCAGGCATAGAATCGGGAGCTGGATATTATCCTGCCCCATACATCACTCCTGTCAGCTAGTGCAGGCAGGACAACTCTGAACTCACAATCAGGAAATCAGGTCTAAAAGAGGCTCAGAGCTAAGAGACCTCAGGGACCTCAGGGGCTCATCTGGGCCAGAACCTATCTTCCGTTGGGGAGGTGTTACTGTCATTTTACTAATCAGGTACCAGAGACCCAGAGAGACGAGGTCACACAAATGGATCACAGATGTGCTGCTAAATTCTATTCCCAAATCTCCGATTCCTGCATGAGGGAACTGAGGTCCAGCCTAAGGTCACACTCTGAAGGCTAAGGTGGGAACCAGAACCACAGTTCTCAGTAGAACTCTTCAGGCTTAAGGCAGCACTCTCAACTAACGAAGCACTCTCAAATCAGTTTTGTAATTTATGATGCAAAAAGAATACAAGAAATAACTAAGATAATTCAGATTACTGAAAGAGCTACTCTACTGACACATATGGGTATCAATAACACCTAGTACTTTCTTATTTTAAGTACTTATTTTTGCTTACTATATACTAAGGCAGATTGCTTCCCTGAAACATATATAACTGACACACAAATGTGACAAATTTTTAAATGGCACAGGTTTTAAAAATCGTTTTATATTTCCTGCCCCTTAAATTTCAGGGTCCTGGGAAAAGCCCTGGGTGCCTCCCCTGGTTCTGGTTCTGAATACTACTCTTGTCTCCAGGCCTCCCGTGGAGATTTTTTTTTTTTTACTGTTTCCTTAGGAAATTGAAGTGTCGATCTCCAAGTTTATTCTGATTGTAGACTTCTAGACGGATCCTACACATACCTACTTGCAAGGGGCATGGCTCCAATCTAAAAAGGATACCAGAGACCCTCTACAATGAGTCCTTCTACCAAGCCAAGACCTTTCCTTTTCATCTCAATGGCAGCAACCATCACTGAGTATTCAATAGTTATAGATAACTTTTACAAATACTTACTAAACACTTACTGTGTGCAGAACACTGTAATTGCTGCTAAGGGTAGGCAAAATGCTTAAATAAGACAATCCTTGCCTTGCCTAGGGGAATAGGAGACATTCAAATAATGATAATAAATAATAAAATAATTATTATTATAAATGATCATAAATAATAAAAATGCACTGGCAGGAGTAACTGCAAAAATAGCCACATTCCTAAGTGTTACTATTTATTATGCAGACCCTCGTGCAGGACTCTGTATGCAGTAGGCATTTAATAAATATTCATTTGCTAAAGTTGGACCTCTCTGGGCCAAATGAAGACAAAGAGGGTGGTCTGTTCCCTGCCCAGAGCCATAATCAGGCACCTACAGCCAATCTAGTTTGTAGGGAGTGGGGAAGGCCAGAAGAAATAGATTATGGTCCAGAAGCTGCTTCCCACCTCAGTTCTTGGCCCTGAGCATCCTGAAGGCCACGAGTCTCCTTCCCTGGGCAGAATGAGGGCCAGAGGAGAATCCCCCTCTTCAAGCTCCTAGAAATGGGGGCCCTGAACAGCTCCTTCTGTGGCCAGAGAGTGGTCCAAGAGACTTCACTTCCACCTGATGGTCAATCCCTGGTTTGAGAAAAATGGGACTCCTCCCAATGGCCCCTTCTCTGACCTCCCACCCATTCAACGTTCTACTTCAGAAGCAGAGAATGCCTCCAACAGACCCATTCTCCTCCTGTTCCCTATCCCAGGACTAGCCCACTGGGGGACCAGAGTCTCAATATTCTCCCTTGGACAGAGGACCAGCAAGGGTTGGCAGCACCTTCTTTATTTTGGCCCCCGGCACAAAGACCCTGTTATCGGACCCTAGTTAAAGCCCTGTCCCCTCTCTAGACTCCCTTGTGATTAAGAAAAGAATTTAGAAGAGATGACAAGAAAGCAGAAATGGAACCCAATTCCACAATTTATTCATTTCCTTCCTTCTCTCTATGTCTCTCCCCCAACCCCTCCCTACCACCATTCATTCTCTTTTTACAGACTCAAATTCCTTCCCACTGGTGTTAACTTAATCTACTCTGAGAGAATGCCCTAAAGAAAATGAAAAATAAATCTCTCTCTTTTTTATAATATTTATAGGAATAGATTTGGGAAAGAGAAGGATATTTTTAATACATTTACAGCAACCAAGATAATTAGCTTTCAGGAGACGCTGAACAGTTTCACAGACCTAATTCTGGCAAAAAAAGAATGGAAACAAATGGGGTCAAATCCAAGATCCAGTTTTCTGGGGCCTCAGATCATAATGTCATGTGTGTAGTCACTTTCCTAAGAGCTTAAAATCTCTATGAAGCTGATAATCCACTGCCTTGAAAGACAGTTCAGTGCAATGGGAGGGGTAGACTTGGAGGGCTAGAACCCAAGCCCACGTCTAACACTATTGAGTGACAGTGGGCAAGTCACCTCTACCTCCAGGACCTCCATTTCCTCATCTGTAAAATGGGGTAGATAATGGCAACTACTATTATGTGTCCTAATGAGGACATACATAAAGCCCTTTGCAGATCTTAAAGCACTATATAAGTACTAGCTATTATAATTATAGTTTGGGCAGCTGAGTGGCACAGTGGATGGAGCACTGGACTTGGAGTCAGGAAGATTCATCTTCTTGAGTTCAATTCTGGCTTCAATTAAATGGAATGACAACAAATAATTATAATTTTTCACTTTCATCATTTTGAATCTCAAGATCCAGACTTGTATCACTGCTGCCCCATTTATTCTCGGTGTCACCATGAGTATATACAATGACAGAGTGGTACTGATCATGGAAAGAGCCTTAGACTTGGAGTCAAAAGACCCAGATTTAGAACCCAGCTCTACTTCTAAAATGGGAGTGGGGAAAGGGGCTTGGATGATGTGATCTCTCTAATATTCCATGACCTCCAAAGTCCCTTCCACCTAAAAGACTTTTAATCTATATCTTTTTTTTTTTAAACCCTTGTACTTCGGTGTATTGTCTCATAGGTGGAAGATTGGTAAGGGTGGGCAATGGGGGTCAAGTGACTTGCCCAGGGTCACACAGCTGGGAAGTGTCTGAGGCCGTATTTGAACCTAGGACCTCCTGTCTCTAGGCCTGACTCTCACTCCACTGAGCTACCCAGCTGCCCCTCACCTAAAAGACTTTTAAACTATTTTCATTTTGATCCTGATCTCTGATTTCATCATCATAAGGAACTTCCACTGTGGAGCATCCCTCCTTATCATGCAGATGGGTAAGTCATCTGAAATTTGTCATCTTTATTACCTAAAGTGAAGCAAGGGTCACTAAGTCAATATGTGTCAGAGGAGGGATGTCAAATAAAGTCTTTCTGACTCAGACTTCCGACAAATAAATAAATAAATAAATAAACAAACAAATAAATGAATGAATGAATGAATAAATAAACAAATGAATGGATGGATGGACGGATGAATAAATAAACAAGTGTGTGCAAGCGTGTGTGTGTGTGTGTGTGTGTGTGTGTGTGTGTGTGTGCACACCTGCAAATGCCACAGCCTAATTTGGGAGGGACTGTGAGCAAGGACCAGGGATGGATGCCCGCCTGGCATTTAGTAAACATTTATCTGTCCCAGCCAATCACTCTCTCTGACTGGCTCATTTCTAAATCCAGTTCTAAAAAAATAAACTAGCTAGAGCTTTAGAGTTCAAAAAGGACTTTATGTATGTTGTGTGTTGTTGTTATCCCCATTTTACAGAGGAAAAAACTGAGACAAACAGAGGTTCAGTGACTTGAGCAAAATCACAAACCTAATAAGTGTCTGAAGCAGCTTTCACACTCAAGTCTTCCTGACTCCAAGCCCAGAGCTCTATCCACTGAACCCCCTGGTGTCTCTTAAAGGATTTCTTAGAACCTTTATCCCTTCCTGATTGGCTTAGAGATGACCTGAAGTATCTGGGTGTATTTAGCAGGTTTCCAGTAACTTAAAAAAAAAAGAAAGAAAGAAAAGAAAAGAAGAGAATCTAATTCCTGAAATCATCTCACTCTGAAATTACCCAGGCCTACTGTCTGACAGAAATAAAATGAATTTTTCAATTTAACGGTTCCCTCTTTATTAAAAGATGTATATCTAATCCTTTCAAAACTCCCCAGCTCCCTCTTTGGGCCCTGCCCAAGCTGTTGTAGGTTTCCAGGGCTTGTTGTTCAGGAATGGGATCTTGTTCTGAAGGTAGCATAGGATGAGGGAGAAGAGCAGCATGGTATAACCAGAGTAATCCTACTGGCAGCTAATGATTCCATAACCCACCCTATAAGGGTAGCAAAATGCTTACAGATACAAGGTGTCCCAGAAGTCTTAATGGAGTTTTAAATTTTAAAGCCCTAAAAATACTAATTCTTTAGGGATTCACTGCATTATCTCATGTGATCCTCATATACCCATTTCATAGGTGAGGAAATTCGGGCAAATGGAGGTGAAAGTGACTCACTCAGGGTCACACAGATAGTATATGTCTGAGATTAGATTTGAACTCAAATCTCCCAGACCCCAAGCCCATTATGCCTTCTAGCAATGGAAAGAACAGTCAGAGGGTCTGGGTTCAATCCACCTTTAATCTGATAATCTTATATACTTCATTGAAATCCACCAACTTGGGAGGAGACTGGGGTGGGTCAAGACCCCTGCAGAACAAGTGAGTAAATTCTTCTGGGTCTCATCATTTTGACTCTTCAAGGGATCTCCCCAGAGTTGGAATTTCTTTTCAGTGTTAGAAAGTCTCAGCCTTTCACCAACCTGAAATTTTAGTCCCAGGTGGCCAACTGAAGAGCTCCCCATCAGAGGATCCAGCCCAAACAGTCTTTTTTGTTAGTCACACAGAAAAGTGTGGGGTCATCCACCTACCTAAAATAGAAGCCTCGATCCTAGCAAAAGGAACTCAGGATAGAAGAGATGTTGCTGGGATCTCTGACTGTCCTCTAATTAACTGTATATCAAAGTTTATTCACTTTATGTATATAATACACATAATATAGTATATAAATAATGGTCTGTAATTGGGGCATTCCTTCCTTCTTCCTTCCTTGGCTCTTCGGCGAGGACTGCCTAAGTTGGTGCTTCAGTGGGACACTCCCTTCGGCATGAGTTCTGGTGAGATTCTTGGAGGTCTTAGTCTTGTGGGTGCTGAAGATTCTCTGTGGACTTTTCAGCCTCTCCTGGTTCTTTGGTTTTCACCTTCCTAATTAGGACTTTGGATTCTGGTGAGAGTTGCTTTTGGATTCACATTCGAGGTCTAGGATTTAGGATATTTGTAGCCAGGTGATTTTTCTACCTCTTTTCTGTATTTCATATCTCTACCATGTTATAAATAAAAGCTGCTTACAGTCATTTTGACTGGAGAAGTTAATTATTTTTATAAATGGCAACCACAATTCAATTATTTAAATTCTTATATTTAGTAGAACCAATTCTAAATCTTATAAGTATCACACTAGCTGTGTGATCCTGGGCAAGTCACTTAACCCCTAAATGCCTAGCCTTTGCCTCTCTTCTCTCTTAGAATTGATACTTAGACAGAAGGTAAGGGTTTAAAAACAAAAAAACAATGTATATAGACAATATTAAGATGAATAAAAATTAAAATTGATAGTTTTGCTGGACTGATAGTAGTTTTTGGTCATCACACATTTCCCTCAAGCAACACATAATGAGAATAAAACCACTGAAGAAATTTGAAAATTTTTTGTATTAGAAATATTCATTTAAAATGGTTGAGAACTACTAGGAGGATAAGTAAAATGCTGCATCTCTATCCTTACCCTTGACTTCTTGGGAAACTTCTCCCTCCAAGGTGATCAATGACTTCACTACCAAGTCCAGTGGCTTCTGTCTTCTATCCAGTTGTTATCATCTTCTTTGACTTTTCTACAGCATTTGGTCCTCCCAACTAACCCTATTCTACTTACCATTTACCTTAGGCAAGTCATTGCCCCTTGCAAGGCCTCAGTTTCTTCAAATAAAGATGAAAGAACTGGTTGGATTTTTAGGTATCACCCAACTCCCTCCTTGGCTTCTATTACAGTTCTCTCATCTCTTTATTGGTCTCTCACTGATTCCCTTTCTTCCTCATTAACCCTAAAAATAGCTGTCTCCAAAGGTTCTGGCCTCAATCTCTTTTGTGTCTACAATCTTTTCTCAATTTCGACAGCCTAATTGGGCTCCCTGCCTCACCTATCTTCCCTCATCATGCATTCAAGTGATTTTTCTTAAGTGCAGATCTGGCGAAGGTACTTCTCTACTCAATCAACTCCAGTTGCAATACATTCACTTCTAAGATAAAATATAAACTCCTCTCTTTAGCTTTTAAAACCTGACCCCAACCTCTCTTCAAGCCTCAGGGTACATTACTCCTTCTCCTGAATTCTATTATCCAACTAAAGTAGCTTCTTCTTTGTTCTTTATTCCATCTCCCATCTCTGGGCATTGGGCATTCTCCCCGGCCATTCTCTTCTCTCAGAAACATGCTTACCTCTTCATTCTCCCATTTCTTTCAACCTTTCTTACAGCCTCACAGATTCAAAACCTTAGTTATTCTTAAGTCTTCTCTCTCCTTTACCCTTATTCCTTCTTTTTAAATCCACTGCCAACTTTTATTGAATCTACATCCAAAATATTTTTTTTTTCTTTTCCATTCTCTTTTTTTCCAGTTCCACTATAAACACTCAAGTCTAGGCGATATTCGTGTCTTGCTTAGGGTAATATAATAACCCCTAAATGATCCCCCTGGCTCCTATCTGTGCTCTATACTCTGTCTTTTATACTGCTGCAAGAATAACCTTTGCCACACACAATTCTGAGTGTGTGACTGGCACGCTCTGGACCTCAGTTTCTCTACAAAAAAAAAGGGAGATTGGACTCCATGAGCTCTAAGATCCCTCCCAACTCTAGTGATTCAACAATTCTGTGTCACTTGAATGCTCAAACATTTTCACTGGCCACTCAATTGCTTACAGATAAAATGCAAATGCCTTCACCTATTACTCCAAGTCATTTACAAACTGGTTTCAACCAATACTTCCAGGCTCATTTCATGAAGTTCCCCATCATGAACTGTAAGGTCTGGCCAAACAGGATTGATGTCTTCGTTGGCATTATTCTGCCTTCTTCCACTTCCATGCCTTTTAACATGCCAGTCCCCATCCCTAAAATGGACTCCATCTGCCATTTCAACTTTTTAACATCCTCCATCAAAGCCAAGTTTCCATGCCACTTCTTCCATGAAGCCTTCCCCTACCATGCCATGGGAGGGTTACCTTCTTCCTTGAACATCTTGAGTCCATATTTTTTATTTCTCCTAGATATAGAACCATCCTCTAAACTTTATTATTAGAGTTATCTGATTATTTTCAGCACCTCCCCAGCCTTCTCCCAGATGACAAGCTTCTTGAGTACAGGAACCATGATTTTATCTTTGATCTCAAGATCATTTGCACAGAGTAGGCACTTGGTCATTTGTCAGTTTGAACCACAGAATAGACAGAGAAGTAGAGTAAATCAAATTAAGGAATGTGAATCTATAATTAATCCCTTCTTAGAGTCAAGCAATTAGTTTATATATCGGGTTCTGTTTTCTATTATAAAAAGAAATTGTACCTCCTTACTCAGTTTCCTATTTGGAAATTCACATTGATGCTCTGTATAACAATTGTGTTTGAGCATGAATTCTCTATTAGGCTTAGTTGACTGTAAGTACAACTAGATTCTTGCATCCTCATCTTTATCCCAGTCATTCTCCTCCCTGCTGGTGCTTCTATAATCCCTCCAAATTCTACCACCAGACTCCATACCTGAGAGGTTCTGTTTCTCAGCCCTGAATTCCCTACAACCATTCATCCTCACCTTCACCCAGGCACTTGTCCCCCTGCTGCCATTCATAGAGCCTTGCTTCAACCTAAACACCCTTTCTTCCACCCCTTGCCCTGAAAATCATAAATCATCATAACCTCTCTCTCTAGAAAGGTTATGCCATCCCTCTGTCCTGTCAATGAACTCACTACCCCAAAGTTGTGTCTATCAGACACAACTGAGCACTGAATTATATTCTATCTTATCCTGTCCAAAAATATTGTTCACAACTCATATAGGTGTGTAGATTTGGATTGAAAGGTCCTTAGAAACATAGTCACACTTCTTTGTTTTATAGATGAGAAACCTGAGGCACAGAGACTTTAGTTTCATCCTGTCATTCCCCAGACCGAAAAAAACCCCAAACCTCTCCCTGATCATGACTCTCTGATGCGTATTACCTCTTCCTATTTTATGTTATGAGTAGCTAGGTGGCACAGCAGAAAGCCTGGAGTCAGAAAGACTCATCTTCCTGAGTTCAAATCCAGTCTCGGACTCTTACCAGCTGTGTGATCCTGAGCAAGTCACTTAACCCAGTTTGCCTCAGTTTTCACATCTTGAAAACGAGCTGGAGAAGGAAATGCTAACCACTCCAGAATCTTTGTCAAAAAAGATAAATGAATAAGTGGAATCACAAGGAGTCAAATGATTGAAATGACTGAACAGCAACAGCAACAAATTTTATACTATAAGCTTCTTAAGGGGAGGAACCATCTAGCTTTTGTATTTGTACTCACTGTATTTAACATAATGTTTGGTGCACAGTAAGCACTTAATGTCTTTTATTTATTCATTCATCTTTTATTTCAAATGAACAGCATATAAGGATTTTAAGAAAGCAAAATGAATAAATAGCATTGATGACTCAGGTCTGTCATTAGAACCTGGCACACAAAGAATCTGCCAACATTTCCATTTCTTAAGAACCACTCTGGACTGGAATCTAGGAGATAGGATTTCTCTAACCCACAGCCTGATGACTTACTAGAGAATATGGCATGATATATCTTATCTCTATCCCTCTAGAATTTGTCTTTTTGACTTGTTACTTCCCTTGCCTCTAATGGTTGTTGGGAAATCCAGTAAAGCAGTTCTCTCAAGTTCATTGCAGGAACCATGGGCTATCGATGCCTAATATCATTATTTAGCTACTAACGTGACAGTGTTGGAGGTTCTGTGCCCTTGGTCTTGTCCTATTCAGCCAGCGAGCACATGGCTGCCCATCAAAGACTTCGTTCCACCAAATAATGCTTATCACCCAACAATAGTGGGTGCTTTGAGGGTAACTTCTGGGTCTTGGCTTTCAGGGTTCTTGACTGCCTCTCAGTCCTTGGCCCTGCATGTAGGTGGGTGAGCTTGATGTTCCCCTCTGACCAGGGAATAGCTTGATGTTTCCACTAATATGGCCCCCATTCTCTTAGTTGCCTCCCTTAGTGTCTCCACTCCATTGTTCCTCCAACCATGACTATCCTGCCGTCCCCACGTCAATCCCTCCCCTTCCTCGCCCAGCGGCAGGCTGGCCCCAACCCCAGAAGTTTACTCTCCCTCACATCCCTCCTCCCAACTTGTTCCACTGGGAAACCAAGAGTAATTAGTCAGAGTTTTTCACTTATAACGAATCCTTCATGTTATACCAGGATCCCCAACATGATACAGGAATCATGAGATTTGGAGAATTGCCATAGACTTCAGAGACAATCTCATTGATACATTAGAGGAAAATGATCTAGAACATATCCAACGAGCGGATGATGCCCCACTTCGGCTTGAAGACTGGAACCGGCCACTTCTGTTAGCAACCCACAGCAGTAATGGATGGTTCTAATTGTTAGGAAGTTTTTCCAGAACTCAAGCCTAAATCTGGCTTTTTGCTCCATGCATTCATTGTCCTTCATCCTGTCCTGGAGGGAGGGGGTTAAGGCAAGCAGAATGAATCGAATCTCTCTTCCATGAGACAACCTGATGGCCCCTTCAAAAACCTGAACACAGTGGTCATACCCGAACCCTCAAGGTTTCTCCAGATGTACAATAGTTTAAGTTAATCTTCATAAGACACGGAGTCGAGGTCCTTCACCTTCCTGATTACCAAGCTCCGGATGCTCCTCTCCAGGTTATCGATATCCCATCTTGACCCCCACGAGATATTCCAGATGAGTTCTGGAGAGAGTAGAAGTCTAAGGACAATCGCCCCATCTCTTCTCATGGATGCTGTGCCCCCCTCTGCAGATCCCATGAGCTTCTGGGCAGCCCCATCACCCTTGCAAGCCCCTCCAATCCCCAGAGCTGATGCTTGTAAAGAATCGGAGCCTGGCTGAGGCGGGTGCTGGAAGTCCAGAGATGACAGCCTCGTCACAGATGCGGACGAGGCTCCAAACAAGGCCACGTGCCATTACGCTGTGGAAAGGAAGAACTGGTTCTGCCAGATATTGGCCGGGGAAGGAAGATGGTTCTGCCAGGAGCTTACCAGAGCTATAGGAACAGGCAGCAAAAGAATACTCTGCCCCCTACATCCAAAGCAGACCACTTTATTCAACATATGAATGTAGGATTAAAAGACGAAACAGAAATTCTTGGTGAATTGGTCCCAATTTCTCCTCTATCTGAAGAGCAACTGGAAAACTTAATTAAGAAAATAAGAGGGGGCAGCTGGGTGGCTCAGTGGATTGAGAGCCAGGCCTAGAGACGGGAGGTCCAGGGTTCAAATCTGGCCTCAGATACTTCCCAGCCGTGTGACCCTGGGCAAGTCTTGACCCCCTTTGCCTAGCCCTTAGTGCTCTTCTGTCTTGTAACCAATATACAGTATTGACTCCAAGACGGAAGGTCAGGGTTTAAAAAAAAAAGAAAGAAAAGAAAATGAGAAAAGACAATAAAGGTGTGAATTGTACACTTAACAGGACAAATACTGTTATATCCTGCAATGCATGATGTTCTAAGTGACCCCCACCATTGGCAATTCTGCCTTCATGTATTTGCAACAACAGACTTCAATTCTAGGTAACAATGAAAGGTTAAATTTAAGGAGACGGATGGTTTGCTGAGTCTGGAGCTGGGTGGGGGAAATTAACTCATTGAGTTGATATTACCTTATAAGAAGAAGAAAAGGGCTACTTTCTGCTAGTATAAAGGGTAGATAGTAAACACACGAATAAAGAAATTCTGTAATGGAAAGGATTCCACTTGATATTCAGCATTTGTGTCTGAGCCAAATATCTCTGTTAATAGAAGAACTGCTACCTGTAGTTGGAATTGGAAAACACTTATGTAGTGTAGCAACAGATCTTGCAATTCAATATTAAGTCCAAACCTATTCTACCAGATGCAAAAAAAAAAAAAAAAAAAAAAAAGAAAAAGAAAAAGAAACGAGGAACCTGTAGCCAAGCATACAAAGAAAGATTTTAAAAATAGACAGAGAAAATGGCACTTTGGTAAACGAAGGGAATAAAAAGAACAAAAGCAGTGGATCCCTATGGCTGGCACTCTGTTGTCACCACAGGTGTGATTGGAGGTATTACATGAGCAAAGAATTATTCAAGATCCTCAGACTTGGGCCAGTGGAATTTAACTCTTCCAGTGGATAAGTCACTAGACCATTGGGGAATGCAGGAAACAATTTTGGAAACATCAAAAATTAATACAAAGGAAAGAGACAATTAGACTAATGATAATGAAGAGCATGACTATGAAGGATACAGGAAAACCAATGGTAATCCCAAGGATTTATCTGGGTTTCTTACTGTTGAAGAAAGGAACAATATGGATGACCCTATATATTACTGATTGACCAAGGTTTAAACCCAATATTTACAATAGAAGGAATACAATGCTTCTTTGAAGTACTATACAGACTCCCTTGTGTCATTAGAAAAAGTCCTGTTAAGATGGTAGAGCACAGGCAGCAATCCAGATGAACTCTCCTAACATTCCCCTCCAAATAATTTTAAAATAACTACTCAAATCAAATTTTGGAGCAACAGAGGGAGCTGAATAGAAAATTCAACATTCAAACACAAAACTCAAGAGACACTTGAAAAGGTAAACATGAAAGAGAAATCATAAGAGACTCAATAAAGTTCAACTGTTTTCATTCCCATATGGGAAGATGGTACATGTAATTCTTAAGAACTTTATCATTATTAGGGTAATTAGAAGCAGTTTACAGAGACAGAGGGCTTGGGTTGGAATGATCTCCAAAAAAAAAAAAATGAAGGAGTGAGAAGCAAAACAGCCTTTCGGAGAGGGACGAGAGAGAGAGAGAGAGAGAGAGAGAGAGAGAGAGAGAGAGAGAGAGAGAGAGAGAGAGAGAGAAGGGTAAACAGAAGAAAATAAAATGGAAGGAAACACATAGTAATCATAACTGTGACTGTGAATGGATTAGAAACCAAAATCCAATGATATGTTTATACAAAAGACACACTTGAAACAGAAAGACACACACAGAGTTAAAATAAAGGGCTGGAACAGAATCTATTACTGTTTTAGCTGAAGTAAAAAAAAAAAAGGCAATGGTAACAATAATGATCTCAGACAAAGCAAAAGCAAAAGTAAACTAAATCAAAGAAATAATCAAAGAAACTACATTTTGTGAAAATGAAGACACAATATTTTTAAAAATTTAAGGGAAGTTTTCTGATAAAGGTCTCATTTCTCAAATATATTGAGAATCGAGCCAAATGTATGAAAATAAGAGCCAGTGGGTGAGGAGAAAGGTAAAGAATTTAGAACTCAAAATTTAAAAAGAATGCAAAAAATTAATAAGAAACATTTTTAAATGTCCTGTTAACTATCCAAAGAGACTTCAACATCAGACTCAACTATATGATAACAGAGAGATTCTGAACAATTCTACCAGATATTTTAAACAGATCATTTGTACAAAAATGATGGGAAAATTCTCTCACACAAATAAAAGTGGGAGCACTTCAAATTCAAATTATGATTCTTTATATTCATGAAACATCCTTATAAATAACTGGTAATACAAACATGATTGTATGTTGTAAGCTCTTCAAATTCTAATGTTTGTTTTCTACGACTTCAGAAGTGCTGATGTTTAGATATTCTCAAAATAATCCTTTTTCAGTAGGTCATCTTGATTTGTTTTATCCATCATTATTTATAGAGCCTGGTAAACAGTTGGGCAATTTTTTTTTGTTTTCTGAAACACAAAAACATTCCCACATATAACCTAGAAACTTAAGAGAAGTGCTTATTTGCAGAAAACTTAGAAGAATTTAATTTTCTTCCATTCCTAGCTAGTTTCCATTGTATAATTTCTGAGTGTTTATCTATATATGTAATGATCAAACTTTATTTTTAAAGGACTTTTTTTTTTTTAGAACAAGAGAAAATTTCACAAATTCTGGGATGGTGGGGGATAAATCTAAGAAAGACTACCAAGTTATGATGAGAAACTAGTATCAGATCTAATGTCAATCAGGTTATGAGATCAGTATCAATAAGATCAATTTCAAATTGGTTTTAGAAATAACCATATGCCAAGTCTGAATTGATTAATAATTAACACCAGAGAATGAGAAATATTTATTTGAAATGTAAATATTATGTTGCATTTTTACCTAATAATGAGCTGCTTAGGAATTCCACAGGGCTATGTATTTGTGAACAAGATTTGCAAATAAAATTTATAAACACCTTTAAAAACTTCAAATCTCCAGAGCATTTTCAGAACAATGCTTGTCTACTTATTACTCTCCCATCTTGTACTTCTGAGGTTGACTTTCTACACCAAAATGCAAGATTTTGCCTTTATCCCTCTCAAATTCCATCTTATTAGATTCAGCCCCGGGCTTTAACCTCCCGAGATCCATTGGGATCCCAGCTCCATTATTTATCGTGTTAGCTCTCTCTCCTAACTTTGTGCTCTCTGCAAATTTGAAGAGCATGTCATCTTTGCTTTTATCCAAAGCAGTGGGGGAAAAAAAATCTGAAATAGCAGAAGGTCTAGCACAGATCTCTGGGATTTTCCACTGGAGACTTCCTGCCACTCTGACATTGAACCATTAACAGGCATCCAGCCACTTTCAAATCCAACTCATTTTACCATCGTCTCATTCGTATCTCTCCGTCTTCAGGAGCGTAGAAGGAGATGCCTTATGAGAAGCTTTGCTAAAAGCTAGGGAGGCTCTACCTACAGCATTCCTCGCACCTCATAATGCAGAATCCCGTCCAAAAAGAAGGAATCCAGGGCACTGGCTGCTCTCTCCTGAAGATGGCACAATTAGGCAAACAGGATTTCAGAGGCTCCGTTTTCACTCTCCAGAAGCTGCATCTTCACTTCCCAAATCCTTATGTTGTCGGTAGAGGCATTCGATTGGTATCTCCCTCTGGTAGTGTGGCTCAGAACCAAGGATTCTTCTCTCCCCCTGAGCCCCCCACAGAGTTCCTATCCCCTTGCCGTCGCTGTCCCAGCTAAGTAGCGAGCAGGAGAAATGGCATCAGCCCCTTCCAGCAGGATACTGTCAATCCCATGCCCCACGCCCCACCTCATCCGTCTTCATTCCCAGCCTTATAGAGTGGATCGGGTAAGGGACGCAGAGTGAGAAAGACCTTAGTTCGAATCTCATGTCAGATCTTTATTAGCTGTATGGCCCAAACAAATCATTTGACCTCTCTGGGACTCAGTTTCCACTTTTATAAAATGAGACGGATGGCCTCCAAGACAGCTCAATCTCTGACCCTTTGATCCAATCTCCTTGGCTTCCTCCGGCAATCTGCTCCTCTGCCCAATTTGCCCCAGATGCTCTGTGCAGGCAGGGCCATGGATGAAGTGCTAAAGGAGACCTTTAAAAGGACAAGCAGGGGGGCAGCTGGGTAGCTCAGTGGATGGAGAGTCAGGCCTAAAGACGGGAGGTCCTGGGTTCAAACCCGGCCTCAGCCACTTCCCGGCTGTGTGACCCTGGGCAAGTCACTTGACCCTCATTGCCCACCCTTACTACCCTTCCACTGAGGAGCCAATGCACAGAAGGTAAGGGTTTAAAAAAAGGACAAACAAAGGTGAACAAGATTCATGTTAGTTGTCAATAAAATCAAAGTAAGATTAAACCTTTCACTTCTGGAACCTGGCTAGAAAGACTCATCTGGTTGAGGTTTTAGTGAATTATGTGGGAAGAGAAGGAAGCTATTTTTGTTGTAATTATTCTGGATTCTTCATGACCTCATTTGGGTTTTTTTTCCCTTGGTAAAGATGCTTTTCCAGCACGTTTTACAGATGAGGAAACTGAGGCAAACAAAGTGAGGTGGTTTTCTCAGGATCACACAGCTTGTCAGAGTCTGAGATTGGATTTGAACTCAGGTTCTCTCGACTCTAGCCCAAACACTCAATCCACTGCTCTCCATAGCTGCTCACGTCATCGTGGACTCATACTTAAGTCATATATGTGTGTGTGTGTGTGTATGTAGATTATACATATATAGATATGTCAGTTATCAAGTTCTAGAGATTTTTCTTTGAAAATATTGTTTCTGTTGATATCTTTTTCTCCATTTTCCATTGCTAGCCCCCTAATCTAGCCGAGCTCCACCTCATCCCGGGGTTCTGGTAACAAAAGGCTGGCCGGCCTCTCAGCTTGCTCTCTGACACAATCCCTTGCTCAACAGCCTTCAAGGATTCCCTCTTGCTTTACTAATTTAAAGACTTTTGCATGTAAAGTATTTCAAGGCATTTCATTGCCTGACCTCAAAGGACTCACTTCACTCCATGCACACACACACACACACACACACACAAACACACCCAGCACCGAAGGCAGCTGAGTGGCATGACAAGTAGAATCAGGAAGACAAATTTAAATTTGGCCTTGGATACCCCTGTCTGCCTCAGTTTCCTTATTTGTAAAACATGGATAATAATAATGTCTACCTCAAGGATTGTTATAAGAATAAGTGAGGTAACAAAACAAATATCAAGAAATTATAAACTAGAATCAAATGGGAATCAAATAGGGGAAAGCACTTAGCCCACCTGTTATCATGCTCAGTACATGTCTGTTCCCTTCATGTTCTCATCATTGTCCTATGAATTTGTCAGGATAATGCCAGCCTTTTGTAACGGTTACTCTACACTCAATCCAGCCAAATCCTACCCATCCTTTAAGACCCCCCATTCGAATCCAGCCTCGGTCACGAAGGCTCCTCTAATCCTCCCTCTGGTCTAAGGCTCCCTCTGATCTCTGTCTGTAATACACAACTGAGTGGGGCAAGTAGGGGGTGCCACGGCTCACATGGCACACAGAGTCAAAAAGACCTGAGTTTAAGTCCAGCCTCAGACACTTCCCAGCTGTGTGACTCTGGCCAAGTCACTCGGCCCTCAGTTTCCTTGTCTGCAAAGTGAGCTGGGGAAGGAAATGGCCAACCATTCCAGTATCACTGCCAAGAAAACCCCAAATGGGCTCGCCAAAAGTCAGACACAAATATCAGACTAAAATAAGCAGCCGCAACAACAAAACAGAGCTGAGAACTAAATTATTTCTGGCCACTGGCTCCCGTCCAGGCTTGTGGACGATCAAAACTCTAGAACTGGAAGGGCTCTTTGAGGCCACGAGGGTCACTGTACAAATGAGGAAAACTGAAACACAGAGAAGCAAGTGATTTACCCAAGGTCACACAACTAGTGAGTGTCCCAGGAGGGACTGACCCCAGGTCTTCCTGACTCTGGCTCCTTGGCCTCGTCTGCCATATCATGTTGCTTTTGTGTGGTAATAAATAAGTGAGAATGAAGATTGCTCCTGCTTTGTATCTTGTTGCCTCGAGCCCTGCAAAGTGCCTGATCCATACTGGGTGCTTGATCATATTTACTGAATTTTTTCATTTTCATTCATTCATTCAATTATATTTATTGAATAGGGGCTCAATGACCCCTCTAAGAGGGGCTGGGGAGAGGAGGGAATTTTTGAATTTTTTAAACATATATATATATATAT
>NC_058134.1:23751566-23765758 GCF_016433145.1 Gracilinanus agilis | reverse complement strand
TCCTCCTCCTCCTCCTCCTCCTCCTCCTTCCTCCTTCTCCTCCTTCGTCCTCCTCCTCCTCCTCCTCCTCCTCCTCCTCGCTGGGGCTCCCCAGGGATCTGACCGTCTCTTAATGAAGGAGATGCCAGGCCAGAGGCCTCCAGTTCCCTCCCCAACGTGCCAAAGCCCGAAACAAAGCAGGGGAGGCCCGGATGAATAATTAAAGCCTCTGAATCCCGGGGAAGAGCCCTGCCAGAGCCGAGAGCGGCTTGACCTGTAAAATCAATGGTTTGCCTCTGCGGCTTGCAGCTCTCGGGGGAGCAGAGGTCTCCCCTACGCCCGGGCACCTCTCTACTTTATAAAATGTAACCGCCACGGCTGTGGGCGAGGGAGCCAAAATAGGTGTCTGCATCGCTGGGATGGAGAAGGGAACGTCTGGGAAAGGTGGAGCCCTGCGAGGTTTGGGGGATTGGGGAATGGCCGCCATTTGGGCAGCTCACGTTGGATTCCCATCAATGGAGATGCAAAATGGCGCCATGAGTGCCCAAAGTACCTCTCCATAGGGTGTGGGATCATGGGGCTTCTACTGCTAGGGGAAGGCATCCACAGCTTAGAAGCCAAGGAGGTCTGGGTTCGAACCTTGCCTCTGGGGCTTTCAGGGTGAACTTCTCCAGGACTCAGTTTTCTCGTCTGTAGAATAAAGATAATCATCTCTCTGGCTCTCATAACTCACGAGGTTGGGGTGAAGCCCAACTGATACGCAAGCTTTGCAGTCATTTCTTTTTAAGCCCTTTCTGTCTGTCTGAGTATCAATTCTAAGACAGAAGATCAGAAAGGGCTAAGCCATAGGAGTTAAGTGACTTGTCCAGGGTCACAGAGCTAGGAAGGGTCTGAACTCCGGTCCTCCCAACTCTAGACCTGATGCTCCATCCACTAGGCTACCTAGCTGCCTACATTTATAACATGATCTAAATTCCAAGTTCAAATAAACAAATGCAAGTCCAGGGTCCACACACTCATGTCAAAGGACAAATTCGAATTCAGAGCTTTCTGACTCCACATGCAGCCCCTCTCACCATCACCCAAAAAAAAAAAAAAAAAAAAAACTCCAATGGATAAAAAATGGACCGCTGCCATTCCAGATGTGACCCCTAATTTAAAAAAAGAAATTTCCCTTTAGTAAGGCTAACTCATCCCCAAGGGCAGAAAACATGACGTGGCACTTTTTCCACTCATTGCTTAAAGCAAGAGAATCTGAAAGCCAGCTCCCTGGAGCTCGTTAGCGGAATAATTAACCCACGCAGCATTTTCCACTCAAAATCTGACAACACAGCATGGTGAAAACAGGGGATATGGAGGACTGTGAAGACCTAGGCTGGCCTCGTTGGGTGAAGGGCAGGTGCCAAGGCAGGATGCCATACCGTGAGGGCCCAGGAGGGCAAACCCAACTCTGTGGCCCCCCAGGGAACACCCTTCTCCATGGCCTCCCCAGGAATCCAGCCTAGGTCTCGCATTGGACCTGGTGCCAGGGCCAGACTGGACCAGCTGAGGGAGCTCCTCCGCTCCAGGTAGAAACCAGGCCATGATGAATTCATGCAATAAACTTTCATGTGGTTTAATTTCAAATCCTGTCTGCAGGTGTCTTATCTGAAGGCTCTGGGCTTGGGTGAGGCAGGCATCATGGCTCAAGAAGGGGGAAGAAGGGAAGAGTTTGCCAATACGTGGCCCCCTCCAGACTCCTGAAATCAGTGGAGCATTTTTATTACGGTACATGCTAATCCTCCTCAACTAACAGCCTAGGAAGTAACTTGCTAATTGTTTGTAATTATAATAAAGAATATTGTGCTTTCCCTCAGGGGCCAGGTAAAGGAAGGGATAGGGAGGAAATTGTTTTGATGGTTTAACCATAGGGAGGGGGCAGGGAAGGTCCAGCATTCCAGAAGACTCAGTGCCTCACCTTGAGGTTCTGCTCCATTCTTTATGCCCTTCTTTCCCCAACATTCTTCCCCCAATTCTCAGAATGTCAGAACATAAAAGAAGAAAGACTTAGAAATTGTACAGCCTTAGAAGACCATCATGGACCGTCAAAGATGAATGGCTGAATGTAAAGGACCTTAGAAATTAAGGGTTTCAGAGTCGGGAGGAGTCTTAGGGGTCTTTTATTTTGGAGGGTTTTTAATGTTTTCAAAATTTAATTTTTTTTTAATTAACAAAAATCTATTTTCTCTCCCTTCCACCTCCCCCAATGGAGAAGAAAAGAAAAGATCATCAAAATCCTTCTAACAAATATGCAAAGCCAAGAAAAACAAATTTCCACATTGACAGGGTCCCAAAAACACTGATATCTTATTCTGGACACTGTATCAGTCACCTCTCTAGGAGAAGGAGGACAACTTCCTTCATCATGGTTCCTCTGAAGCTGTGGTTGGTCCCTGGGTTGATTAGCAATTCTTGACCATCTGTTCTAGGGAGGTTATTGCACTTAAGCTAGGCCTACATGGTGTGAATTCAGAGCCAACGAGGAAGCAAGCTGACCAATCCCATGCCTTCCCCTCCCAGTTGGCCAACATTTGAAACCTCTCCAACAGAGGGCAGACTATTTATCCTGCAATTAGAGATGAACACAATCCAAGATGTCTGGGGAAAGGACCCAATGACAAATATCTCAAAGACCACAGTACTTTATGGAGCTGCCATATGGAGAAGTGAGAAGAGTCCTGGCTTTGGACTAGGAAGACCTGAATTCAAATTTAACCTCAGATTCTTATTGTGTTGACCATGGGCAAGTCAATTAGCTTCCCTGAGTTTCAGATTCCAGAGTTAGAAAAATGAGAGAGGGTGAGTCTAGGTGGCCTCTGAGGCCCTTTTCCACTATAGATGTAAGATCCTGTGTCCCTAAGGTTTAATAAGAAGCTTTTGTCTCAAAAACTCTGTTAAGTGAGTTAATACAAGTAGTTATTATTCCTATTTGAAAGATGGGAAAATTGAGGTTCAGAAATCTACTTGTTGTTACACAGATAATTAGTGGCAAAGACAGAACTCCAATTCAGGTCATCTGACTCCAAATCTACTCTTCTTTCTGCTGGGTCAGGCTCAGATATTATACTAAAGTATAAATGACCAATAACCTGAGTCTTTTCTTGCGGAAGCTTTGCTGGAACTATCCAAGTAGAATAAGCTACTTTTGATGGCAGTGAGATCCTCATTCCTGGAGTCTCTCAAGCAAAGGTTGTGGGACTACTGCTTGGACCAGAAGGTATCCAATGTCCCTTACCTTGGGTTCTGTGATGATGAGCAGTTGAGGGACACTGAAGCATTCATTCATTCATAGTAAGTGCCTACTATGTGCCAGGCACAATGCTAAGTACTAAGGACACAAAAAGATGTAAAAGACAATCCCTGCCCTCAGTGAGCTTAAACTTTAATAGAGGATGACTCAAAAATAGCAGAGGACATGTAATCTTTCTCTCAACTCCCTGGAGTTAGTCTGGAAGTCTGAGTGTGTGTGTGTGTGTGTGTGTGTGTATGTGTTTAATCAAGAATGCCCCAACCTTCTTCTCCCCTTCCCTCCCCTCCTCTCCATCTCCCCATCTCTCTCTCCCTCTTTCCTTCCCCTCTCTCAAACAGCACAAAGAGAAAAGCCATTCTTTCTCTCTAACAATAAGGAAAGTCTTATGCAAAATATCCCAGGCTTGAAACCCAGGGACTAGAGGGAATCCACGAAAACACAGGCCTAAATTCTTGTCTCATTCACTTCTTTCCCCCTGGAGTGGATCCTGGGAAGAAGGAATAGAGGCTAAGAAAGATGTGGGCTGGGAAGCGGGGATTTAAAAGGTCAGAGACCAACAAAAGTGTTACAGAGATCTTAGAGTCTAGGGCTTTTGGAGAACAGTTTGCAAGGGGAAGCTAGACAATGCTCATCTATCCTGACTGGCTAATAGCAGCCTGGAATTAGTAATGGAGCACCCTGAAAAAAGTAGCATTGGCCATGTTGATAGAATACTGGATTTGAATTCAAGTGATCTGGGGAATTCTGGGAAGATGGAGGCTTAGATGGAGCAAATCTTAAAACCTCCACACCCCTTCCACACTGATATAGAAAACAAAGTGCTTCCAGAAGAAAGAGGACCAAATCTAACAACAGGACAGAGCAGGGATATCCTACTGCTGGACAGCTCAAGAGGTAAGCCAAGAAAAAGGGTTAAATTCTTGAACTGTTGAGTCTGAACGTATAGAAGAGAAATCCCAGGACCCCTCCCCCACAAGCCGTGCAGGGTCTCCAGCAGCCCCTGAATCTCCGGGTGGGCAGGCACCAGGGAGGTGGCTGGAGGAGAAAGCCAGAGAAACACAGCAAAAACACTCGGAAGATGGTGGTTTAGATGGAGCCAAACCTCAGACCACCTGGCTTTACCACACTGAGATAGAGAACAAAGGACTTCAAGTGGAAAGAAAACCAGGTCAAATAGCAGGACAGAGAGGAGGACCCTACTGCTGGTATGATGCAGGATTTATGCAAGATTTCTTGCATTACACTAGACAGCTCAGCAAAAATACTCCATCTTGTCACTCCACTTCTTTTTTTTTCCTCTCAAGGTTTTAGACTCAGGGCACATTAATCAATACAGATTAATCAAGGTTTAATCCCATCAACTGGACAGAAAAGAAGTCTTCAGAGGGCAGGGAAACTCCAACACCCCTCCTCCACACACTGCAAAAAACTTAACTACAAACCTCCATTACCAGCTGGGGGAAGATCTTTTATCAAAGCTCATTAAATCCATCTTCTTAAACTAGCAGAACAGAAAAGGAAAAAATATCAGTAAACAACAGAAAAAGAGAAAAGAAATGACAATTGACAGCTTCTTTCCAGAAAGTGAAAAGAGAGATAGGGAAGGTAATTATATCTGATAAAAGGCAGTATAAACAAAGAAGAAATATCAGTACTCAATATGTATGCACCAAATGGTATAGCATCCAAACTTCTGAAAGAGAAGCTAGTGGAGCTCAAGGATGAAATAGATAGCAAAACTATACTAGTGGGTGACCTCATCCTTCCCCTATCAGAACAAGATAAATCAAACCAAAAAATAAATAAAAAAGAAGTAAGAGAGGCGAATGAAATCCTAGAAAAATTAGAATTAATGCATATATGAAGAAAAATAAGTAGGGACAAAAAGGAATACACCTTCTTTTCAGCAGTACATGGAATATTCAGAAAGATAGGCCATGTACTAGGGCATAGAAACATGGAAAACAAATGCAAGAAAGTAGAAATAACAAATGCAACCTTATCAGATCATAATGCAATAAAAATAGTTATTAGAAAGAATACATGGAGAGGCAAACCAAAAACTAACTGGAAATTAAATAATATGATTCTCCAAAATAAGTTAGTGAAAGAACAAATCATAGAAAAAATTAATAATTTCATTGAAGACAATGACAATGATGAGAATTCTTACCAAAACCTATGGGATGCAGCCAAAGCAGTTCTAAGGGGAAAATTTATATTACTGAGTGCTTATATTAAAAAATTAGGGAGGGCAGAGGTTAATGAATTGGGCATGCAACTTAAAAAACTAGAAAATGAACAAATTAAAAATCCTCAGATGAAAACTAAATTAGAAATACTAAAAATCAAAGGAGAAATTAATAAAATCAAAAGTAAAAGAACTATTGAATTAATAAATAAGACTAGAAGCTGGTATTTTGAAAAAAAAACAGATAAAAGACAAAATACTGGTAAATCTAATTTTAAAAAAGGAAAGAAGAAAACCAAATTAACAGTATCAAAGATGAAAAGGGAGACTTCACCTATATTGAAGAGAAAATTAAGGCAATCATTAAAAACTATTTTGCCCAATTATATGGCAATAAATATAGCAATCTAAGTGATATAGATGAATATTTACAAAAATGTAAATTGCCTAGATTAAAAGCAGAAGAAATAGAATACCTAAATAATCCAATATCAGAAAAAGAAATTGAACAAGCCATCAAAGAGCTCCCTAAGAAAAATATCGCCAGGGCCTGATGGATTCACAAGTGAATTTTACCAAACCTTCAAAGATCAACTAATCCTAATTCTATACAAATTATTTGACATAATAAGCAAAGAAAGAGTCCTACCAAATTCCTTCTATGACACAAATATGGTACTGATTCCAAAGTCAGGCAGACCAAAAACAGAGAAAGAAAACTACAAACCAATCTCCCTAATGAACATAGATGCAAAAATCTTAAATAGAATACTAGCAAAAAGACTCCAGCAAGTGATCAAGAGGGTTATCCATCATGATCAGATGAGATTTATACCAGGAATACAAGGATGATTCAACATTAGAAAAACCATCCACATAATTGACTAAATCAATAAGCTAACAAACAAAAATCACATGATTTTCTCAATAGATCAATCTCAAAAGAAATTGAAGGTATTAAAATAGGCAATGAGGAGACTAAGCTATCATTCTTTGAAGATGATATGATGGTCTACTTAAAAAATCCTAGAGAATCAACTAAAAAGCTAGTAGAAATAATGAATTCAAGTGATCTGGGCTCAATCCTCAGCTCTGTGACTGGGCAAATCATCACTCTGGTCCTTGGCTTCTCATCTGCAAAATGGGAGTAGGGTGGAGGAGTTGATTAAATGATTCTTAATGCCCCTCAGAGTGCTAAGTACTGAGATCCTATCAGCAATAGAGAACCTTTTTCTGAGTTCAAGGGCCCAGAGGGCAAATTCAAGCTATCTGTGAGCCCCCAGAATTACCAGAGGAAGAGAGCTGAGGGGGGAAGTGCTTGCTTTGGGCAGCTGGAAAATGGCATAGGTCATGCAAAAAAATGTCCTCAGGTGCTGAGAAGAAGGGGAACTGTTGTGAGGTAGAGTAGTAATTAATTAAGTGTTAAGGTGGAGCCTAGCAGGAAAGGCTAGAGCTGGAGCATTCCAAGATGGAATGAGGGAGCAGGAAGTAGGTGCTTGTGCCCTGAGAGAGACTCCATTAGGGGTTGGCAAAAACTGTGGCTAGCCCTGGGAGATCTCAACCTGCATCCTGATTTCCCTGGGATCCCGTGTGGTGGTGATATCTAGCAAGGGGACAAGAACCTACATAGCTGCACCCAAGTGGAGGAGAAGTTTGGGATCTGGTGGTCAGCATCTCAAGCACACTCCCTCTGCTTGGATACCTTGGACCACCTTGGCTTCTGGCATTCCTGTGAACATCTGTGGATAACTTTGAGAGCCCCAAAGCCACCCTCAGCCCTTTGCTGTGCTGGTCAAGGCTGGCAGGACCATGTCTGAAGCAGCCACCCAGAGACTCCATTACTGCTCCTTTGGCCCTGTCTGCTAGATCACTAAGATTAAAGTAAAGAAGTCTTCCCCTTGCCCTGTGGTTTTGCCCTTTAGATTTTAAGTATAGAAATCCCTTTCCCACCTTTTAGTTGCCTGTTGATTCCATAAACCCCAGCCTAGGGTGAGCTGGGTGACAGTTAAAACCAACTGCCATTCCTGTGTTAATCCAGTGAACTCTGGTCTCCTATACTGGTCCAGTCTCTCCTACAACCCAGTGTGTGTACCCACAACTATTAGATTTATTGTAACATCCCTGGTGCCTCCATATATATTTTTCACAGAACAGAGCAGCTCCCCAAGTGCCAGCTCTGCACATGTGCCACATCTTTCCCAACATTGTCCTAAGCCATCCCCAAACTGGTTATATTTAATTTGACTATATCTCATCCTGAATGATAGTGATGTGCCAGTCCATTGACAGGTCTTCTGCAAAGAGTTGAGGAAGCTCAAGTGGAGAGAAACCTGGGGAAGAAAAGGGAAGGAAAGAGAGAGAAGAGAAGAGGTAAAGAAGAGAAGGGGGAGTGGTAAGAGCCAGTCATCTAGGAGATCCATAGCAGAGAATGGTTAATATCACCTTATTTATATTATACGCTCTGCCAGATCTCCAAAAATGACCTGAGATGGCTGGCAAATATATATGAATAAGATTTAAATTCTTTTAAAAATTATAGGCACCTTGGTGGCACAATGGGTAGAGTGCCAGGCCTAGAGTCAAGAAGATTCATTTTCCTGAGTTCAAATTCAGCCTTAGTCACTAGAGGAGTGACCCTAGGCAAGTCACTCAACCCTCTTTGCCCAGTTTTCTCATCCATAAAATGAAATGGAGAAGGAAATGGTAAACCACTCCAGTATCTTTCCCAAGAAAACCCAAATAGGATCATGAAGAGTTGGACATGACTGATAAACTATTAACCACTAACAACAAAATTGTCTTAAAAATAGAAGAAAATCCAGGGGAAATAAGTGGGGAATTGATGTGTTAAACATCCAAGGTACATTAGTTTCATAGAAAATCAGAGCTGGCAAGGACCTGAGAGACCCTCTATCCCAGTCCCTTCATTTGGCAAATGAGGAGAGTGAGGCTCTGGATTTGTAAAAGGATGTACCCAAGGTCACCTAGAAATGCTTATTGGATTGGATTCACTGCCAGGAAGTTAGTTGGACTTGAAACAAGAACTTATTTTCCCCAGAGCTCTGGGCTTCCTGGCAGTTATGAAAAAAACCTTACAAAGTCCAAACAAACCACAGTGAGGTAGACAATGGAATTCTCATTGCCTCAGAAAGGGAATGTATAATTTCACGTGAATCCAATCCAATAAGCATTTCCAGATGACTGAAGCCAGAACCAGAAATAGCCCTTGCCAGTGAGGAGTTTGCATTCTCCTGGTTGGGGGGCAGGTGTGGTGGGGGAATTCAGCACTTACACAAACAAGTAAATCAAAAAACTGTGGATACAAAGGAATTCCAGGACAAAGGGTTCAAAGGAGATAGAAAATTCCTCTTAGAGGGTAGCTTTGGTCCTGGAGCAGAGGCTTGGAAGGAAGGAAAGATTCCAAGAGAGTGGGACAAGGAGGGATTGCTCTTTAGGCATGGAAGAAGCCAACATAAAAACCTGGAATTAAAATAAACCCATATACATCATCAGCATTTCTATATATTTCCAACAAAATTCAGCAGCAGGAGTTAGAAAGAGAAACTCCATTTAAAATCACTCTAGAAAATATAAAATATTTAGGAATCTATCTGCCAATGGGAGCTATGTGAACACAACTACAAAACACTTTCCACACAATTGAACAATTAAACAATTGGAAAAACATTAATTGCTCATGGGTAGGATAATCTAAAATAATAAAAATGATCATTCTACCCAAATTAATCTACTTATCCAGTGCCATACCTATCAAACTACCAAAAAACTTTTTTATAGAATTAGAAAAAAGTATAACAAAGTTCATCTGGAAGAGCAAAAGATCAAGACTATCAAAGGAAATAATGGGGGGAAAATGTGAAGGATGGGGGTCTAGCAGTACCAGATCTTAAACTGTACTATAAAGCAGTAATCATCAAAACAATATGATATTGACTAAGAGACAGAAGGGAGGATCAATGGAATAGACTAGGGATAAATGACCTCAGCAAGCTAGTGTTTGATAAACCTAAAGACCCCAGTTTTGGGCACAAGAACTCACTGTTTGACAAAAAAATGCTGGGGAAATTAGAAAGCAGTATGGCAAAAATTAGGTTTAGATAAACATCTTATACCCTATACCAAGATAAATTCAAAACGGGTAAATGGCTTAAATATAAACAGTGAAATCATAAATTAGGTAAATATAGATTAGTATACCTGTCAGATCTGTGGGAAAGGAAGGAATTTAAGATCAAGTGAGAGACAGAGAACATTGCAAAATGAATGACTTTGATCATCAAATTAAAAAGGTTTTGTACAAACAAAACCAATGTAACCAAAATTAGAAGGAAAGCAACAAAATGGAAGAATATTTTTAGAACAAAACTCTCTGACAAACGTTTAATTTCCCAAATATATAAGGAACTAAGTCAAATTTACAAAAAAAAATCAAGCCATTCCCTAATCAACAAATGGTCAAGGGACATAAATAGGCAGTTTTCACAGGATAAAATCAAAACTATCAATAAGCACATGAAAAGGTATTCTAAATCCCTCCTGATTAGAGAAATGCAAATTAAAGCAACTCTGAGGTACCACCTCACACCTAACAGATTGGCCAATATGACAGCAAAAGAAAGTGATAAATTTGAGGATGT
The DNA here is from genome assembly GCF_016433145.1 of Gracilinanus agilis. NCBI lineage: Eukaryota > Metazoa > Chordata > Mammalia > Didelphimorphia > Didelphidae > Gracilinanus > Gracilinanus agilis. Next base: position 23,755,641 of record NC_058134.1, on the reverse strand, counting down.
GGCCAAATTGGGACACTAATACACTGCTGGTAGAGTTGTGAATTTGGTCCAACCAATTCTAGAAGGCAATTTGGAACCATGCACAAAGGCTTTAAATGAATGCCTGCCCTTTGAACCAGCCATACCACTTCTGGGTTTGTACCCCAAAGAAATAATAAGGAAAAAGACTTGTATAAAAATATTTATAGCCACGATCTTTGTGGTGGCAAAAAATTGGAAAATGTGGGGATACCCTTCAATTGGGGAATGACTGAACAAATCGTGGTATATGTTGGTGATGGAATACTATTGTGCTGAAAGGAATAATGAACTGGAGGAATTCCATGTGAACTGGAACAACCTCCAGGAATTGATGCAAAATGAAAGGAGCAGAACCAGGAGAACATTGTACACAGAGACTTGAATTTAAGACTTTTCTACTAGCAGCAACGCAATGACCCAGGACAATCCAGAGGAACTTAGGAGAAAGATGCTATTCATATCCAGAGAAAGAACTGTGGGAACAGAAATGCATTAGAAAAACAGGATCTATCATGTAGTGCAATAGGGATGTGATTAGGGTTTTGATGTTAAAGGATCACATTACCGCAAATATGAATAACATGGAAATATGTTTTTAACAATGATACATGTATAACCCGGTAGAACTGCTTGTTGGCTTTGGGAGAGGGGAGGAAAGAGCAAGGGGGTGGGGTGATCATGAATCATGTAACCATGGGAAAATGTTCTAAATAAAAATGTTTTTAAATGTTTTAAAAATTAAAAGATCACTCTATTGCAAATATGAATAATATGGAAATAGGTTTTGAACAATGATATATGTATAACTCAGTGGAATTGCTTGTCAGCTCAGGGAGCGGGGGATGGAAGTGGGGGGGGAAATCATGAATCATGTAACGATGGAAAAATATTCTAAATAAATAAATAATTTTTAAATAAAAAAATAAAAGACCTGAAACTAGAAAATTGACTGTGATATACAGGGGTCCGGCAGCAAGTGCTGGAAGTTAAATGAGAAATTAGTCTGGAACCAGACTGTGAAGAGACGTAAGTGCCCACCAGAGGAGGAAAGGATCAAACATTTCCCTGGAACTGAATTCTAGTACAAATTCTAGATACAAAAAGGAAGGGATAATTACCCTTGGTATCATTGGAAAGGATAGCCAGGGCCAAAGGTTTCCAGGCCAGATGGACCTGGTCTCCATGTAAGGAGCATTAGGTAGGCTGCCTAACTGGTTACTCCTTACATCTAATGCCAATTTTATCCAGTCAACATGCATTTTTTGAGCACTTACTATAAGCCAGGCATTGCCAAAGGAGAGCATCATATGATGGTGATCACCAGACATGGAGGCCCCTTGGAAGGTGAACAATGACGTCAGATCATGCCGCAGCTCGTTCTAATGCCCACTGCCAAATTGACTCAGGACCGTTATTTACAGGTCTCCGGCTCACTGCCAGGCACAGAAGGAGTATATAAGAAGTAGAGTCATATTCTGGTCCCTTAGAAGAGTGTCCCCTTCCATTATGTATATCTCAAATCATCCTTGTTGGTTCTTGTTGGGATTCTTGTCTAAGTCTTCTCCTAAAACAACAGCTAAGCTAAACTATGTATAGAACCTATTATGTGCCAGGAACTGCCCTAAAGTCATTTCAATTATTATCTCGTTTGATCCTCACAATAATCCTGGGAAGTAGATACTATTATTACCCCCATTTTATAGTTGGGAAATTAGGATAAACAGAGGTTATGTGGCTAGATCTAAGCTAGATCTAAGCATCTAAGCCTGTTCTTGAACTCTGGTCTTCCTGACTCCATTCCTAGCACTCTAACTTCTATGGCATCATCTAGCGGACCCCTGATCACCCCAAAAGGCTCATCTAATACACTGGAGGCCTCTCTTTTTCCACACATTGCAAGGATGCTAATGGAGCCCATGGGTAGTCCATCCATGAATAGCCTCACCAAAGGAAAAATAATCAGTAGAACAATATCTAACAACAAAAATTATCCAAAAATCTAATGGACTTCCTTTGGAGACAGCGGGTCCTCTATGACTGAATGTTTTCAAGCAAAGGCTAGACCACCAACAGATGTCCTGTTGGAGAGGATTCATTATGTAGGGAATTTTTGTTTGGATACAGGTTAGATGAGATCGATGGTTTCCTAGGTTCCTTCCAAATCTGAGAGACTGTGAAGATTTTTTAGTAATAGTAATAATAATTATTATTATTATTCAGATAGTATTTTAAGGTTTTCATGGGCATATGACCCTATGAGAAAGGCATTGTAGTTATTATTCCCATTTTTACAGATGGGAAAACTGAGGATTTTTTTTTTATCCTGGGACTCCATTCTAGGAGCATAGGGCCACAACCAGTAGGCAATGGGTAGCTCAGGGTCACCCAGCTGGGAAGTGTCTGAGCCCGGATTTGAACCTAGGACCTTTCGTCTCTAGGCCTGGCTCTCAATCCACTGAGCTAGCCCAGCTGCCCCTACTTTAGGTTGCAGTTTCTTTAGCAGATGTAGTTTTTACAGGGTGGGGTTGCTAGCCCCACGCCCAACCCTCCTCCTTTTTCATCCGGGCTAGGGACCGTCCTTAGCCCAGGAGTGGTAAGGGTGGGCGATAGGGATCAAGGGACTTGCCCAAGGTCACACAGCTGGAAGTGTCCGAGGCCGGACTTGAACCTAGGACCTCCAGTCCCTAGGCCTGGCTCTCAATCCACTGAGCCACCCAGCTGCCCCTAAACTGAGGATTAGGTAAAGATTAATTGACTTGTCTGTGTTTATATAGCTTGGAATCTACTATGTCTCTCCTGACACCAAGTGTAGGGTCTTGTCTACAACTCTGAGCTCAACTGGATCTCAAAGAAATAAGGCTTACACACATAAATTGATCAAGCTAACATCCTTAGGACTGGGGAGGTTATCAGGAATGGGTACAGTGAATCTGCCTCATAATCATACCCTAGAAAGGGGCAAGGAGAGCCACCTTCCACCAAAAAAAAAGTGGCTTCTTAGAAAAGAAGTTTGAATCAAACTCTCTTTGGAATATGAATTCAAATCCTGCCTCAGACACTTTCTAGCTCTCTATCTGGGCACCTCTTCTTCAGTTTATTTGTAAAATGTGAAAATAATACATTTTTATATTTCTGAATTTCTCCAAATTTTGTAATTTTAAAAGAGAGCATCCTCTATATTTCGGCACCCCTGGGAAATTCACAGGTTACCCTCCCTTAGTTATTTTTCTGAGATAAAACACATTGTTTCAGAAGAAGTGTTCATTTCTACTCTGACCAGCTCTGCTGACCAAAGGGACTTGTTTCCAGGCAACTCAGACTCAGCATTTGACTCTTCCTAAATCTGCTTTGTCAACTCTCTAGCAAACCCAGATCAAAAACAAAGTTAACATTAGACTTGAAAAATATCTTAGAGATCACAAAAGGGACATGAACATCATCTAGTTTAAGTCCCTCATTTTACAAAAAAAAGGAAACCAAGGCCCCCCAAAAAGAAGTGACTTGTTCAGGGTCACAATTGAGTTTGTGCAAAAGAGTAAACACTCAAAATATCAATTCCTAGGCATGGAAGTAAGAGCAGTTAAATTAGAAAAGCCCAGCCCTCCCCCAGACCTGAATAGAACTCAAAGTAGACTAGTAGGCAAGAGGTTCTACTTGCCTCAAGATATTAGGAACTCTCTGAGGCTGCAGATCAAATCTAATCTGGGGCCAGAACTCCACCATGGAAACCAGACCCACAATTCCTGCTTTGTAGTGTCACCAAAGGCACATTCAAGAAAAGCTGATGCTGCATTTGAGCCACATACACCTCCAACTCAGGCTCAGAGAATAAAATAGAAATGTGTAGGATGGATGAAAAAAGCCCAAGGAAGACACTTAGAAGCCAAATACACACCAAAAAGTTTGTTGGTCTTGTATGTTTGATCCCCTGCTTTACAAGTAAATACATTGAAAGAGATAAAAAGTCTATCTATAGGAGAATACAGACATAGAGAAAGATGGAGGAGGAGAAGGAGGAGGAGGAAGGAGAAGGAGGAGGAAGGAGGAGGAGGAA
>NC_058134.1:23698129-23746658 GCF_016433145.1 Gracilinanus agilis | reverse complement strand
GATAGATAGATAGATAGATAGATAGATAGATAGATAGATAGATAGATAGAGATAGATAGATAGACAGACAGAAAAAGAGAGATAGACAAGTAGGTAGACAGATGGGCGGATGGACAGACATACAGACAGCTAGAGAGATAGATAGAAGGATGGATGGATAGATGGATGGATGGATAGGTAAAAAGAGAGAGTCAGACAGACAGTCAAACAGACAGACAGAGAAAGAAAGAGAGATAGACAAGTAGGTAGACAGATGGACAGATGGATGAATGGATAGACAGATGGATGGATGTACAGACAGACAGAGACAGAGAGATAAATATAGATATAGATAGAAGGATGGATGAATGGACAGACAGATGGATGGATGGATGGATGGATGGATGGATGGATGGATGGATGGATAATTCCAGATAGATAATTCCAAAGTAACACAGCAAATAGTAACAGAATTTGTTTCTGGATATTGGATTCCAGTACTATATCAGCAGGTCTCAAACATTCATCAACAGTATTTATTAAGCACCTACTGTATGCCAGGTTCAACCCCAGGTACTAGGGCTCATGGGACCCTGACATCATGACTGTTGTTATCTCCATTTTATATGAAGAAGTTGGGCCTTAGAGGGGTAAAGCAACCTTGTCCTAGGTTATACTACTACAAAGTGCCCAAGGCAAGATTTGAACTTGTGCCTCCACTTTACTTCTTCCTGATCTAAAAGATTATATTTTTTGCACAAGGTACAACCCTAAAGACTAGCTTTTAGCAGGTTAATCCCACTTGAGTGGCAAAGGACGATTTCCTGGGCTTGTGATGCCCTTCGTCTCCTCCAAGGTGTGCCTGCGGAATCCTCAGGGAATGAAGGGCTTTCCATGAGTTCTTTCCTAGAGGCAGGCGGGGACTTAATGAACACAGCTCTACTCAATGTTAAGTGTCCACCTTAAGGACAGCATGATTAGAAACTGGACTTCGAAGAGATTTCTCTCAAAGTGCCTACTTCAGCCGATCTGACTTTTTCAGTATTCCTGACGGCCTGACGGCTTAGTAAGCAAACAGAGATGGTTCAGCCTAATCAAAAATAGAAGCTCACTTTGATATGGTGCTTTGTCATTGGCAAAGCTCTTTCTTCACAGCCACCCTGACAAGTAGATTATGAAAGAATGCTTTTTCCCCAGATCACAAGTGAGGAAACTGAGTCTGAGACATTTAAACAACCAGTCAACCAACTAGTAAGTGGCAGATACATGAATACTGAATCCAAGGGGGCAGCTGGGTAGCTCAGTGGATGGAAAGTCAGACCTAGAGACGGGAGGTCCTGGGTTCAAATCTGGCCTCAGACACTTCCCAGCTGTGTGACCCTGGGCAAGTCACTTGACCCCCATGGCCCACCCTTACCACTCTTCCAACCTAGAAGCCAACACACAGAAGTTAAGGGTTTTAAAAAAAAAAAGAATACTGAATCCAAGTTAAATCAAGATGATGCACGATTATATGGTATCTATTATGTGCCAAACACTGTGCTTAAGGATACAAAGATACAAAGGAAGGCAAAGACAGTCCCTGACCTCAAGGGGCCCCCAGTTTAACAGGGGAGACAACATGGAACAACTGAGTACAATAAGGTACATACAGGTTAAAAAGTCCAGAGCTCTACCCATGCCTGAAATGTATCTGTAGCTACACTACAGTATGGCTAGCTTGGCCAGGCCACAGGAGGGGATGGAATACACACGAGGCACCGTCCTTACTTCGGAAGAAGCCATAGTCTGATTGAGGAGGAGACAATCTTCATCCATGATAAGCAATGCAGTATAACAGGCACCCCACTGACCTCTGGAGTCCTTTATAGCTGTGGTTCAATGTATGGGAGAAGAAGACTCTGGCCAGTTCCTTTTCTATTCATAGAACAGAAATCGGATGGCAAAGCACTGAATTAAGACAGAAGAGCAAAGTAAATAGCAAAGGGACAGGACAAGACCATCCACAAGTAAATAGAATGTCCTCCAGACTCCTATGGCAGTGGAAGGGGGTGGGGATCCCTACAGAATTCATGTTCTGAAATTAAGAACTTTGGTTTCCGTGCTGGTTGCTTCCAATCACAGAGAAAGCTTCCTTTCCTGGCCAGATTCTCCGGGCTCTGCCTTCTTAGCAACCAGCTGAGCCTTATTGCTATTGGCTCGGCCCCACCTACACATACGGCACATATAACGAGTTGCCTAGAGCTGGCACGAGGTTGCCGGGAAAGGGCAGGTTGGAGCACTTGAGATTTTGCCTATTGGACATTCTCCGGCTTAAAGAGCCCAAAATAGAACTCATGATCTTCTACCCCAAACCCTGCCGTCCTCTCAACCTGCTCGTTTCCCCCTTTTTCCATCGAGAGGGCCTCTTGTCCTCCAGGTCTCCAGGCTCACCGCCCCGACGTCAGCCTTGTTCTCTCCCGCACGCTCATGCCGCACCTCTGAACGATCGTGAAATCTGGCGGTTTCTGCCTTCACAATCGCTCTTGCATCCGACCCTTCTCTTCACTCACAGCCGCCACCTTAGTGCAGGTGTTTGTCGCCTCTTCTTAGACTAGAGCATCCCCCTTTGCTTCCCATCTCTCCCTCCTCCGGTCCGTTTTCCACACAGCTCCCAAGGAGATTTTCCTTCAGTGCAGGCTTGATGATGCCATTTCCCTAGTCGGTAAACAGGCATCTCCAATGGTCTCTAGGATCAAATAGAAACTCCTCTGTTGGGCTTTGAATGGCCACTTGAATGGCCGCCTGGCTACTTCCTCCAGGTCCAGGCTCATTCGATTTCTTTCTCCTTGTCCTCGATGGCCAATGGCCGAGCTTCACTGGCCTTCCCGCTCTCACTCACACACCAGGTTCCATCTCCCACCTCGGTGACTTTGCTCTAGCAGACCCTCGTGGCAGGAATGCATCCCTCCTCACCTCCTCCATGAAGAAGGGCTCACTGATGGGGCTCCTCCCTGCATCGGAGCACCGAGGCACGGCAGTGGGGATAGAGTACTAGATCTGGGGCCACGAAGACTCGAGTGGGAATCCAGCCTCAGAAGTCTTGGGCAAATCACTTAACCTCTCCGCCTTGTTTCCTCACCTGTGAAGTGGGGATAATGACAGCATCTACCTCCCCCACCCTATTGTTATGAGCACTACAGGAGATTGATTTATGTACCTATTGTATAGTCTTTAAAATTGTCCTAGCAATGCTTAGTGATGATTACTGTTTTTATAAGCATAGCTATGTATTCTCTCCCTAAAAATGAGTTCCTTAAGAAAAGGGACACTTGGGCAGCTAGATGGCTCAGTGGACAGAGAGCCAGGCCTGGATCTAGGTTCAAATCTAGCTTCAGACACTTCCAAGCTTTGTGACCCTGGACCAGTCACATAATCTCAGTTGCCCAGTTCTTACCTTTCTTCTGCCTTGGAACAGATACTTGTATCAATTCTAAGATAGAAGGTAAGAGTTGTTTGGTGTTTCTTTTAAAGCATCAATGAAAAACATTTGGGAGCAACTGGGTGGCTCAGTGTCAGTGGATTGAGAGCCAGACCTAGACAGGAAGGTCTTGGGTTCAAATCTAACCTCAGACACTTCCTAGTTGTGTGACCCTGGGCAAGTCACTTGACCCCCATTGCCTAGCCCTTCCCACTTTTCTGCCTTGGAATCAATACATAGCATTGATTCTAAGATGGCAGGTAATGGTTTAGAAAAAAAAAAGAATAGGGGCAGTTTTATTCTCATTTTTTGGTTCAATGCCTGGCACATAGTAGTTTTTTTATTTTGTTTTATTTTTTAAACCCTTAACTTCTGTGTATTGGCTCTTAGGTGGAAGAGTGGTAAGGGTGGGCAATGGGGGTCAAGTGACTTGCCCAGGGTCACACAGCTGGGAAGTGTCTGAGGCCAGATTTGAACCTAGGACTTCCGGACTCTAGGCCTGACTCTCAATCCACTGAGCTACCCAGCCGCCCCTACATAGTAGGTTTTTAAGGAATGTTTGTGGATTGGATTTAAATGTTGATGGAGTGATTGATAAGATGCTGGCAAGAATTCTCTGGTCCTACTCTGTGAATAGCCCTTGTTGAATTGGTTTGTATGGGGCCACCATAGAGAGATAGCAGTGGGTGGAAGCGGAAGAATAGAAGGAGAATAGTGTGATGGCTTCTGGGTTGTGTCTGGGCCTCCAGTCAAGCAGCAGTGATTCCTGCATGCTCACGATTAGCAGGCTCGAAAGCGACCCATAGAGAAGTCTCGCTTTGGGCTGATCGTGGAACAGCCCCTAGCTAGACATTTCACAAAATCTGGCTTATGAAAGAACACCTGAATTATGCCCTTGAGGAAAGAGCTGAAGGCTGCCACTCTGGCTAGGGAACGGGCGCCTCAAATGGGCTGTGATGTCACTTTAATAAATTACCAAGGACACGGGACTAAGTGGAGCTCCCAGCACAGCGACAGAAATGGGCAGTTTGCGTTGGATAATAAAATTGTCTCTATCCGCCTAAGAGATCCGATGGCATCGCCCCATTAAGGGCTCAGAAAGAGACACCGAAGCAGCAGGGCTCTCACAGATAAAGGTTTTCTAGCGAGCTTTCACTTGGGCTTGCTGCCAATTCTCCTTTAGATGGAGCCCAGGAATCAGGCAGGTGGTATTGGCGGCCCACCAGAGAGGCAAAATGTGAGCTTCTAGAGGACAGGGACCGGCTCCTCCTTGTGTCTGCATCCCCAGCAGCCAGCGCGTCCTCCTGCCTTGTCAGCCCATGATACTTAATGACTGATGAAGTAGCACGTGAGTCCCTGGCGAAAACCAAGCAGCCAATTTCGCAGGATCCGTAGCTCCCTTCGAGGTCCGGCTGGGGCATCATTTCCTCCCTGACGCCTTTCCTGATTCTTTCCACTTGCTGGTGGCTCACCCGCCCCCCAAGCCTGTTATTACTTTGTTCTGACTTAATCTTCATGCCTTGGGCCCAAAAGAACATAAGCTCATTCAGGGCAGGGTCTGCTTTATGTCTGATCTTTGTATGCCCAGTTCCTGACACCTACTTGGGGCTTCATGGATGCTTTTTAAACTGAAAGAACCTTTGAGATCTCTTATCTTGAATGCACGTTCCTTTTGAGTTTCATGTTTTCTCCCTCAGTAGGATGTGAGTTCCTTGAGAGAAGGGACAGTATGTTGGTCTTTCTTGGTATCCCCCAGCATCTAGCCTAGAACCTGGCACATAGTAAACTTGGTAAATATTTATTGACTGACTATACAGTGCCTACCTAGTATATTGTAGGAATTTAACGAGTGCTCCTTGAATTAAATGGAACAGAACCAAACTGAATTGAATTGAGTTGGGGGGAGAGTCACAAAAACGTTGGCCTTGGAGTCAGAAGAGCAGATTTCTTCTATTCCTGGTTCTGCCACTAACTCTATGCCTGACCTTGGACAAATGTCTTGGTCTCCCTATGTCTCAATTTCCTCATCTCTAAAATCAGGATACTGAACTATAAGGCTGCTGTGTGCCACAACCACTTTCCCTACCCGGCATCATCACCCACTTTTGTAGGGCTCTATCCATTTTCAATCATTCCTCCACTTCATTCCATCTTTCTTTTCTCATCAGTAGCTTTAAACCAGGGATTCCCAAAGTGGGCGCCACCGCCCCCTGGTGGGTGCTGCAGCAATCCAGGCAGGTGGTGATGGCCACAGGTGCATTTATCTTTCCTATTAATTGCTATTAAAATTTTTAAAAAATTAATTTCCAGGGGGCTAAGTCATATTTTTTCTTGAAAGGGGGCAGTAGGCCAAAAAAGTTTGGGAACCACTGCTTTAAACCAACATCTACTGCAAAGGAGATTTGGATGTGAGGTGTTAGGGGGTAGATTATCACCCATTTAAAATAACTGTAGACAGAATAAAATGCCTAGGAATATGCCTGCCAAAACAAACTCAGAAACTACATAAACATAATTATAAAATGCTTTTTATACAAATAAAGTCACATTTAAATAGTTGGAGGAATATTCATTGTTCATGGGTGGACAGAGCTAATATAATTAAAATGACGATCCTATCTACACTAATTTAATAATGCTGTCCCAGTTAAAATACCAAAAAAAAAATTTTTTTCTTGAACTAGAAAAACAAATGACAAAATTAAACTATTTTCCAAAATTCAAAATTCATTTAGAAAACAAAAAGTCAAGACTATCAGAGAACCGCACTACAGATCCAGAGCTAGAAGGGATCCGCAGTGTCGTGTCTGGCTCTGAATCAGAGAGCTTCTCTTAATCCAGACAAGTTGGTGGGTTTACAGCTGAGATGATCTGCTGCTCACATCTGGCCTAGGCACTTTGGGCAGTCTCAGAGCAGAGCTGAACCGGGCTCCTCTGGGTTCAGGTAGAACCTCCAGGGGACTCGCTGGAAAGAGGAGAGTGCTTCCGGGAAAGAGGAAGATTAAATGATGGACTAAACAGTCGCCTCAAGCCGAGAATGGTGGTGAGAGATGGATTCGATGCCTACTATGTGTCAGGCACTGGACATTGCTTTGATGAAGCCCCTTCTGTGTGCCGGGCACACTATTGGTTGCTGGGGACACGGAGATAAAAATGAGACCTTTTTGGAGCTGCTGTTGTGTGGGGTGGGTGAAACAACACATACACAGATAAAGGAGGTAATTTGAGGAGGGAGAGATTACTCACAACTGGACAATAAGAGGGGAGGCTTTCCTGAGGAAGCAAATAGGAGCCCAAGATCCAGCCCTCATTTATCACTGCTTGGCAGGCTCCCAGTCCCATAACCTCCATCTTGTTTCAATGCTTTGGACAAAAGAAAGCCAACACATTCCAGCAAAGCCTTCTTCAGGACCAGATTGCTTTGACATGGTCAATTCCAGCATCCCCCGGGAGGATTTCTATTGCATTTATTTCATGGTAAAATGATTCCATCCAGCGAATGTGTGTTTCCAGTATTTCCCCCAAGACAGGGCGTCCCTGCCGATCACTGCCTCTCGGCAGAGCTCTGGCTTAGCTTAAAGCCAATCCCCAAAGCCCCAACGGCCACCGGAGGCTCAGGAAGCTGCGAGCAGCCGCCCATCAGATTCCCCTTTTGAAGCCTGCACTTGGCCACTGTCAGTGGGCCATCTATTTCCCCATATCTTGGAAGAAACGCTAAATCAATAAGCTACCCAAAGGTTGCTGACAAATCAGACACTCTTCTATAAAAAGCCGGGCGCCATTGCCAAGAGGCGACATATGACCAAAAGAAATATTTGAAGGGAAAAGGCCATCTCTCCCCGGGGAGCCGCTCTATAATCTGCCATCAGCTGCTACCCAGCCCAGCCTGGAGGAGAAGCAGCTCAGCTCTGGAGACTGCAGCCCTGGATCAGGGAAAAGAGGCCTGGGTTTGCAGTCCAAGGATCTGGGTGCTAATTCTGCCTCTCGCTTATTTGCTGTGGGACTTGGGGCAATCCACTTTATCTCCTGCAGGCTCCCGTTCTTCATCTCTAAAATGAAGGCCCCCTGTTGTGAGGGTTTATTTAGTAATTTATTTAGCAATAGTGTTGGACCTAGCAGGAGGGCTGGAGGATTCCAAGATGGAATGAAGGAGCAGGAAGTAGGGCTTGTGCTCTGAGAGGGACTCCATTAGAGGTTGGACATAACTGTTGCTAACCCTGGAAGATCTCAGAGTTAGGGAAACCTGCATCCAGACTCCCTGGGATGCTGAGAGGTGGAGGCTTTCAGCAAGTGGACAAGACCTGCAGAGCTGCTCCAAGTAGGGAAGGGGTTTGGGATCTGGTGGGCAGCATGGCAAGCTCACTCTCTACCTGGGTACCTTGGACCACCTTGGCTCTTGGCATCCTGTGACCATCCTTGGATAACTGTGAGCCCCAAAGCCACCCTCAGGCCCTGGAGCTGTGCTGGCCAAACCTGGCTGGAACCAGGTCTGAAGCAGCCCCCCAGTGACTCCAGGACTGCTCCTTTGGGCGCTGCCTGGCTTGGGTCAGTTAGATTAGAATAGTCAAGTCCTCCCCATGCCCTGTGGTTTGCCCCTTCGGTTTTCAAGTGTAGAATCCCCCCTCCCATCTTATTTAGTTACCCTCAATTAAACTGTTAAAAACCTTTACCTTTGCCTGCTGGTTCCCTAGACCCTGACCTAGGGTGAGCTGGGTGACCGTTGGGCCCAACTGCCATTCTTGACAGTTACCAGCTTAGCAGTGACCCCTGGTCTCCCTATCCTGGTCGGTCCTGCCTCTCCTTCAACCCAGTGTGGACCCACAAACCATTTAGGTCACATTTTGACATCCCTGGTGCCCCATCTTTACACCCCATTTTATTGGGGATGAAGACACTAAACGATAACTCTAGCCCAACTATCAATAATATGGAATTAGGGCTTAATCAATGATACATCTAAAACCCAGTGGAACTGTGCATCGGCTAAGGGGGGTTAGGGAGGTTTGGGGAGAGGGAAAGAACATGAAACATGTAACTAGGGGAAAATATTAAAATAAAAATCAAAAGGAAAAAATTAAATTAAATAAAAAAAATTAAAAAATAAAAATGAAGGCCCCCAAGGCCCCTTCTAGGACTAGATGAAAATATCTGGATCTGGACGGAATCCATGGATTTCAGGGGCTCCCTGAACTTAGATGGGGAAAAGAATTCTATCTTTATTTTCTTTAATCTTTAAGTAAAATATTGATTATCTTTAAACCCTTACTTTCTGTCTTAGTAACAACTCTAAGACAGAAGATGAAGGGCTAGGCAAACAAGGTTAAGTGACTTGCCCAGGGTCACACAGCCAGGAAGTGTCAAAGGCCAGATTTTCATGCAGGTCCTGGGGACTCCAAGAACTCTTATCTCCTGTGCTTTCTAATTGTCTAATTCAATTATGATTTTAAAAAACCAAAAGCATGATTTTAAGGAGAGGTCCCTAGATTTCACCAGCCTGCTGAAGTCTATGGCACAAGAGGGGTTAAGGACACCCACTTTAAAATGAAGCCCTCATACTTCCCCTCCTCTTCTCTGCCTCCTGATGCCCTTCAAGGCTCCATGGAAATTCCATCTTCTGCTGGAGGGACATCTCCACCGACCCCACCCCCAGCTCCCATCCCTTCTACCTGAGATCACCTCCCACTTACAAGGTCTGTATCTTGATTTGTCTCTGCACATCAGAAGGTGAACTTTCCCAGAAGGACAGACAGCCTGTTTGCCTTTCGTCGTGTCCCCAGCCCTTAGCAGGGAGCCTGGCCGTGTAGTCGGAGGGACTTCATAAATGCTTCTGGACAAGTGACTGACTGACTGCGATCCCTGGTCATTGCCGTTTGTCCTTTGTTTGCGAAAAGGAGCCACGAGAGCGCAGGGTGACACCTCGGCGGCGTGTGCGGGGAATTGGATTTCAGCGAAGCGCAGCGGAACCATCAGCCTCAGTCTCTTCTCTGGAGTCACCGGAGTCTAGTGGCAGGACAAAAGTCTGGAGGGCTGGCGACGGCGTGGGGGGCAGCGGATGATGTGGGGGTCCTCCATGTCTGACCAAGTTCGAGGGGCTCCCCAGTGCCTGCTTCAGCCACCTTCGTGACCTTTGGAACAAGTTGTGCTCGTCCTCCCATTCTGCCAGGGGAGGTCCTCACATGCCTCCTTAACGCACCATTAGCTACCCTCCACCTGGCCCAGTCCCCCTGCCTGGGGCACTTTCCTGGGGGGAGGGGGAGGCTGCTACCTATGCCACAGCTTCTTGGAACCACAGGGGAGAGGTGAGTGCCTCGCAGACCCCAAGGGGGACGGGCACCTCCGAAAAGGGCTTGGCAAGCCCCCACACCAGAAGTGTTAATCCTCCTCTACACCTCATCTATGATGATAATAATAATAATAATAATAATAATAATAATAATAATTAAAGAGCACTTACTATAGGCACTGAGCTAAGCCATTCACAATAAATGCCTCATTTCATCTTCGTAACAATCCTGGAAGGTAGGCGCTACTCTGACTCCCATTTTCTAGATGAGGAAATCGAGGCAGGCAGAAGGGAAGTGACTTGCCCAGGATCACGTAGTAAGTGTGCGAGGCTTGATGGGTACTCAGGTCTTCCTGACTCCACATCTGGTACTCCAACCACTTCTCCATCTGAGGATCTCAAAGTTTCCTTCCCGCCCTCACTCTAGACATCTATGATCTCCTCTGCTCAGGGTGTGCAAGTGGGCCAAGTGGCTGGTGGGCCTCCTCTCAATTCAGTTCCATCTGATGTGTATCTCCGAAGCTTGGAACTGCTCTAGGAATGCAGAGACCAAAACCAAAGCCCCAAATCCAGCCCTGTCTTCAAGGAGCTGCCATTCTAATGAAGGAAGAACCTTCTTCACAAGGAAGAAAATATCATTTCTACTTGCAAGAATGCCAAGGAATTTCAAGTGCTAAGAATGAGGCGATCAGGAAAGGGCCTGCTCAGGAAGCGGCCCCTTAAGCCAAGCCTTGAACAGAGTCGTGGATTCCAGAGGTAAGAAGGGAGAACATTGCAGATTCAGGCAAGAATCTGGGCAAAGGCGTGGCTATGGGAGATGAGATCTCCTGTGTAGAAAGCGATTGAAATGGCTAGTTTGACTGCAACTTAGAGTGGGGCACAGGAGAGCACCATGAATCTGAAAAGAAGCCTGGAGCAGGCTGGGAAGGAGATTTAAATGCTCAGCAGAGGACTTATTTATTCCTAGAGGCTTTAGGGAGCCACTGGGGATTCTTGAGCAGGTGAGTAACACGAACAGACCTTATAGGTATAGAGGAGGATTGGAGAGAGGAGGGACTCTTCTTCACACACTTTCTGATTAGGTTTTCAAACTGTCTCCTGAGCCTGCCAAGGACTAAGCTGCCCTTACCCAGCCTTCCAAGACGCTCAGTGGTACTTTGCAGCAGTTATGAAGCGGTTCACATAATCTGCTCCAGGGATCAGCTCTTTGGCCCTCTTCAACAGTCAGACTAATGAGATTATGGTGGTAGCTGGCAGGGGATCTGACACTCGGGGGTTCTGGGGAAAAGTCACTAATTAAGTCTATAAGGCTGTCTGCTCTCCGTTGTAAAGTGATGGGAAGTTAACTTACCTGGCACACGTGCGTGGCGAGCCATCTGGGCATCTCCAAACCTTCGCCATCCTATTCCTGCCCTGCAATTGGCCATTGGCTTCCCGCTGACAGCTCTCTTGATGCTGGCTCCAACCATTATTAAGCCCTTTAGCTTTTAAAGAAATCCATGTGTGTGCATTTTAATTTCTCCACTTCAAAGGTCAGGGACGATCCCTTATGGCTCAGCGAAAGGGGCCTATTAGGAAAAAGAGCTTCTTGGAATTAGGAGCCGAGCTTCAAGTCTGGCCCGATGACCTTAGACAAGTCACTCCTCACCCTTTAGAAATCGCAGGTTCTCTCCTAGCAAGCGATGGTATTGGCGTACGAAAGAACAGCCCAGATCACAAGCAGATAAGGGAAAGGGACATCAGAACAACGCCGAGGCTTCATCTCAAATCTAGAAAACTGGCAGAGATGACAAAGGATGAGAAGTCAATGTCCGAGGGCTGGTGGGAAGAGGCCATGAATGCCTCATGGGTGGTGCTCTGAATGGGGAAGAAACCACGCAGGGATGCACTTTGGAATGATGGCAAATAAAGCGACTAAAATGTCCGTGAGCAGCTAGGTGGCCTCATCTGACAACAGCAAGACCTCTCGTCTGGAGTTCAAATCTGGCCTTGGACACTTACTAGCTATGTGACCCTGGGCAAGTCATTTAATACTGTTGGCCTCAGTTTCCTCATCTGTAAAATGAGCTAGAGAAGGAAATGGCACATAACTCCTGATCTTTGCCAAGAAAACCCCAAATGGGGTCATGAAAAATTGGAAACAACGGGTAAACAAAACTCAGTTGATGAAACTCACCTATGTGGGAAAGGGGTAGGGAGGATAGAGAAAGGAATAAGCATTTATTAAGCACCTACTATGTGCCATATCCTTTTTTTAAAAAAAAATTCTTACCTTCTGTCTTAGAACCAATACTGTGTTGGTACAGAAGAATGATAAGGGCTAGGCAATGGGGATCAAGTGACTTGCCTAGAGTCCCACAGCTAGGAAAATATCTAAGGCCAGATTTGAATCTAGGACCTCCCATCTCTAGGCCTGGCTCTCAATCCACTGAGGCAACTAGCTTCCCCCTCCCATATCCTTTTGATCAAGAGATTCCTTTGCTAAGAACATATCTCAAAGAAAACATAAACAAAAAGAACCTCCTCTACATATACCAAAATATTTATAGCAGCACTTTTTGTGGTAGCAAAGAATTGGACATAAAGTAAATACCCATCGATTAGGGGATGGCTAAGAAAATTGTAGCACTCTAGTATGAAAGAATATTACCGTGCTGGAAGAAAGATAAATGTGGTGAACACAGAGAAGTATGGAAAGATTTGTATGAACTGATGGAAAGTGAAGTGAGTGGAACCAGGAACACCATTTACAGAATGATTGCAACAAAGTAAGCAGAAAGAATGACCACCACCACAGCAAAACAATTAAAAGGAATACTGCAAAAATGATAATGAGCAAACCTGGCCCCCAAGAAGAGATATGAGAAGACCCATCCCCCAACTTCTTTTCAAAGGTGGAGCACTGCATATTGCAGTAGGCATTATTGATGTTAGCTTTGCTGACCCCCCTTTCTCCTTCTTTTCAATTATGGTATAAATAAAGGATGGAATAAATAAAAGAGGAAGATAGTAGAAAGTGTACGTGGTGTAAAAAAAAAAAGGAGCAACAAAAGTTTATTTTTAAAAGAACAACAGGATCCGATGAGGTGAACTCTAAGGTCCTTTCCAACTTTCAACCCTATTACTTTTGCTAGACTCATGTGACTGTTCACTTAAGACTTACTCACTTCATCCTGAAAAAGTCATCTCCTCTCTTTGAATCAGTTTCCTCATCAATGAAATGAGGAGGTTGTCCTAGATGACATCTAAAATCCCCTTTAGCTCTAAATCCTATAAGAAACTTCTAGTTGCCATTCCCTGGGCAAGTTATTTAACCTAAGCCTCAGTTGCCTCATTTGTAAAATGGGGATAATGATTCTTGTACCACCTACCTCACAAGCCTTTTTTTTATTGATTAATTAAGAAAAATTTTCCATGGTTACATGATTCATGTTCTTTCCCTCCACTCTTCCCACCTCTCTTCCGTAGCCAACAAGCAATTCCACTGGGTTTTACACGTGTCACTGATCAAGACCTATTTCCACCAGCTGTTGTTTTTCTTCTGTGTTTCTGCTCCCCCAGTTCTTTCTCTGGATCCTCACAAGCCTTCTATTTTAAAAATTGGGAGGAGTGATCTGTAAGGTTTAATCTCTGATACATCAATGGAGCAGAAGTTTCACTGGCATGAAAAGTCTTTCCATCTGGGCAGATTACAATTCCTCCAGGGATTTCCCATTCTATCTATGTCTTCCCTTATCGATCCTCCACATTGGGTCTGCTCAATGCTTCCTCTGTCATGGAGATCAAGGGAATGCTCAGCTCTTTTTCTTTTCTCTTACTTTCACTACATGACCAGTCCATCTCCTCTCCTAGTCATCCAACTGCCTCCTGGTTACTTTTCATCACTCTTGGGAGCCTGGCAGAGAAGCATGTTTGGGGACTTCTCCATGGGCTTAGGGCTTACTGGGCTCATCACAAAAGTTTGGTATGTATGGATTCAATAAGGCCAGGTACTGCTTTTGGGATAAGGAGAAGAATGGTTTGGGAGAGGATGAGAACATGCAAAGAGCAAACTCCCTGAGGTCTAAGGATACTGAAAGTTGGAGAAATTCAGGGTCAGGAAGTCAGACAATAGGACAATAGAAGCGCCTGCCCTTTTGATATAGCACAGGAATGAAAGAAGCATGGAGTACTGGACAGAATCCAAGACTGGAAAGTCTTGGATTCAAATCCTGCCTCTGACATTTACTGGCTATGTGATCTTAGATAAGTCATTTAAACTCTTTGTGCCTCAGATACTTCATCTATAAAAGGAGAAAATATAATGTGCAGTGTCTACCTTCCACAGTCTTATGAGGCTCAAATGGGATAGTGTATGTAAAGAGAATGATATGCAACTTTAGAGCATCATACAAATGGCTGCCATTATTAACTGCGAACTCGACTTCTTCCTTATTGACTTTAATCCCAGGGAAATGGCAAGAAGTGGAAGTGAATGAGGAAGTTTCCCATAGGAGAGAAAAGTCAAACGTTTCATAGGTGTAACATCTGACCCCCAAAACAATGACGGATATAAGTATAAGAGCTTGCAGAGAGCACTAGATTTGAAGCTGGATGTCACATCCCACCTTTGACACTAGTTATGTGACAACAGGCAAGGGACTTCCTCTTCCTAAGCCTCAGCTGATCATCTGCAGAATGGAAAAATAGAGCATGGTCTAGAGGGCACTGGACTTGAAGTCAGGAAGACCTGGGTTCAAATCTTACCACTAGCATGTACTAGCTCTGTGGCATAGAGCATATCCTTTCATATGCAACAGCCTCAGTTATCTCATTTAGAAATGTCAAGGGGGAGCTGGGTGGCTCAGTGAATGGAGAACCAGGCCTAGAGTCAGGAGGTCCTGGGTTCAAATCTGGCCTCAGATACTTCCTAATTGTGTGATCCTGGGCAAGTCACTTAACCCCCATTACCTAGCCCATACCACTCTTCTGCCTTGGCACCAAATACATAGTATTGATTCCAGGATGAAAGGTAAGCAAGAGTTAAAAAAAGAAGTCAGGGTAGGGGTTCCAGCTCTAAATCTCTGATCCTCTGAATATGACCTACCACAAAGGGCTGGTATCAGGAGAGCATTTCTGGTGCTATATAAATATGTGATTGTTATCTTATAATTTATATTATATATATACAATATTACATATTATGATATGTTGTATTATTTGTTGGGTAACTAAGGAAGGGCCTGGTATATAGTGAAGGCTTCATTTTATTTTTTTAAACCTTTACCTTCTCTCTCAGAATCAATACTAAGTATTGGTTCCAAGGCAAACAAGTGGCAAGGGCAAATGAGGTTAAGTGACTTGCCCAGGGTCACACAGCTAGGAAGTGTCTGAGGCCAATTTTGAGGCCAGGACCTCCCATCTCTAGGCCTGGCTCTCTAGCCACTGAGCCACCCAGCTGCTTGTTGACTGAAATGCTCACCTACTGCCTTTGAGAGCCAGCAAAGTCATCAAATTGCCAAGTAGTCAAGACTGCCACATGAGCTGTCACCCAACCCAGCACACAGTGATCAAATGTTGTTCTCTGGTTTCTCAGAGACCCTTCCAAGTCTGTGCCGCCATCTCCAGACCCCCCTACAACTCTTACCCATCACCCACTATTTATAATGAAAACGATCAATCTCATTCACACCAAAATATTTAAGACTTATGGTGGGCACCGTGTGTTTGTTCCTGGGAAGAACTGCCTTGGGGGGGGGGCTTATTAATCCAAAGGAATAAATCTCTAATGGCAGGTCCTCAAAATATACTGACAGGCTCGTGAGGGTGGGAAGGGTAGAGTCGGTAGTAGATAGTGATAAAAAAGTCATCAATTATATTTAAATACTCGTTAAAGTTAGAAAAGCAAACCCTAACGACATTCCTGTGAAATGCATGATATAAATATTACCACTAACAGCCACTAAGTGAATGAGTAAACTGAGGCTCAGAGAGGAAAAATGAGTTGCCCACAGGGACTTAACTAGTAAATGTCAGAGGTGAGATTTGAACCCGTCCTAGTTCTAATGGAAAGGATGTAGACATTAGACTCTAAGCTCCTTAAGAGTAAAGACTGTTTTGGCATTTTTCTGTGCCCTCAGAATAGCACAGTGTCTGACCCAAAGTAGGCACTTAAGTCAATTATTATTGTTATTGTTGATGAGGGCAACTAGCTAGTGTCGTGGATAGAGAGCCAGACCTGGAATCAGGAAGACTCATCTCCCTGAGTTCAATCAAGCTCAAACACTGATTGTATGATTCTGGGCAAGCCACTGAATTCTTTTTGCCTCAGTTTCCCCATCTGTAAAACAAGCTGGGAAGGAAATGGCAAACCACTCCAGTATCTTAGTCAAGAAAACCTCTAAAAAGGGGTGCAGTTGGATACCACTGAAAAATGGCTGAACTATGATATTGTTGATGATGATAATAATGGAGACAATGGACTCAGAGATCTGAGGATCAGACCCTGGCACTTCTTGTGTGACCTTGGGCAAGTCACTTAAAATCTCTGACCTTTGGTTTCCTAATCAGCAAAGTGAGGAAGAAAGACCTCTTCTAGCTCTCCTTCGATTGCGTCTTCTATGTATTTTTCCCAGATCCTTTCCATAAAGCCACCAATGTGTCTGTCTATTCCATGGGCTGTCCCCCAGAGCCAAGATCGACCTCACACACGTAGCCCCCAACTGGCACCCACAAAGGCCCCTACGAAGTCTCACCAGGCATCCCTCCACAGGGTGTGCCCAAAGAAAATTAGTTCATGTTGCCAAAATGCTTTTAAAGAGTCAAATTGCCACTTGATAGCACCAGTAACCATCATAATGATACTCTGTCCTTAATAACACGCTGGAGTCAACAACAATAACAATCATGCCGGGTGGTACTTAGCCACAAAGGGCTTTGCTCTGATCTTGCCTCACTCACGCTGCTTTGTGGGACTCCTGGATTCTCTCTGGCTGTCAGAAGGGATCTCCAAAAGAATTTTCCCAAGGACTGTCTTCCAGGCATGAGATAGTCAGGAGGGCCACAAAGGGATTCGGGTTCAAACTGGCCTCCCATTTGCATGTAGCTGCCCCCTCTGTGCCGGATTTCAAGCTAAAATGTCATGTGGGCTCCCCTGAGAGGCCAGCAGGGTACAGGGGTGGGAATTGGCCACCACCAGGTTCTCTCCCATCATTGTTCCTATTTATGCACCTTACACAGACCATCTGCCAATTCTCAGAGCCCCTTCATGAGTGCCAACGATCAGGAACATGTTAGAGGTGGTGGCTTCGGCACATCTGCAAACCTGAACACACAGCAAACACGGAAAGGTGGTGTGAGGTGGCGACCACGAAGGCAGGAAGAGCCGGGTCTGAGCCTGGCTGGGTGAGCCTGGCCAAGCCAGTGAGCCTCTCAACAAACGCCACAGGCACTGCTCCAGGCACTGAGGAAGTTCCTGAGACAACACCAGACATGATTTCCTTCTATGGAGCTCCTTAAATTACTAGTCAGCATAGTCATAATAATAGTAACTAATGGTATATAACTGATAATGGTGTGTCTAATAGTAGTAGTGGTAGTAGCATTAGCAGTAATAGTGGTAGTAGTAGTAGTAGTAGTAGTAGTAGTAGTAGTAGTAGTAGTAGTAGAAATGGTGGTAGAAGTAGTAGTAGTAGTAGTAGATGTAGTAACAATTATAGTAATAATAGTAGTAGTAGTAATAGAAATGGTAGTAGAAATAGTAATAGTAGTAGTTGTAGTAGTAGTAATGGTAGTAGCAGCAGTAGTAGTGACAATTATAGTAATAGTGAGAATTGAGGAGGAGGAGTAGCAGTAGTAACAATGGTAGTAATAGCAGTAGTAGTAGTAATAGTGGTAGTGGTAGAGGTAGTAGAGGTAGTAGTAGAGTAGCAGCAGCAGCAACTAGTGCTTTAACAGTTATGAAAAACTACAAATATTATCTCATTTTATCCTTACCATAGTCCTAGGAGGAAGATGCTATTATTATATTATGTCCTCATTTTACGGATGAGGAAACTGAGGCAGGTGGAGGCAAAGTGACTTGCCCAGAGTCATACAACTTGTAAAGTGTCCGAAGCAGGATCAGAACTCAGATCTTCCCAACCTCTAACCACTGGACCACTTAGCCGCCAATGGTACAAGAGTTCTAGCATCCAGCCTTGTCTTTTGCATTTTTTTTTATCACCAGAGACCAGCCTGTTCAGACTGGGAGGGATATTTTTCACTGACTCATCTCCTCCAGCCACTTGCTCCATCTCTCCTCAGCTCATTGCTCCCCATTATCCGGGGTGGTTAGAGCTGCTGAGCTCTGGTTCGATTTTTATTTAGACAAATTCAGTTTGCCAATACTTTCTCTAACCATTGAATTTTTGCTTAAAGTGACTCTTCATCCTCTGGAGTGGGTCAGATGATGGGAACAAAAGATTTCTGGAAAGGATTCTATAGTGAGCACAGGCTAGCCTAGGATCATGGGAGTCAGAGCTGGAAGGAACCTTAAATATTATTTAGTAATGACTCCCTCCCCCTTATCTTACAATTGAGAGAACTGAGGCATAGAGAGGGAAAGGGGTTTGCTCTTAGAGGCAGATTCAGGATTCAAATTCATCTCCTGGACCTCCAGATCTTCTGATCTCACAATTCCATCAGCTCAGCTCCCAAGCCAGGGGCTGGGGAGAGAGCAACATTTGTACATACAACCTGCCTCAATGTCCCTAGTCTTCCAAAGCCATCCCCAGTTATCTGACCTAGCAAGAACCTTAGACACAAAGAATTGCTCCCTAGATAGTTCCAGGCTGTGCTTCTGCCAATTGTCTTAGCTAGACCTGGTTATTTGGGTTCCCTTGCGCATAGATGGGCTTGTCTACCTACCCCTAGGGTAGTGTTTCTACACATGGAACTTCCCAAGAGCCACCTCCCTTGTTTTTCTGCCTGGGAGAAAATTGCCACTGCCAACTCAAGGGAAATACAGTGCTCAGCTACTCAATCAGGTATATGTGAGAAAGATCACCAGGCCAAGAGGAAAGAACTTGATTTGAGATCCTAGGGAACTGCTTTGAGTTCTAGTTTGACCACAAATGAACTTGAGCAAATCTCTTTATGTCTCTGGGCCTCAGAAGTTGACTAGATGACTATTTTTTAGGCTGAAAGAGCTAGAACTAGTAGGTCATATCTAAACTCATCATTTTACAGTTGAAGAAACTAAGGCCTAGAGAAGATCAGTGACTTGCCCAGGGTCACTTAGTAAAAGGCAAAGTTGAGATTCAAACTCAAATCCTGTGATTCTGAGTTCAGTCCTTCCTATACCCCATATCACACTTCCAGCTCTAACACTCCATGATCTTCCAAAGTAGGGCCAACTCTTGGACTAAACAAACAATCTAAAAACATGAAGTGTGGATCAGACTTTCTTGACCTAGCAACAGCAACTTTTAAATTGATGAACCAAAACTGAAAACACCCCTACTTAACACTTTGTAAGCCACCAAGTAAGAGAATTCACAAATCACTTACTTATGACTTGAGAGCTCCACCCTTTGAACCCAATCAATCAGAAACTTGTGAATCCATGATAAAAAGTTGACACCTTCAGAGGATGAGAAGTGGATCCCACAGACATTGCTCCCCTGGGCAGTGCTAGGCAATTTGGAAGCTGTAATTGGCCCATGTGAAGAGGGGAAGGGACAAAAAGGACTATAAAAGTCCTGCTCTTCTTTGGCTACAGGTCATCATCATCCTCTTCAGTAGTCATCTTCTACTGGTGGCCTGCCTCTTGGAGGTAACTTGGGACTTGGATGGCTCCTTGGGGAATGAGTAACTGGCCTTCCTTTCCTGATGTCTGGAGAGAGATTAGTTTCCAAGAGGCCTTTCCTTCTTGGAGGAGCCTGTGTGGGTGGAACTCTGGGTCCTCCAGTGGAGGGTTAACAAGCCCTGCGGAGCACTAGAGCAATATTTAGTGTGATACGGTAGGAATCTTCTCTACCCTCTTTTTACATTTCTCTACTTTCACTCTTTCCACCCTTTTTATAAATAAAAGCTATTAAAAGTCATTTTGGCTTGAGCTATAATATTTTTTTAAACCCTTGTACTTCGGTGTATTGTCTAATAGGTGGAAGATTGGTAAGGGTGGGCAATGGGGGTCAAGTGACTTGCCCAGGGTCACACAGCTGGGAAGTGGCTGAGGCCAGGTTTGAACCTAGGACCTCCTGTCTCTAGGCCTGACTCTCACTCCACTGAGCTACCCAGCTGCCCCAAGCTATAATATTTTAAATTGGCGACCACAAGATTATTTTAGAATTCTCACATATTTAGTCAAACCCTTAAATTTAATTCCTTACAAAACCACACAGTAAGCCAGAGGAACCTCCTTTCCATCACACTCAACAAATGGTCATCCAGATCTTTCTTGAAGATGTCTAATAAGTAAGGAACTCACTATCTCCAGAAATTATTCTTTTATCAAGAAAATCTTACATTTATTTGGGCCCCTTTTTGCCCTTTGTTTTGCATTTTGGTTTAGGAAATAAAATTCTGACTTAATGATTATCCCAGTGTCTACACAGAATCCTAAGGAGCATAGGTTTTGAGCTGGAAGGGATCTCAGAAGTCATTGCATCAATTCCCATTTTACAGATAAGGCAGAAGAGGGCCAGAGCAATTAAATGACTTACCAAAGGTCACACAGCGTGTGTTTGAAAGAGGGACTCAAGCCTGGGTCTCCTTGACTGGGTCGAATACTCCATTTCCTGCATTAACTGAGTTGATTTAAAGAATCTCATTAATAATGGCCTACCAGTCATTCAACACATGGCTGTTGGAGAACTCTGGGTCTTCTGTATATACTCTATTATAGCTCTCTTCTCACAGAGGTGATTATGGCTAATTCTCATCATAATTAATATTGATCATAATGATGATAAATTATTGCCTCCTTTGTAGGTACATTTAAAAGAAATCTCCTGGAACGTAAATAGAAGATGGATTTGGCCCAAGGGTAATTAGTATTTAAATAGCTCTTCATCCTCAGAACTTGTCCTATGTTAGCTCTCTCAGCCTTACACCAGAACTAAAATGTGACTTGGGGAAAATGAGTCTGTCTCATACCCTCCTTTCCAGTTCCTGGCATCTGTTGACCCTGAACCAGAGGTGTGGGTCTAAGCTCGGATAGATTCCAAAGAGGAGACTGAGATTCATTTCAAGGGATCAGAGGAGAGTGGCAGAAGCAGAGAGGCCAATTTCACATTTGGACCCTTCCAGGATTTTGTTAGAACGATCATTCCTGGGGACCAGCTTTGTGTACTCTTTCCTTTTGTTTTTGTTGTTGTTGTTTAATCATTTTAGTCATGTCTAACTCTTTGGGACCCCTTTTGGGGTTTTCTTGGCAAAGATACTAGAGTGATTTGCCATTTCCTTGTCCAACTTATTTTATAGATGGGGAAACTGAGGCAAACAGAGTTAAATCGCTTGCTCGGGATCACCCAGCAAGTAAGTGTCTGAAGTCAGTTTGAACTCAAGAAGATGAGTCTTCCTGACTCCAGCCCTGGTACTCTCTCCACTGTGTCCTCTAGCTGCCAAGTATTCAATATCTAGACATAAAACCAATGTAACAAGTGTGATGAAGGTGAGTATGTGCCCTGCCCAGAGGAGAGAAATCTCATCTATACCCTTGTCGAAAATATGATAAAGGTCTGGCCTGGAGGAGTCCTCAAGGAGATCAATCCACCAAGAAGGCAGGGAATGTCTCTCCTCAGTCATTAGAGCAGTGATGGGCAACCTTTTGAGCTTGGTGTGTCAAAATTCACCAAAAAAAACGAGGATAACTCAGGTGGTGCATCACTTCAAGAAAAAAACCAAAATGTTGCTGTATTTATAGTATAAATAACAAAAATGTATCATTGTAATATATAACTGTATTTAATAAACCAAAAACTAATATTTAATTTACCTGCTTAGTGACAGTTGTTTTGGCCTACAGACCTCCGGCATAGAGTGTCTACACTACATTACAGCAAATGTTTCATCCTTGGCATGTGGCCCGTGCTTCTCTGTGTCACTGAAAATGGCACGCGTGTCATAGGTTTGCCATCAGGGCACTAGAGCCCACAAAGAGAGAGGCTGTTGCTGACTCAGTTGGCCAACCACTCCAGGATGGCCCCCCAATAGAAAGGATGGATACGTGCTGGCCAACAAGTAGTCAATAACGGAGCGTGTCTTCGATCCAGGGACCAGGGCGGAAGGCCAACCCGAAGGGGCCCACAAGTGCTTTATTCTCATTGCCTCGATCACATTTGTTACTAACATAAACTGGGGAGACTGGTTGATAGTGAAGAGGAAAAAGAAGGGATGGAGGAAAAGAGTGAATGGAAAGAGCATTGGATTTGGAGTCAAAGGCCTTGGGGAGCGATTCTGGCTCCCTCTGTGGCTCTGATTTAACCTCTTTGGGTCCCAGTTAGGAAGCTGGACTAGACAGTCTGGTATCCTTCACAAATAGATCTCAACGTAGCAGTAAGTCTAGAGCTCAGGTTTTGTGGGCAACACTTTGGAGATTCCAGAGTACCAAGAAGACAGCAAGTGGAGGAATGAAGAAGGGAAGGGAAAGGAAGAGAGAGAGGAACCCCGAGGCACAAGAAAGCGAAGAGAATCTGGGAACTCGGAGAAAGCGCTCACATTTAGGTATCTCTTTAGAGCCGGCAAAATGCTTTTCACAAATATTTGCTTTTGATCTTCACGAGTCTGTGAAGTGAATACTAGCAGCATGATTATTCCCATTTTCAGATGAGGAGACAGAGGCTTAGAGAGGATCATAGATTTATAACGGGAAGGAATCTCTCAAGTCCCATTAATCCAACCCCTTCCAATTTGAAGCTCAGAGAACTGACATGGCCTGCTTCAGGTATAACAGCTAGTACGTGTGAGAGGCAAGATCGGGCCCCAGGCTTCCTGACTCCGAGCCCAACACTGAATCCATTGCTCCACTTGCTAAAGACTATTTTGGATTACTCACAATTTTTTTTAAACCCTTGTACTTTGGTGTATTGTCTCATAGGTGGAAGAGTGTTAAGGGTGGGCCATGGGGGTCAAGTGACTTGCCCAGGGTCACACAGCTGGGAAGTGGCTGAGGCCGGGTTTGAACCCAGGACCTCCTGTCTCTAGGCCCGACTCTCACTCCACTGAGCTACCCAGCTGCCCCTTTGGATTACTCACAATTTTGCCTGGTGCTAATCCTGCTGAGGTCCTGGAAGCAATGAGACAAATTTGGAGGATAAAACTGGAGCTCCCAATCCTGCTGTCAGAGAGGCTTACATTCTAAAAGGAAAACAAGGGGCTCCTGCGCCTTCTTCAATGACAGGAAGATGGGGAGGCGAACAGTTCACCCAGCCATCTCTCTTTGACCCATCTTTCCAACTTGGGATAATATGAAGATCTCTGGACTTGAGCAGGCGGGGAGTGGGCGGGCATCAGGATATATTGTCCTGTTAGAACTCAAGAGGGAAAGAGGGGAAAAAATGGCCCGGGCAGGTCCATGGTGGAGAGGCATTGCTCCTCATCCTGCAACGTGGCACATTGATATAAAATATGTCTGTGTGGGGCAGGATATTGAGTGAATTCAGTTGTAAGGACAAGGCCGGAGAGAGCTCGCTTCCTCCGGTAGACAGACCCTGGGACACTATAAAAATGCCAAAGCTAGAAGGAGCCAAGCAGGTTCGGATGGGGAAGAGCGGCTCCACGGCGTCACCACAAGCTGAAGGAGACATGAGGCCGCTTGTCCTTTGCCAGTTTCCTGTTTTAACTAATCATCCTTGCTAACTAGGACCCAAATCGAGTTGGTTTTCCACGGCTAGAAGAATACAAGGGCTCTCAGTGCTCTCTTAATGCTGAGACTCTGGGACAAAGCCCAGGTTGCTCTGCCCTGATTCCAAATTCCTGCCCATCTGTTGACATGATAGAACTTCTCTAAAATAAAGAAGTCGATGGCTAGCAACGCCTGGGGTCCTGCAGGGCAGATATTACCAAGAGGGAAAAGCCAGGATTTAAAATCAGACGGCCTGGGGGCTTCGATCCTAGTGCTGCTACCTGGATGACCTTTTGGCAAGCCGTTTTCTCACTTTGGACATCATTTTCTCATCAGTAAAATGAGGGCACTGGACTAGCTGGCCTCTAAAATCCCTTCCAGCTCTAGAACCGTGACCTTCTTTGTGACTTTGTACATGGGTCTTAAACTTTCTAGACCTCAGTTTCCTCATCTGCCAAAATGAGGGGGTAGGCCTAGAGGACCCTCCAGGCCTTCCCACTCTAGATCCTGTGGGTCTGATCCACCAAAACCTCATCCCTCTCCCTCTTGTAGCATCCTAGAGTAGCCTCTGTCACCCTGTGGCTGTGGCTTCTCAGGAGGGAGTCGTCTCACCGTCGTGCTCCCCCATCTCTGCCCTGCTGTTCTGTAGTTTTGTGTTCAGCCGTTTGGAAGGCAGAGGGACAAGGGCACCAAGTCGGCAGGGAGGCTGGACCGGACCGATCCAATAGCTTGGTCTCCCTGCCCTTATTTGTTGGGGCAGACCATGCCCGCCCCCCTGGCTCGCCCCATAGAGAAACTGACTTCAGTCACAGCTGCTCCTCAGTGGCTCTGGGAATGGGCTTCCCATTGACCCGGAGCCTGGGAGTCCATACGGAGCCAGAGCTAAAATCCACTTTTGCCTGGTGAAGGAGAGGCTCGTACCCACATCCTGGCGGCTCAGGAGCTGATGCCCACCTTCCTCCCACTAGCCCACGTTCCCATTTCCATAGTGATCTGACCTAGCCTTGGGATTCGCACATTCCTGCCTCCTCTAGGCAGGCTTTCCAAGACCGTGGCAGGGTTCCCAGGGCACAGGTTTCCATTTCTCTCCCGTGACTTTCTTGGCTCTGCATTAATAGTAAGACTGAAAAAAAACCTATTTGGCAGCCTTTCCCCAAAGGTCCAGCCTGGCCCCTCACCTCATTCTTTTTTTTTTTACCCGTAGAGGCACATGTTACTCCTTTTTAATAGAATAGAAGGTAGTTGAGGGCAGAAATTTCTTCATTTTTATCTTTTGAAGTCATGTTTTGCTTGTAGTAGATATTAGAGACCACTAGGTGCCCCGGTGGATAGAGTGCTGGACCTGGAGTCAGGAAGACCTGAGTTCAAATTCATCCTTAGATGCATACTAGCTATATGACTCTGGACGAATCACTTAAACTAACTCTGGCTATTTTAATTCTAATTTTTTAATGTTAATGTTAATGTTAATTTCCTCACCTGTCAAATGAGGATAATAATAGCCTCTTGGGAATTCTTGTAAGGCTAAAACGAGAAAATCTTTGAGACGTCCTTTAGAAATCTTCAAACATTGTGTGAATGTGATTATTGTTCCAGTAAACACTTCATAGAAATTTGTTTAGTAGAACTGAATGGAATGAAACAGGAACCATCCAAAATCTTGCCATTCGATAGACATCATCAGGCCCTCTTATTTGACTGAGATATAATAGGATTTTATTGGCCCGTTAGTAATGAGGAATAGGCTGAAATTCAGAGGAATATGAAGAGATTTGTGTGAACCAATGGCACTGAGTGAAGTGAACAGAATCAGGGGAAAATTTTATGAGACGAATATGAAAATAATGTGAGTAGAAACAAATCTGAAAGACTTTAGTGCTCTGTTCTAAGCAGTGACAATCATGATCAAAAATAATAATAATAATAATAATATTAATAATAATAATAATAATAATAACTGGTGATGGAAACAGTTCTCTTGGCAGAGAAATAATGGGAGAAGGGAACGTGCACTTATTAAGCACCTACTGCAACCCAGCACCATGCTAAGCACTTTGCAAATAACCATTTCCCTTGATTCTAGCTGATGAAGTCAGGCAGGGGTTCTGGGTCACTTTCTGACTCGTGGATCCCTGTGGCAATCTGATGAACCCTTGGACTCCTTTTCAGAAGAATGTTTCTATGTGAATAAAAGAAAAATGCACATGATTTCAAAGGAAACCAATTATAGTGGAATGTAGATATCTGTTTTTTTTTTCTTTGTGAATTAAAAAAGTGCACAGATTCCAAAGTAGGGATCCTGAGCTAAAGGTATTGAGTCAATATATTCTTTTTTAAAAAAACTGTTATCTTCCTTCTTAGAATCAATTCTGTATGTTGGGTCTAAGGCAGAAGAGTGGTAAGGGCTAGGCAATGGGGGTTAGGTGACTTGCCTAGAGTCATACAACTAGGAAATGTCTGAGGCAAGATCTGAACCCGGGACCTTCTGCCTCTGGGCTTGGCTCTCTATCCACTGAGCCACCTAGGTAGCTGCCTCCATAAGTGTATTCTTGGGCTTGATGAATGTGTTACTTTATTTTGCTTGAATGAGTGAGTGTGAGTGTGAGTCTAAGTGTGAGTGTGTGTGTGTGTGTGTGTGTGTGTGTGTGTGTGTGTGTAAGATATCTAGCTTTCAAAACCATGAACTTCTTAAATAAGATGGAGAATGATTTGGCGTCTCTCCACGAAACTTGCAAGAATGAAAGCTATAATGGGCTCATTCCGTTTTTTGACAGGAATTCCAGTCTAGCAGATCAAAAAATTACCTGAATTTCAGCAAAGGATTTGATAAAACTTCTTGTCATTTACTTGTGAAGGAGATGGAGAAGTGCAGCCTGGCTGATACTAGTTAAATGGATTCCAAATTGATTCAATGGCCACCTCTATAGAGAGGCAATGGCTTAGGAAATGCAGATGTTGAGAGAAGAGTTTGTAAGGAGAAACACTGGGGTCAAAAGATCAGAGATTTCTAACTGAAGTCTTTGGGGCTACCTAGTCCAACTCATCAGAAAGATGAGGAACCCGAGTTAGCTGTACAGGGCCAAATAGTTAGTAAACAGAAGAGAAAGAGTGAACGTAGGTCTTCCTGGCTCCAAGTCCAATATGCTTCCCCAAAATGCCACCCTGCCTCTAATTAAAGGATTGGATTTCTGATGTGGAATACATTTAATTTGCTTCTGTTTATGTTAGAACATAGTAAGAATGTGTTAAAAGGCAATTAAAGACAGTCAAATACATAGTATAGCCATTAAATGTCTTGCCTGGAGCACCCAAAGATTTAGCCTGCATGGCAGAAATGCAATGGTCAGGAGCAGCTGGGTAGCTCAGTGGATGGAGAGTCAGGCCTAGAGATGAGAGGTCCTGGGTTCAAATTCCACCTCAGACACTTCCCAGCTGTGTGACCCTGGGCAAGTCACTTGACCCCCATGGCCCACCCTTACCACTCTTCCACCAAGGAGCCAATACACAGAAGTTGAGGGTTAAAAAAAAAAAAGGAAGAAATGCAATGGTCAAACAGCAGTGAGTCACAAAGGAAAAAGAAAAAAGACAAAGGGAAAAACAAAAATGGAGGAGAAAAAGAAGTCTACCAGAAGCAGAAAAAGATGGCTTCTATTTCTGTCTCAGATGGATGTGGACCCAAAGTGGCTGGAGGAACACATCTATGTTGCCCAGATCGTGAAGAATGAAACATCCCTTGAAAGAATGGAGGATGGGCAGGAAGTTGGAAATCATGAAGAAAAGGGATTTCAAGAGGCAGTAAGAGATTCTGAGCAGTGTGAAGCAGTTAGAAGGCACAAGAATACACCAACTTCTGGAGAAGTCTCTCCCAGCATTTCCATTGCAGAAAGGTACACACCTTGGCAACCATTATCTCTTCATCTACTGCCAGCTGTGGGAGAACTTTGAAGGTTCGTGCTGGTGCATAGGAAGTATTCAGTAAGAATTTGTCAAATTAAATTGAATTATTGAGTGCCATATGTGAAGAATACCCAATTCTCACTGACCAGATGTTATTTCCCAGAAGTTCAATTTGATTCAATTAAATCCAATTCAAGGAAGATTTATTATGTACCTACTGTGTGCCAAGTTTCAGGTTTTCAGTCTTTTCAGTCATGTCTGACTCTTCCTGATCCCATTTGGGGTTTTCTTAGCAAAGATACTGGAGTGGATTGTCATTTCCTTCTCCAGCTCATTTTACAGATGAGGAAACTGAGGCAACAAGGTGAAGTGACTTGCTCAAGATCACACAACTGATGAGTGTCTGAAACCAGATTTAAACTTATGAAAATGAATCTTGCTGACTCCAGGTCCAGCCCTCTATCCACTGCACCATCTATGTGCCTGTGTATGCCAGATATTGGGGGTACAAAGCCCCCCCAAAAATCCATCCCAGGTCTCAAGAAACTTACATTCTGTTGTCCCCTCTTGAGCCTTCTCTTCTTGAGTTTAAATATCCTTTCTCTTTCGACTAATTTCTGTGACACGATCCTAAAGTCGCTTACTATCACCTTCCTCTGGAAACTCACTAACTTTTCAATGTCTCTTCTACTGTGTGGCATATTGTGTGGACTGACCAGGGAATAGTACGGAAAGATTCTCCCTCTTTGGATGCCGAGTGCAACAGGGAGATGGCCAATGGGAGCCCTGTACTCGGGTCATTCACAACATGCTCCTTCCCCTGACAGAAGTGGGAAGGAGCACGGAATGGAAGGTCCTATTCTCGATTTCAGGGTGTGCAGGTCACAGCTTTCCCATCCACCTATTTTGGGGGGAAGTAAAGTGCTGTTAGTACTAAATATGTATAAAATATATATAAAATATATAAAATAAAATATAAAGTAAAGTGTTGTTAATACTAGATATAAATAATATATATATATATATATAATATAAAATAAAATATAAAAGCCCCCAAGCAGTCATATGGCATAATCTCCTGTCCCCATCCGGAGGCTCAGCTCATGGACTCATGGTCTTGAAGTTTCCCCCTCTGTCCTATACATTCCCTCCCACTCTGAGGTGGAAGAGGACTGGGGATGGCTCTGATTTAGTGAGCCTCTAAAGCAGGGGTCGGCAACCTTTTTGGCCGCGAGAGCCATAAACGCCACATTTTTTAAAATGTAATTTCGTGAGAGCCGCCCAGTGCTCACAGTGCCGCTCCTGTAACAGCACCTGAAAAAAAATGGACTTTATGGCTCCTGCAGAAAGAGCCATATCTGGCCCTCAAAAGAGCCAGACGTTGTCAACCCCTGCTCTAAAAGTCAAAAGAAGAAGCTACAAGCAGTTCAAGAATTTACCTTCCTGGAAAAAAATAAACAAACAAACAAAAAAAGCAGGTGCTGGGAACTATGTCATGGGCAGTTTCAGGACCTTTCCTCCTCTTTGTAGATAGGAAACAATAATGGCGATAATCATTTCTAAAAGTCCCACTCAGGGCCAGGCACATGCTGGGTGCTGGGGATAGGAAGATAGAAATGAAATAAACCCTGCCCCCAATGAGCTTCCATTCTATGAAGGAATAATATGTACCCAGATAAAAAGTGATTTCTAGTGGGGAAATACCCACAAGATAGCCTGAGATCCCATGGCATCCTGTGGCTTACTATACAAGCAGGCTAAACCATTTTTTTTCTGATTTTTTAAATAGATAACATATTCAAAATATAAGAGAATATTTATAAAATACTTAAGACAGCACCCGGCTCAAAGTAGGCACTTCATATACTCTGGTTGCCTTCTTCCCTATAACTATGCTTTTTTAAGGGTTTGAAATGCCGAAAAGTTGTTCTATCCTAGAAGCAACAGGGAAGCATTGAAATTCTCAAGTCGGGTCTGACAAGGTCCATATTGCTCTTTAGAAAGATTATTTGGCCAACTGGGTATGCTGGATTGGAGGTGGGTAAGACTGGAAGCAATGAGACCCAGGAAGGAGATGAATGCAATAGCCCAATTGAGAAGATGAGCACTTGGACTGGAGTTCTAGACATGTGACCAGAGCTAAGGGGACAGAGGCAAAAGTGGCGGAAAAGCTAGAAGCCACAGAATTCACCAACTATTTGGATATGGGCGATGAGGGAGAGGGAAGAGTCAAGGGTGATTCAAAGTTGCAGTTGAAGGATGTTGACTAGAAGGATGGCAGTGCCCACCCAGAACTGGGGAGCTAGGAAGAGTTGTTGGGTGGTGGGAGGGAAAGACTCATATTTTTTAAATTTATTTTTATTTTATTGATTAATTATAAAAAATTTTACATGATTCACATTCTTTCCCTGCCCTCCTCCTTCCCCCCTCCCATAGCCAAAGAGCAATTTCACTGGGTTTTACATGTGTTATTGATCAAGACCTATTTCCATATTATTGATATTCGCACCAGGGCTTAGAGTCTACATCCCCAATAATATCCCCATCAACCCATGTGTTCAAGCGGTTATTTTTTTTTTCTGTGTTTCCACTCCTGCAGTTCTTCCTCTGAATGTGGGTAGCGTCTTTTCCATAAATCCCTCAGAATTGTCCTGGGTCATTGCATTGCTGCCAGTAGAGAAGTCCATTACATTTGATTTGCCACAGTATATCCATCCCTGTGTTCAACGCTCTCCTGGTTCTGCTCCTTTCACTCTGCATCAGTCCCTGGAGGTCATTCCAGTTTACATGGAATTCCTCCAGTTCATTATTCCTTTGAGCACAATAGTATTCCATCACCATCAGATACCACAGTGTGTTCAGCCATCCCCCAATTGAAGGGCATCCCTTCATGGGAAAGGCTCATCTTAGACATGTTGAATCTAAAATGGTTCAATAAAGATACAGATGGCATTGATATCAAATGTGCAGACAATGCCAATACTTGGTGGGGCAGAGAAGGATCTACCAGGCTACTGAATGGTTAGAATGTTGGGTCAAATGGAAAGTCTTACATGTGGGGACATGATGGGGAATGGGGGATACTGTTGATTTTAAGCATTTTTTAATTATGAATTTTAAAATCAATAACAAACACAAGCATTTCTGTATATGGAAGACAGGAAAAGATGTTTGCATTTAAAAACATGAATTGGCCATGTGTATAGCTTGCTTATTTTTAAGTACACAGAAATCTTAAGTAGCTGTAGCCAAATGGTTCTTCACAGTACTTTTACAAGAAGAAAAGGTCTACAAGAGCTTTGCAGAGCATTAACAGTTCTCTAGTCAACTAGACACCATTTGGAGAACATCAGGATGAACTATTTGCCTCTTCTTCCCTCCAGGGAGCTTCTGAAACTCATAGACACCCCCATGGATGTTTATTGAGACAGCCCCAAAGGCATCCCGAGTCCAAGGCTGGCTTGTGGGATGCCAAGCACATCTGCTCCTATTCTTCTGAATGCAGCGCTGACTATTCCCAGGCTGGGTTGGCATGCAGTCTCTCACCTTCCAGTGGCTCATAGCTAATTTGGGCAGTAAACAGGATGGCGATGGCTGCAGTAACACAATTTCATAATAATTCACCGAGGGGTCATAGCCAATTAGCCAAATGAGTCAGAAACACATTCTTTGTGTGTCATCCGCTGGTGCCATCCAGCTCCGCTCAGTGATGTCATTAATCCAAGGCTGGAACCCGGAGCGTTGATTACTCTTTCTAGTTCGCACCAGCTCAGTGCTCCATTTTCAACTGAATCCTGCCATGCTTCACCAGAGGAACTGGAAGGGATTTCAGTGCCCGAAACACAACAGGCCAAAGAGAGAAGCCAGAGCTGCCAGTTGGCAGTCAATCAGAGGATGGCTCAGTTCTCTCCTGCTGGAATGGGAATGGAGTTTTGCAAGTCGAAGCCAGACAGCTGTTGAGGGACCAAACACCTGGGAACTCTTGGTGGACTTGGACATGGAACTGACATGAGTGGGCAGGTTTTTTCACTACCAGATGGTTACTTCTGGGGCTACTCTGGTGTAGGAAAGCACTGACACCTTGTGGGCAACTGGGTGAGAAACATATTCCCTGTGACCCTAGGAGTGGGCGTGAATAGTGTCAAAATCAATGGGGTCTAATAGCAGAGTTCTCACCAAGTAGCATTGCTTCTAGCACTCAATAGAACAGGCACCCGTGATTTTGTGGCTGTGGATCTTCTCTCCAAGAAGCAACTCCCATGGACTTTAGCAGACTGTCTTTAAGAGTGAGAGTGGCTATGGCTGAAAATTCAGTCTTCCCATAGCCAACCTGAAGATGGGCTCTCTGGCCTTGGATGAGCCACTCTTCCAACACCAGTAACTGATTGACTCAAACACCAGGCGGGATACCCAATGCCTTCCAGTTTGGTAGGACTAGTCAGAATTTGCCCTCAACTCTATCACCAATGAAACATTAGGAGAAGACTTCAGTGAAAGATTTTAATGTAAAAATTAAAAGGTAAAGACAGTTTTATATAACTGAAATTAACTAACTAAATTTGCATTTAATTAAATTCATTTTAGGCTTTGGCTCTTCTACCCATCTCACATCCAGTAGGTTGCCAAGCCCATCTTTACTATGTGCTAACTATGTCATCGCGAGTGTTTTGATGAAGTTCTCTGGACCTTGGATTTCTCATCTCTAAATGAGAGAATTAGATTAAGTGGCCAGTTCCTATGCATACAGTTCTAACTCCAAGATATCACCTACATTCATCCCCTTTTCTCTATCCCCATTCCCACCATCCTTGTTATCACATGTCTAGACTATTGAGGTTCCTACCTCTATTCTCTCCTTTTCCTAATCCATCTTTCATGTTGCTACCTAAAATCATCTTCCTTATTTTAGAGTTATAGTTAGGTCACTTCTCGATTCCAAAATGGGTGAGGAGATGGAAAGAGAGGTGATGGATAAATGATTGACAGATGAATAAATAGATGATAAATGGATGGATGGATGGATGGATGGATGGGTAAAGAATTAGATGATGGATAGATAAATGGATAGAAAGATAGATAAATAGATAGATAGATAGATAGATAGATAGATAGATAGATAGATGGATGGATAGATAGATAGAACACTTAATATGCACTTACCATGTCTGGCATTGTACTAAGTGCTGCATGTACCAATAAAGACAAAGAAAGACATTCTCTTCCCCCTCTAGGGGCTTATAGATTAATAGGGGAAGAGAACATGAAAGAGAGCTGGAAAAGAAAGGAGGAGAGGAGTCGAGGAGAGATACCTTCATGGGTCTAAAAAGTCAGGAGTGGAAGCAGAAGGGAAGAGAAGTGATTTTACATCGCATGAGTCCTTTTTAATAAAGTGGGGTGCCAAGAAAGAACTGAACAACCAGAGGAGAGACCACAGGGAAGGAGTCATCTGCAGGTTGAAAAAGTAATTGGCACAGAGGTAGAAACGTCTTGTGAATCAAGAGTAAAGCTGAATTAAATTCAAATATATTCATGCCTTCTACAGGTTGGCATCACCATCTCTTTTCATCCTTATCTCATTCATGTTATTCTCCTCCTCCCTTGAAGTGCATTCAACACTCTAACCAGACTAGACTATTCTCTGCCTCCCAGACATGACTCATCACTTTCTCACTTCCTTCTCTTTGATATGTTCCCTATGCCGAGATTGTCACCTTTCATCAATTTTGTCTGTTGAATTACTATCTACCCTTTAATGTTTGACTCAGATATCACCTCCTCAGTGAAGATTACCCCAATCCTATAAGTCAATAATGGGGGGCAGCTGGGTAGTTCAGTGGATGGAGAGCCAGGCCTAGAGACGGGAGGTCCTGGGTTCAAATCTGACCTCAGACACTTCCCAGCTGTGTGACCCTGGGCAAGTCACTTGACCCCCATTGCCCACCCTTACCACTCTTCTGCCTTGGAGCCAATACATAGCATTGACTCCAAGACGGAAGGTGAGGGTTTAAAAAAAAAGTCAATAACAACCTTTTCCTTTATTGACTTCACACAGAGGTCAACAGAGTCTAATAGATTCTCTAGTATATTTGGGTAATTTTTTACTCTAGTTATTACTGTATGTGTCACATCCTCTAAGGAGACTACAAGCTCTATAATGGCAAAGACCATATACTTTTCCAAGATTTGGATCTCCCATAGCTCTTGGTGATCTTGGTAGAGTGCCTAGCACTATGCTTTGAACTACACAGTCATCTAATCCAGGTTGACCAAATTGAATCAACATTTTCCCACGTCCCACTAAAGAGAATTCAAAGTAGCAATTTCCTCCGATAAACTGACAAATAATAAATAGTTCATAGTTAGATAATGGCGATGCCAACCAGAGAGCTGGTTTTGCATGATAACAATAAAAACATTTATTGCACAATACTTAGGGAGAAGGGAAGTGCAGACCTATGATTTCATTGGACTTTCATTTTATTCCCCATTCTAGTAAGGAAACTACCTCATTAATATAGATCTGTACCTGAGCTACAATTTTTCATCTCATTTCCTCGGGCACTGAGGACTGAAGCCAAAATGTGTCAGAGGCTGTATTTGAGCCCGGGCCTTCTTGACCAAGCCAGCTCACTAACCACTCCCCCATCCTGCCTGTTTATAGTCCTTCAAGATTCACAAAGCATTCACTTCATAGATTCCATGGAGGGGACTGAAGAAAAACATCTGTACAGGGTAAGGAATTATGGAATGGGATCAGTGAAAAAAAAATCTTTCATCTTCATATCCCCAAATGAACACCCTCTTTATTTCCTTTACTGTGATGGTTCCCAACACTTTCTGCTACGAGGGCCCCTTCTGAAAGTCAAAAAAAAAATGCTGGCACCCCCATATGGCAATAGTATTTGTTGATTGAGAAAATGTGCGATGATAAAAAGCTCCTGTAAACTCAATGCCATCTTTAGTTCAACTGGCATTTTATTCATCTCAATCTTTCTACGCCTTAGGAAAGTTAATATGCTACCTACATATTCTAGGTGGGCTTTGCATCTCTTTAGGTTCTTTATATTGGGCCAGTTTATGGGCTCTGTGGTTGCTGTGCAGCTTTCTTGGAAAGGAGGTCCCGAAGTCTAGATCTGCCTCCATCTCAGTTTGAGTTTCTACACACCAAATATAAAGAATCCCCTTTCACAAACCTCTGCTCTGCGGGGCCCCCTTTAGGGATGCTTAGCTCATATGGGTTCTGCTCTAGTGATTTCCAGTGTTCACCTCCCCTTCAGGTTTTTCCTACTAGGAAAGGGCTGAATGTGGAGTGTATACTAAATGGATCACTCCTTTGCTCCAGCTTCTAGCCGGCACTATTTTATGTAATGAAAAAGCCAGACATAAGGAATGAGAGTCCTCACGGATATGTGTCAAATGGCTCCTTTTTTCCACGGAGATGGCTCTCTGACCACCGTCCCTCATAGAATAGTCAGCAGGAGAAATAGGTTTTCTTTTTGTATGTGAAGAAATATGTGAATCTTCAAATTCCACAGAAATGGGAGTTAACAATAACACCAATGATGATAATAACAACAATAATAATAATATCATCTTCTTACAAAGCTAATTCTCTACTTGGCGTCTCGGTATTATTCTAAGAACTACTATTTTGCAACATAATGGAAGAAATTGTTGCTATGAACTGTTCTTAGTAGAAAATGGGAAAATGTCAGTTCACTCCAACAACATGTATTGAATGCCTACAGGGTGCACATTACAGACGAAGAATTGCACAGGAGAAGCTGAATAAAAGATGTCATTAGAGAAAAGGATGACAGAAGAGATAGCTAGATGGATAGATAAGACAAATAGCTAGAGAGACAACAGACAGAACACTTATTAAGTACTTACTATGTGCCAGCTAATGTGCAATGTTCTGGAGATACAAACACAAGCAAGCAAGAAACTCCCTGATCTCAAAGAACTTTGACTCTAGTGGGGAAGCTAAAGCCTTAGAGAGAATTGGAAGAAGGAGAACTGGCATATGCACAATAGGCGTTATGTGACTCTGGCCAAGAAATGGTGTGGAGACCTGATTCTAGGCAAGATAAGGTGAAAGTTCACCAGGCATCTTGGGAGTTCATGAATGGAGTCCAGTTGGGAAGGGAAGGGAAGAAGAAGGAAGAGGAAAAGGAAGGGAGGGGGAAGAAAGGGAGGGAAGGAGGCAAAAACGATGACCTAAGTGCAATAAGTATGGTAAAGAATGGCTGAGGAGGGACAAGGCAAAACAAAAAAAGTTAGCCTAATCACAAACCAAAAAGAAAGAGATAAAGGATAGCTGGGCGATATGAGCCACCAGAGTCACATAACAACAAGAGATCTGAAGGAAGTCTCCAAAGATATTGTTGAGGTCCTTAAGAAAGATGTAGGACAAGACATAGACAAATCCCAGAGGCTGGGCAGGCATGGATGAGCTACAATCTGCATCACTGGAAGGATGGACTACCTTCAATATGGTGACAAGCTGTCAAATCACTAAAATAATCATGAGAACCAAGCATTATCAAGAGAACTAAAAGAGGATCCATGAGAGGAAAAGAGTCACATAGAATAGGAAGGCATGGATGGGTTAGAATCCATCCTGTTGAAGAGGAGTGCCTACATCAAGGGACCTTGAATCCATTCTCCCACTGTCAAATTGAAATTCCAATATGTCTATATTTTAGACTAATAAAGACAATACATTTAAGTATGTGTATATGTGTATATGATCACATGTATGTATGCATTATGTATATATGTATTTATGCATAGCCTAGACTTCTGATTTCATTGGTTTCAGGAATTCCTAGATGAGGAACCTCCCTCTACCAATGGAGATTGCCACTTTCTCTGCAAATTTTCAGTTTTGAGAGTTTCCTGAGAATATTGGGAAATTCAGTAATTTCCCCGAGTCATTCAATTGGTATGTGTCAAAGGCAGCACTTAACCCAAGTCTTATGTGTGCCTTTGGCTATCTTAGTGT
Organism: Gracilinanus agilis; assembly: GCF_016433145.1. Classification (NCBI taxonomy): domain Eukaryota; kingdom Metazoa; phylum Chordata; class Mammalia; order Didelphimorphia; family Didelphidae; genus Gracilinanus; species Gracilinanus agilis. Next base: position 23,710,225 of record NC_058134.1, on the reverse strand, counting down.
GAAATATACCACACTACATCTTTATTGGGTTTATACACATGATATAGTATGAGAAAGACAGAGAGACAGATAGTATAGATCAGTGATTCCCAAAGTGGGTGCTACCGCTCCCTGGTGGGTGCTGCAGCGATCCAGTAGGCGGTGATGGCCACAGGTGTATTTATCTTTCCTATTAATTGCTATTACAATTTTTTTAATTTAATTTTGGTTTTACATAGTCTTGAATTTAAAAAAATTTAAAAATTTAAAAAAATTTAAAAATTAATTCCCAGGGGGCTAAGTAATATTTTTTCTGGAAAGGGGATGGTAGGCCAAAAAAGTTTGAGAACCACTGGTAGAGCATAATTCAGTTGAGAATACACATACACATACATAATTCAAAATTTAAATAAAATTACTTGAATTAAAAAAACAATGTGACACTTAACTCGATTGTTTTTATGATTAAATTTGCTAAAACTTCAGATTTAGCTTACATGCATAATTCATAAGATAAATATCAAGTTTTATCCCTTGATGTCAGAGATGAGAGAGTTCCTTGAGATTAAGTACTTGCCTAAGGTTGCACACATCACCTCAGAGATGGAATTTGAATCTAGGTTTTCCTGAATTAAAGAAGCCCAATATGCAATCTTTTTGAGATATCAAACTCATGCAAAGTCTATCAAACTCTAAAGTTGGACAGAACCAGTTTAAAATGTAACTGGGAAATAGCTGATGAAATAAATAAAAATATAATATAGATGTTAATTTGTGTTTTTCTAAGCTAATAAATGACCCATAGAGATCCATTTCTATCTGAATTGGAAACCACTACTATATATATATATATATATATATATATATATATATATACACACACACACTTCATTTATATAGATATGTTGATAAAGCATGGTGTCATGGATAGTATTGTGGGCTAAAAGTCAGGCAATTCCCTAGCACTCATCTGCAGTCATGATTTCATACATAGGTTTTTAATTATGTATGTATACATACATTTATTTAGATATACTTGTATCTATATACATATGTGTACATCTATGATACATATCACAAGTGATAAAACTTAAAATTTAGCTTATATTCCCAAAGACTCTTACTCTGATGACATTGTTAATTTTTAGAGAATCCCTGTGATTTGGGGGCTGGAAGGTAAAGGTGTAAGAAAACAGATCACTGCTCCTATTCTATACATTGGGCAATGAGGCATGAGGAGGCTAAGAGAACCATGCAAGAAACAGACAGTGAAATTAATGATAAAGAATTCAGAACCATGTGGTTGTTTCAAAAGATGCAAGGAAAGCCTTTGCCAAAATACAACATTCATTTATGCTCAGAATTAAATATCTACAAGATTTAGGCATAGACAATACGCCATAGTGGAATCTTTCTTTAAAAAATATGATTAACAAGACTATGTAAAACCAAAATCAAGCATTATATGCAATGGAGGGGAAATGAGTTATTTTGCTCATAAATACATGTGTAAAGCAAGGATGTCCCCTTTCCCAAGTGTTATTTGATAAATTTCTGGAACTGCTAGAAAGAGCAATTAAATAAGAAGAAAAAAATAAAAGCATAAGGATGGGCAAGAAAGAGACAAAATTATCCCTATTATCTGCTGACAAGATGGTTTACTTTGAAAATTCAATGAAATTGGCAAAAAAAAAAAAACAACCTAATCAAAACTATTAATAGCTTCAGCAAATTGCAGGCTAAAACTGATAAAAGTAGCATTTTTGTGTAATAAAAATACAATTCAAGAGATCATGGTTCAAAGGATGTCTCATTCAAGGTAACTATAAAATACACAATGGTTGGGCGTCCACCTAAGAAAACCCATTCAATATTTGTACAGATTTAATTACAGAGAGTACAAATAGTTTAAATAGCTAGAGTAATATTAAGTGCTCATGCCTAGGTCATGCCAGTATAATAAAATGTCAAAACTATCAAAGTTAACTTACAAGGTTAGTGCAATTCCAATGAAACTGTCAAAGGGATACTTTACAGAATTATACAAAATAATAATAAAATTCATTTGGAAGAAGAAAAGATCTTAAATTTCCAGAGAAATAGTGGGTCAAAAAAGGGTAAGAATGAAAGGGAAATAGCATTTCTATACCTTTCACTACATTATGAAGCTGCAACCATTAAAACCACTTGGGACTGATTTTTAAAAATAGAAAAGGAGATTATCATCATCATAGTTCATATAGCACCTACTATGTATCGGAACTGTGCTAAGCATGATACAATTATTATTTATTTGATGTCCTCAAAACAATCCTGGGAATTAAGTGTTATTATTTTCTCCATTTTATAGATGAGGAAACAAAGGCACATAAAATTAAAAGACTTGCCCAGGGTCACTCAGCTAGTAAGTGTCTGAGGTCAGATTTGACCTCAGGTTTTCCTGAGTCCAGGTTTGGTACTCTATCCATTGAACTACCTAACTTTGTAAATTAATGAAATATACTAGAAAAGGAAGAATTCAAAATAATTGAACTCAAAAACTCAGTGTTTGGTCAGCTAGAAAATCTAAATTGCTAGGAAAATTTGATAAAATCTGGGGGTAAAGCTGTTGGGCATAAACCAGGCTTAGGCCAGCATCTTATATATATTCTGCAATAAAATCAAAAGGGATACGTGCTCTGAATATTACAGATAATACCATTAAAAATTAGAAAAGAAGTAGATCACATCTTTCCCAGCTATAGGTAAGGAATACTTTCTTAAGAAAATAAGGGATCCAGGTAAATATGACAGTTAAAACAATAATTTGATTATATGAAATTGAAAATTCTTTATACAAACAAAATAAATGAATAAGAAGGGAAGTGGTTCACTATAAAAAATTTACCTCAAACGTCTGATAAGGGCTTGATATTGAAGATATATAAACAACTCGCAAATATATATATATATATATATGTATGTATGTATGTGTGTGTCTATACATATATATGTTATTGTCCCAAGAGATAAAATGAAGGAAACAAACACTCTCAAAAGAATTGCAAATTGTTAATAACCATATAAAAAATTTAAAAATACAATTATAATAGGAGAAAACAAATCAAAACAATCCTAAAGTTTTACCTAATGTCCAGAAAATTGACAGAGATGGTGATAGTCAGTACTGGAGGGCTTGTGGGAAAACAGGCATACTAATTAATTTTTGACCCAGAAATTGGCTTCTAGGCATACACCCCAAAGAAGTCACTGACCAAAAAGAAAGTCAACAAGTATTAATAGCAGTACTTTTTATGGTAGCACTCAAGAAGTGGAAACAAAGTAGATGCTCTTCCATAGATAGGGCAATGGCTAAACACATTGTGGCACATAAATATAACAGAATATTATTATGCTGTAAAAAGAAGATGAACAGGATGAATACATTGAGGTAGGGCAAGACTTATATGAATTCGGGCAAAGTCATGTCAGCAAAGCCAAGAAAGTAACACCTAAAATGACTAACAATTTAAGTGGAAAACAGAATACACGGCAAGTTGAAGAATTAGAATGCCCAACTTGGGCCCCCAAGGAGAGTCATGTGAAGATACATCCCCTTCCCCTCTCTTTTCAGAATTGGGTTTCACAGGTATAAAAATATTGCATAAACTTCAGAATTTGTTGATATGTTGGTTTGTTTTGCTATTTTTTTCTCTCTTTAAAAAAAAAAAGAAAATTTGGAAACCCATAGCACATGCCTTGCACTCTAGGGGTGATCAATAAATGTCTGGTGGTGATGATAAGAGTCCTATTTCCTCTGGCACACGGCTCCTTCCATTATTATCCTGTCTTCCTAAAAGAAGAGATAATTTGTCTCACTCTTTCATTAGCTCCATTTCTGCATGATGAAATGTAGATAGATAGAGATATACAAAATAATCTCATTTAAGTCACTTGGCTGGCTTTATGGAAAAAAATCTTTATAAGTCTTCTCTTTTCTTTTTGAATAAACGCTAAATACATTAGTAGCCTTGAAATGCACGCCTTCATGCTTTGCTAACTTTATTCTAGAAAAGTACTGTGTTACAAAATTATGCTCCTATGCCACTTGAAGGAAGAAATATAGCCAATTTGATGGAAAAGAGTAAACCGGTCCATTACCCAAGAGTAGTCCATATGGATTTCATAATTGATAAGGGCAACCCTTATATATTCATGCATACATACTAAATACATACATGTATATAAATATGAGGGACACAAGGCAAATTGGATGCAGGTCCTCATAAGAGCCAGAAATAATTAGAGTCAAGTCTTGCTTGGCTATGTGATTCCTGCTAAGGCACTTCATCTGCATCCCCAAGCAGCTCTATCAACTAGTCAATAAGTATTCATTAACTATTGGGTACTGTGCACCAATAAAAACACCTGCTGCCTGCAAGGAGCTTAAATACTATTGGTAGAGATAGAGAGATAGAAATAGAGATAGAGACATGGGGAAGCATATATCTATGTACAGAATTAATATAAAGGTAATAAATACAAATAAATGTCTATTATTTAGGGCAAAAAGGGACTGACTAGATGTTGAGGAGATCAGGAAAGTCTTGAGCTGGGACTTGAAGGAAGTGAGGGATTCCATGAGGGAGAGATGAAGAAGTAGCGTGTTCCAGCTATGGGGAATGATTACAGCAAAGACCCAGAGCCTGGAAATGAGGTGCAATATGTGAGGAACAGAGAAGAAGTCAATTTGGTGTTCAGTGTGATAATTAGATTAAATCTACACTGCCCATTTTTAAATTTAATCACCAAAGGTGAGAACATATCTAATTCTGGGAGATCAATAACCCACGTGTGCTGGAGTGAGGGATGAATCAGAATCCACTGACTGCCCCCTAGGAGGTCTATGAGAATCATCTATTGTGACTGGACATGCAAACTAGGAGGGAGGCACAGGAAGTGACGCATAAGTGTGACCCCTTGAAAGGAGAAGGTCCTCAGACCTTGGGGTCTTCGGTGGAAGAGGGTCTCTGGTGAAGGACCTTTTCTAGCTCATGGAGGAGTGTTGGAATGCTGAGACCCTGGTGAGACTGCTTTAAATATCTTCTTTGAACTGTCAGGTGGGTAAATTAGGCTGACTCTCTCTCTTCCCTTGGCATTTCTGGAGGCTCTACCCTCAGGGCAGCCTCTCTTGCCTCTCTAATTGTAAAAGGCCTTGTGGCTAGAAGCCTTGTTTAATTAACCTCTGTGCCCCTTTGCTGGGGCCTCTAAATTCTTACCTGGTCTGGGCCAGAGTTTCTCTCTCTCAATTTCCCTACCTTCAACCTTCCTAATTGTAAATAAATTTCCATAAAAGTCAATTTTGAATTGAGATTATTCTTAATTGAGGATTGATAATAGTTCAATCTTCTGGCAACCATCTTTTAATATATTGAACCCCAAAAAAATCTTTTCCCCCCCTTACATCGAGAAGAGAAAAAATGTGGAATAGAGCTGGAAAGAGATGAAGGCTAAGTTCTAAAGTTCTTTAAAAGACCAACAGAGGGGTTTCTATTTATCCTAGAGACAACTGAAGTATCTAAAACAGAGCTGACTATCTTTGGGTTGGAGAGAGTTTCCCATAGCATAGAATTCCAACAGTAATGAAATCATAATTTCAGACAAAAAATTAAAAAACAAACAAAACAAGAAATTATGAGGATAATCTTTTTCTCCCTTTTTCACCTTTATCATCTTTCTCCTCTAGCCATATTGTCTGACCCCCTCAAATCCCCTTTATAGTTCTCCTATAACTCTGAGCTATGGAAAGGGAGGAACATTTACAAGGAGAGAAAATAAATCTTCCAGGTCCCCAGCCCTGTCCTGTTGGTCTTCCCCATAAATCATGACCATCTGCAAAGCATTTTAAGTCTCTAAGAGGAAAGACTTCATGCAAATTCCAGGCACTACCCTGGTAACAATAGACATACAAAGCATACTTTTGGTTTCTTTGTTTAAAGCCCTCAATACCCTACAAGGAAAAGTGGTGCTTGGAACTATAAACAATCACCCTGAGGAAAAAGCAGAATGAAGACTCAAACATTATAATATAGAGGTTATATGAAACATGTGAGCACAATTTTATTTCACTAAGCCTCAGTTTCCTCATCTATGAAATGGGGATCATAATACCAGCATTACTTACTTTTTAGTGCTGTGGTAAAGGAAGTACTTTGTAAATAATATTGCATTAAATAAATCTGAGTAAATGTCCCTTTTATTATTATGTTCAACTCTGTTCTCTTTTTAATGCAGGTGGACTCTAGGAGACATGGGAGAGACAACTGCCTACTCCAATCCTCACACTTAAAAATCTTCCTTTACACCCAGGCCGCCTTTAATACCAGAATGGAAAGGAGTCAGTTAAAAGTAGCAAGATTCACCTCTTAGAAATAACCAACAAATGGTTCAAAGCAAAGGGAGAATATATAATTGAGGATTTAGTACAGGTCCTCAGGGTTAAACTCCACTTCTGAAATAATGGGTGGATGGAACCAGCTGATTTGATGGATGGATGGACAGATGGATGAATGGAGAGATAGACGGATGGACAGATGGATGGATGAATGGATGGATGGATGGATGGATAGACAGGTGGATGGATGGATGGATGGATGGATGGATGGATGGATGGATGGATGGATAGACAGATGAATGGACAGACAGACAGACAGACGGATGGGTGGATGGATGGATGGATGGATGGATGGATGGATGGACAGGTGGATGGATGGATGCATGGATGCATGGATGCATGGATGGACAGATGGATGGATGAATTAAAAGGTATTTATTAAATGTTTACTATATGCCAGTGCTGGAAAGATAAAAGGAGAGGCCATCCCTTCCAACAAAGAACTTATATTCTAATAGATGTAAGATCATGATGACAATGCTGATGACAAGAATAGCAATAAAGTCTTTGACACTGAAATAATGACCTTTTTTTAACTATTTCCTCCTCTTCCCCAGACAGAAACATCATAGGATTTAGTGCTGGGCAGGAACTTTAGAGATGCTTTAATCCAACACCCCTCATTTTAGAGCAGAAGAAGCTGAACCCAGAGAAGTTGGATAATATGCTCTTAGGTCACATCTGTGGCAGCAGTCAGGATCCAAATTAAGATCCTCTGATTTGATTTAGTTATGTGTCTGCTACATCATGTCACCTCCTTAAAGTAGTTTAGAAAGAATGATCAGAAGGCTTTTTAAGTATTTTAATAGCATAACTGGGAGAAGGGACTTAATAACCAATATCAACAACCCCAGTCCCCAGACCAAACTCCTTGTCCCTGCCATCCTAGGCCTCTAGTATTTTTACAGGCATATCATAGATACTGGATCTACTTCACCTTCTCAGTAATCAGAGGACCCAGGAAAGTATTGGGCCTTTATTTTTATTTATTTCTTTATTTCTTTCTCCCCCTCTCCCCTCCCCTGCCTCAAAGAGCTGGCAGACTTCTACCTCTTACTCCCCTTGACTGTGATTCATAGTCTATTGAGGCCAAAATCCATTCCCCTTCCTACCCTTTCTCAGATTCTGACTACTTCCACCACAGTCCCTATCTTTATCTCTCCCTCCTTACCCAATTATGCCACCAGTCACAACCATTCCTTTATCTTGTATCCTTTCTCCTCATATTATTTTCATCTTGGGATGGCACAGTGAAATAGAAAGAATGCTATATTTGAAGTCAAAGGATCAGGATTCAAATCCTGTCCCAGGCTCTTACTACCTCATGACCTCTATGATCCTTAACTTCCTCCTCCATCTGTAAAACTAGAGTATTGGGCCAGATGGCCTGTAAGGTTCCTTTCAATTCTAAATCTCTGTTTTAGTGTTGCTTACAGTAATCTGCTTTTCTCCAGAAGGCACTGAATCCCACTGTATGGTCTACTCAGACCTGGTACCTTCTCCTCTTGTGGAACCACCCTAACACACTAAGCCAGGATGAGGAGTTGGCCTACTCCTTGCTCCTGACTGCCCTTTCCAGACCCTCCCTCTACCATTACCTTCCACTCTCTCTTCCTTTGAAGTTCTTTCCATCTATCTTGTGCCACCTGGTCCCAAATGTTGCCCCACTCACCTACTAGCATTCTCTTTCCCTCATCACAGAGTTCAGGAGCCGATTCAGTTTTCTTCTCCACTCTAGCCCCTACTCTCAGAGATTTCAATGTACCCAAGGGTGTATCTTCAAATGCTCTGGCCTCCCCATTCATCAACCTTCTATACTGTCATCATCTATCTTTCAATCTATCTCAGTTACCCTCAGCAACAGCCACATCTTGGAACTCACTTTTATGTATGACATATCATTGGGCTATCTCACAATCTTGAACTCAAAGAGCCGTCACTTTGATCATGGACAGACAGATAGATAGGCGGGTAGACAGATAGACAGATGGAAGGATAGATGACAGACTGGTAGATAATTAATACAGAGAGGGAGAGACAGAGAGAGAGGGAAAGACAGAGATGGATAGATCGATGGATAGACAGATAGATAGGTGGGCAGATAGACAGATGGATGGATAGATGACAGACTGGTAGATAATTAATACAGAGAGGAAGAGACAGAGAGAGAGAGAGGGAGAGGGAGATGGATAGATCTATGGATCAATGGATAGACAGAACACTTATTAAGAATTTACTCTATGCCAGGCACTGTGTTAACCGCAAGGAATTACAAATGCAAGCAAAAAAAAAATAGTTCCTATCGTCAAGTAGCTTTCTGACTCTCTCCCTTCCGAACTTGTCTTGCATCAATGTTTGCTCCCATTCCTACTCCAATAGAACTTTGAGGAAGAGATTTCAGTTTTCATCTTTGTGTCCCCAGCACTTCACACAGTGTCTGACACACAGCAGATACTTGATGCTCATTGAATTTAACTGTTGTTGAATTGTTGAACTACTGAATAAAACTTCATTTCCAAACTCCCAGGCCATACTGGTCATCTTCCTCTGAAAGTCTGGTAAGTCGTCAACATTCCAAGTCAACATAGTTGACTTGACCTGCTCAGGATACAAGGAAGCTATACCTTTTGTGATCTAGACACTCACCTCCATAGAGATGGCTTGGCATGATTCTTATTGAACCCATGGTTCTCTTAGTGATCATTGGCTATTTTTCTAAGTATTTAGCCCCCACCCCAATGAAAGAATGTATCTATCAACAAGAGCTTTGAGATTATAACTACAAGTTTATCTTCGGCTCCAGGGAAATAATTCAACTGTGTCTAGTTACTTAAACTCATTAAAAATAGCTAGACATTTTCTTACTATCTCTTAAAAAAAAACTTACCTTCCATCTTAGAATCAATACTGTGAATTGGTTCCAAAGCAGAAGAATAGTAAGAACTAGGTAATGGGAGGTAAGTGACTTGCCCAAGGTCACATAGCTAGGAAGTATCTGAGGCTAAATTTGAATCCAGGACCTCCCATCTCTAGGTGTGGCTCCCAATTTTCTGGGCCACCAGGCTGTCCCCTTTACTATCTCTTTATTATTTAATATATTTAAAAGGGAAACCGTAGCTATTCACTTTGGGCCACAACCTTTACAAAACAATTCAATAATATGGAACAATGAAAAATAATATGAAAATAATTTATAGTTATGTTAACAGGAAAATGTGTTGCTGATAGAACCAACATTCAGTAGAATATATTTGAAAAGGACTTATGGCATAAAAGGAAAAAAAAAACTAGATTAGAAATTCTAAGACCAATGACCAGTTCTTTTACTAGTTGTATAACCTTGAATGAGTCAGTTCATAGGGAGTTGGGGGAAGACAAAAAGGGAGCTGGGTCTTTCCTAACAAGGGCCTTCTTTGGTTATCCCCCATATATTATTGAGAATCAGAAATTTGAAACGTTAAAGTACACGTTGTCTTCATTAAGATCATCATCCTTTCTGGCCCTGGATATTTGGTGGGGAGACAGGAAAAGTCCTGTCACTGTTGATTAATTAATTGTGCTCTCAATCTCGACACAGTGAAGACATGACAAAGCTCCTAGGAGGACATAAGATGACCAAGTTCCCATGTGTTAACAGTACAAGCAAAACCATTAGTGGTTGGCAATTGTCCCAAAGCAGGTTGGAAGATAGAGAAAGATTTTAATGGAATGTAAAGCATTCATCAAAAGAGACACAATAGGGGGCAGCTGGGTAGCTCAGTGGAGTGAGAGTCAGGCCTAGAGACAGGAGGTCCTAGGTTCAAACCCGGCCTCAGACACTTCCTAGCTGTGTGACCCTGGGCAAGTCACTTGACCCCCATTGCCCACCCTTACCACTCTTCCACCTATGAGACAATACACCGAAGTACAAGGGCTTAAAAAAAAAAAGAGAGAGACAATAGATTTCTCAGTGTCTCTGTCCAATGCCTTCTCTTCACAAAAGTGCAGTGACACTGCCCTAGACTTCCCAGGACTGTCTTAGTTTAGAGAAAAGAAAATTAACTTAAAGAAGTTTTCCAGAACGAATAGTTCTGATGAAAGCATCCATTTCAAACCAACAAATACTTGTTAGATATGGCCAACGTGAAAGGACTTGCAGAGCCTTATAAATGAGATGCGGAATCACTTAGGAGGATTCATGCTCCCTATCCTCACTGGGAAAATCAAATGGATGGAAAATATGAAAAATGCCTATTATCTAGGGCCCAAAATGCTGTTGGATGGAGAATACATATACTTCAGACAGATGAAATTAATGGTTGATGAATTGGATCTAGACGAGATTAGGAGGAGACGAGATGGGGTTGTTGTTTGGTTATTTTTACTCATGTCCAACTCACCATGACCCCATTCAGAGTTTTCTCATCAAAGATATTGAAGTGGTTTGCTATTTCCTTCTCCAGCTCATTTTACAGATGAAAAAAACAAAATGCAACAAAGAGGGTTGAGTGACTTGCCTATGGTCACACTGTTGGTAAGTGTCTGAGGCTGGATTTGAACTCTTGAAGATGAGTGACCCTCAAGCTTCTCCCTGAAACAATGGCTTATCTTTTAAAATATGTGTTCATCTGGTGGTGCTATATGTCTATGAAATCATATAATAGCACAATTGAAGTTGAGTGTCACCCAAAAGGCAATGGAGAGGCTCAGAATGGACATGAGAAGGTGGTAGCATTCTCCCAAAGAAGATCTTGGAAGAAAAAGGGATCTATGTGGCAGCTAGGTGGTGTAGTGGACAAAGGGCTGAACTTTGGGTCAGGAACCTAAGTCTAAATCCTATCCAAAGTCACAGGTCTCATACTCCCTGGCACCAAAAATGATTGGCGGTTCTTTTTTGCTTCTAAGATAGAATACAAACTCCTGAGGCTGGCATTTAAGACCAGACAAAACCTTTTTCAACCAACCTTCTTGTTATATTTCATATTACTATTCTTCATTCACTCAATCTTCCAATTAAATCAGACCACTCCTCTCTAAACTTGGAGAAATAATCTGTCACTTCCTTTCATTTACATGACACCTACTAGTTTTGTGACCTTGGGCAAGTCAATGAACCTCCATCTGCCTTAGTTTCTTCAACTGTAAAATAGAGATAATAATAGCACCCAATTCTCAGGGTTGTGGCAATGATCTTATAAGATGTTTTTTTATGAAATTGTTTAGTATACTGTCTAAAACATAGTTGTTGTTGTTATTGTTGTTTATCCTTCCTTTTGACTTGAGTATGAATTGAATTTGAGTGAGGCAGAACTACAGAAAGTCATCAGCCTCACTCTCTCATCTAGTGGCATTGAAGTTTTGTGGCAAGGCAAAAGTTAGGATGACTGGTGATGGCCTTGAGTGTGTAAATTAAATATCTAGGCGACTACCAGATCCCAGAAGTCTTATATAATAGGGGTCACAAAGTTATGTGTCTTAATTTGCCAGCATGACAGGTGAGATTCCTGACCAGCAGAAGTCAAGAGATGTGATGTATGGTTGAAACCCCTGACCAACTGGAGGATCTTGGGGGAAGGTTTTAGTCTGGGCTTAAAAAGCTAGCACATGAAGTAGGCTCTCTCACAATACCATTTTGGGGGCTTGTGAAAGGAACCTTCCCAGCTCTCTCTCTCTCTCTCTCTCTCTCTCTCTCTCTCTCTCTCTAT